>NW_009259719.1:4211813-4289784 GCF_000687185.1 Egretta garzetta
ATCTCCTACTTTTTACAGGTCAAAATGTTTAATGTTGCATCAACAATTTGCTTTAGAGCCATTTAAAACTGTTCAGTAGTAGATATGGCCCAATCCCTTTTCCACTTGAGCACAGCAGGAACAGGAGAGGCACAGAGCTTTAGCATCACAGTCAAATAACCTGTATTGTTAACAAGAAACTCACTGTAGGCTGTCTCCAATACTCTTACCATCCAATATGCATGGCTTTGAGTTACATTCAGATAGTAGGGAAAAGGGGTAAAAATGAGAATCCAGCCACGCTGCCAGTCTTTGCCTTCTTTTATATGACTTTGGGTTTAGTTTATTTCATTTTGTCGTTACAACATTTTTTAAGAGACAGAAAGTTGAGTTAATTCTTACCTCTTAAAGGAGCCCATTGTTAGCAACTTGTTCATCACTGCCCCTTCAACCTCCCCAAAGAAGTAACCAGTCTGTAAGGGGAACATGCAAGAAATTACCAGAAGCGTAGATAAATGCAAAACAACACTGGATGCAATTTAAACTGGCATATTCTAGGATCTGACAAGAGTGGCTTTGACAGTTACATAGATATGTTTTCAGGACTACTGCTACATAAAAACGGAAGAGGACTTCACAGTCATGGCAAGTTATATGGATTACGTTTTTGCCCCTGAGCAGATGCGAGAGCTTAAACAATATATTGAGGTGCATTATATAACATCTAATATCAGAAATAAAAGCCATCCAAACCTAAAGCTTGTAAAGAAAACACACTAAGCTGATCACAACCCCTTGTGATTAAAATGTTACTCAAAAAAGCTATAAACAGGTTGTGAGAGGATTTCATAAACAGTCATTAAAAAGCATTGTTTATAATTCCTGCATGACCTGCTTAAGGAGCTGGAACAGTACATTTCATCAATCCTATAAATTTTAACTCCGTTCA
This sequence comes from Egretta garzetta, assembly GCF_000687185.1. Lineage (NCBI taxonomy): Eukaryota > Metazoa > Chordata > Aves > Pelecaniformes > Ardeidae > Egretta > Egretta garzetta. The sequence continues at coordinate 4,212,742 of NW_009259719.1, forward strand.
GAGTCATTGCATACTTAAAACCACTCAGCCTGATGAATTACTCATTTTGTCCTTGTTCAGTAGATGTGGACTAATAAAAATAAATCTCTGTTGAGAAAACTAACATTCATGTTATGAATTTGGTCTGTAATATGGAAGTGACTCCATCATCCACAGCCATTCATATGACAGTGGAAAATCTTGCATGTACAGCATTTTTCTAGTTTGGGAAGACATTTTTTATTTTAGAGCCTCAGCTCCCAGAAGGATTGGGTATGTTCTCTGCATTGTTTAAAGGGAGAAATCCCACAATTTATGGGGGGGAAAGGGCACTACACTCTCAAATTGCGCGGATTCCATAGGTTTTGTATGAACTAAACCCCAATTCCATTACAAGGAACTTAGCTGACCTCAAGTATGCACCTGGGAGTTCTCAGGCAGAAAAGTTACAGCCCTAGCCAAAAAAAGGCATTCCTCCATCTAAAAAGCAAGTATTGCCTTTTTTTTTTTTTTTTTTAAACTCAGGGGAAACTTGGAACATTTTCCAAAACATGCGGGTGTGTAAAGTCTCTTAGAAACAAGAGCTTATATGACTGAAAATACTAGCTTCAATAGCCCTAGCTGACTGATGAAGAAAGATTTTCCTAACTATTGGAGAGGCAGTCAATGTCAAAAAGCCCAAACCATAAATGACTAGTCTAACCTTAGACAGTAATAAACCTGATTTATCAAGTTGTGCTTCAGTATTATAAAGACATTTCAGTGACAGTTCTCTCCACAAAAGCTGCATTTGTAAATGCTATTTCTCCCCCAAAGCAGTAACACCCAGATTATCATTATTTTTTAATACATTAGGATTTAGTTGCAATTCAGATGAAGAATTACACTGCCCCTGAACAGGCTGCTTAGAGCAGTTCAGGTAATTTTTTGGAAATTCCATAGAAAAACAGTGCTGAAGCAACCCCAGACAGGTGAGCAATTGATAATGTGTCATCTCACTTCCCTACCCCTTCTATAGCCACAGTAAATATAGAGTGCATACATATATACAGATATAAAAATAAATATATACTATTGTAATTATCATCATCTTACTGTAGCATTATATAAACACAGAGGCAGCTTTACTGTCCATTTTAGGCTTAGATCTGTCATAACTAAAAAACTAGGTTGTAACACCTTTCTAGCCTAGTTCTGGTCCAACAGTTACCCACTCTATATTCTTGACGGGAATATGCAATGGCTGGTAACCATCATCAGGTAACCAATATCAGGTAACCTACTGGAGGAAAAATCTCTTCCCAATCATATTGGCTGTAGCCAACTATCAACTAGCAAATCAGTTACACGTCACAATTAAGTACCTGTGAATAACAACAGGGGGAATAATGAGACAAAAATGTTTTAAATGTATCAAGATTATTCTACAATGAGTGTTTTTCTTAGGTCGTTGCTCAGCTAATTGGAAAATACATATTTGATAGATAGATACAAGGGAAAAAAACCAAACAGCTGCTTGTAACATAATGCAGTTAATATTTAAGTGATGTTACATTTTTATTTCATATTATTTTGTAGTATATCCTAGAATTATATTAAGAATGTGCCTGACATTCTAAAGAGATGGAAGGGGTTTTTTTATTTTAATAAATAATTTTATTATTTAATAAGTTAATAATTTAATAAAGTAAAACGAAATAATCAATTTCGGTGCTCAATTTTGCATATAAGACGAAGAATGACTATTGCATGACACAGTACACCATGCTTAACAGTTAATGCTCTAGTACACAATGGAAGGATAATAGTTTCAGAAAAATGGTATTTCCCTTGGTTATTACGTGCTAATGTTTTACAAAGTCTCAACCAAAATGGAGCAAGAGAGAGGGATCATGAGGAAACATGCAATTATTTTTGTGCTATGCAAAGGTGAAAATTATCTGTATCTTTACTTTCAGAAGTGTCAGATTTAGGGTTGCAATAATTCAAGCTTTTAATTTAAAAGCAAAATGCTCAGTTTGGCTTCTTTTTTGCCATTCACTTTGAGATTTTTATCTTCTCTCCAGTCACTCTTCCAAGTCACCTGGAGCTCTTTCTGATAGCTGTTTCTCAGTAAACAACCTAGTCATGACAAATTTAATTCACCTGATGACTAAGTAGGAGTGTGGATATTCCTATTTGCAATCCCAACACATAGAAGAAATTCAGCTTCAGACAATTCTGGCATAATTGGGGCACCACCCAGCATTTTTCAGGCAAAAGTTAATGAGAATAGTAATGTTTCCTTCATAAGGCTTGCAGGATTAAGCATTCATTTTTCAACAATTTTCCATTAAGACAAAGCAAATTAATGTTCTGAATTATCTTCTCATTAATCATGATCCTTATCATCTCTGTTGTGATACATAGTGCTTAGTTTGAATCCTTCAATGACTGTAATGCACTTCAGAAAACAAACTCCTCAGCTACCAGCTCTGTAAAATTTCATTATCTCAAGTTTGAATGTAAAAGCTCCGTGTCCCCAGCGTCCTCCCTCCATCCCCAACCTTTCCATGTGGCAAAAATGCCGCAGAGAATCTTTTTTTCTTGGGGTAAAAATGTCTTACAGAAGAGAGACACCTCCGCAGCAAAAAAGCCTTTTAAGAGAATGTTTATGAGTTTAAGAGCAGACAGAAACTGAGCTCCTGTGAGAAACAGCTTCCATTCTTTGTTGAAGGAATTTTTTAAATTTTATGTTACTAATTCCTTAACATTTTAAGATAGTGGCCTATTTAAAAAACAAGTAACTTTATATGAATGTGTTACATGAGAAGACTGAATAAAAATCTTTCACTTACCTGTCTATAGTCTTCAGACACTAAAATAAATCCATTGTTATCTATTAGGTAACAGTTGATTGCCTGAAAAATAATAAAATACCATTTTAATTCTTTTATTTTGGGATACAGCAATAAGTTAATTACTTTACCCTAATTCCAAGTGACTTCTAAACAGATAAAGCCTTCAGGCTGTTATAATGGCTTACATGATTTCTAAGTGAACGTAGTCTCAACTTATAGGATGTTATCTGATTTAATTTTTATGCATGTGTTTCATGCAAAACAAAACAAAGATGTGTACAAAAGGGAGGATACAAGATAATTATAAACAAACATAAAAACAAGGTTAGTGGTTTTATAATTCATTCTTAAAAGTTTTCCTTATAGCTCAGTTTGCAGAGACATAGAACTTTGTTGCTCCTGTTGGCTTCTCCTGTGTGTGGAGAAAAACATCAGCACAATGTCATTACCCTAATGATGTATTAATGAAAACACAGTGTCAGCCTGGAGGACCAACAGGGGACCAGGTAATATTTTTTAATTTGTTCATTGGGGGATGGGACCAGAAAGTTCTGTAAAAGAGGCCCCACAGGTCTCCTAAAGCTTTTCAAATTGTGTTTTTAATTGGGAACTGGGTTTAGAGGTAGGACTGTTAGCTTTTCGTAGGGCAGACATATAAACTGTATAAAACAAGGTAAACCCAAATCAGTGCTTCCCTCCATGCATGCCTGCACTATTTTAACCTCAAGTGAATTACTTGCTACAGGCACAGTTTTAATTACTGCGCTTCAGAGTTGAAATACAAGGTTCAACTCAAACCTTGATATAACTCAGTTTGTCTTCAGTATTGCCAAATACCTACCTCAGCGTTAAATCTTTAACCTATTTCTATTGTTGGTCTAAATCAACAAACATGTAGGATTGCTTCCAGTATAGGAATCATCATGGCTTTGCTTTTAATTCAAATCCTTTCCTGCTCACGTGGGCTGCACAGAGACATGATACAATATGGTTTCTGCTACACTCTGCACATCCAGCACAATCTCTGCTGTTCTAGAGGGGAAAGCAGTTCCATGCAGTAGCAGTTGTCCAAGACATGGTGAAAATGCAGTCTGATTTTTAGAGATGCTTAGATGTGTCTGATTCTCATTTTGGCTACATATTAGTACTGTTCTGTGGGGCTGAAGAAGAGCAGGGATTTGCAGAAATGCTGGCTTGAAGTTTAGTTTTTAAAAAAGCAAAGGGCAGCCCAAATCAGGCAAAAGTTTGGAATGACCGTCATTCCCTGCAAATGCAGGATATTCATTCAAAGAGGGGAACCTAAGTTACAGACACCCATAGGTTACAGAAAACCTGTCAAAAAGGAAGTTGAAACAACTAATTTCCAACCTTTGATCTGCTAGAAAGCCAAAAACTGGCAAATGCAATGTGAAAAGCTGATGACGCTGGCAAAGAACTGAGTAGAGCTCATGCATTCAGAAGAGGCAGCTACTTAACCTCAATGGCGTGTGAAGGGTAGAATTTCAGAAGTCAACTGTAACACCAGAACACCGCTCTCCCCAAAGCCAATCATAAACCTCCCACTAACTTTATAAGGAGAGGAGCTAAGTCAACAAAGAGCTCTTTTGAGGATACACAGTTGCAGTCCTCATGCATGAAAGATTAATCTAAAGATAGCGCTTTAGAAACAATATTTCTCCACAGCATAGAAAATAAATAAAAACAGTTATGCTGGACAAGAAAGAGCGTAGGCTTAATTTCATAGGTTATGGCTTGTATGCAGTTGGGAAAACACTGGCTAGATTCAAGAATTAGTGGCCAGGTCTCAAATCTCTAAGCCAAAGTCACTCACTAGCATTGCTCAGAAATTAAGAAGATACTCACATTTTAGCATTACTGGAAACAGGCATAACGCAGTAAGTGGAATCGGTGTTATTTTGGAAGAATGTGAAGATAAGAGGGGTTTGATTTTAATCCATTTTAGAAACATTAACAAGGGAAAAATACTGATTCAGGACCATTCATTCACCTGCTTGCCAGCAACATAAATAACTTTCAATATTCAGCACTACATTAAAGAAACAGTTTGTAACTAAAATTTAGCACTGACAAATGACAATGGGGTGCATTTACTTGTCCAATACATTAGCAAATCTCAAACAGAAGATTTAAGATACAAGATTACTGCATGGGATAACAGCATTTGCATAGACTAGAGCTGTAGAAATGAGGCTTAATTCACAATGTTTCACAGGTATTGGAAGTGAACTATGCACAGGTTTGCCCGAAGGTTCAAGTTCAGTGAACTTCAGATTTCCAGGGGAACATTCCATAGGTGGAGAGTCCCTGAGCTTGTAAAACAGTGTAGGCACGAAGTCCAGAATAAACACAGGAAGAATGTTGACTGAGCCCTGAGAACACATTTGAATTACAGTAACTTTGATCAAGTTCAAGTCCTCTATGTATTTTTCACAGCTCCAATATACAACAACAGTAATGGAATGTAATATGGGTTAAGAAACCAAAAATCAAAAAGAAAGAAAACAAAACATTAAAATAAAATGTGAGACATCAGGAAAACAAGAAGAAACGAGTAAATTCAAAGCTCACAAACAGAGAAGAAAAGAAAAAAATGGATTTCTAATTAATTGGATATCTGTATTTTAGAATCAAAAGCATCACACAAACTCAATAACTAATTCTTTGTATGGCTATTGTGCCACTGTGCATTAATGTCTTAATACTTTTAAATGCTTAATTTATACCATAACTGTTCAGCAGATATTTTCTTGCCCTTGAGAAGAGACAGCTGTGAAAGCTAACAGACTCAACAGAGGAGCTGTGATATTTGATTGAGTCCTATCAACAACATATTTTGTCACTAAAAGAAAGTTTAGGATCTCTACATCACCAAGGTTCACACTATTACTAAGTTTCTCCGTATGATTACATGGCTCCTGGTGGTGTCAAGTGAAAGTAGCTGAAAAGACTTTAAATCGCTTCTGTTTTCTCTGCATATGGATGTAATTGCAAAAGAAGTTCTGCATGAATATTTAGCAAAGTATATGACTATTCCTATTAACTGCCAATGTGATAGAAAAGTAGGTTGTTTCTGGCTGTGCCTTCTTGGAATCTTTATCAGTGTGTCCTTGCTTCTTAGCAAGGACAGACCAAAAATATTTTCGCAGTAACGATAATATGCTTGTTTGGATGAAGTAGTTGAACACTTGGCAGCAGGAGCATGTTTTACACAAGAAATTATGTAATATTACTGTTCTATCACAAAGGCTATCCCAAATGAAAGAAGTAATCTCTGCACAGTTTCTAATGCCAAAAGCATTGTGGTTTAGGCTAAACAAGGAGATTTTATACAGCACTAACTTTACCCAGATTACCTGCAGTTAGACTTCTCAAGCTGCTTGGCTATGAATGGAAACCTATTGATGAAAATATTTAAAGCTGCTGGAAACAATTCAAGCTAAAGCTTTCGCATTAAGTCTATAGCAAGCTATAGTAAAGCAATGCCACAAAACTTCAGCAATTAACAGTTCTACAGTCCTTTTTCAACAGATGGTTGATCCCTCTTAGGGGAATAGGGTAACAAACATTATGAGCTCACCTTAAAATTGGTTAATATGCAAATTATTAGCCTGGAATTTGGGCTAAGCAAGCACTTCCACCCACACCTGGGTGGAATCTGCTCTTTTTTTCTCATTACTTCATATTTGGAAAAGTTCACTTAATGATTAAAATGATACAAGCTTTAAATGGAAGAGTCTGCAAGTTGTTATAGCTAGAAATGTAAAAGTTATGTTGACGCATGTGGTCCATTTCATTGCCAAAGACGGCAGGATCATTAGGCCTTTGTGTTTTGGCTTACTGCAAATTTTATTTTCTATTATTTATTGCTATCTCTATCCTCCAACTATTAGATCCCAGAGTCCTAGTGGATGTATTATTCTTTGTTGTAAGTTTTGCTGATTTGGTATGCTGAAGAAGTTAGTGTCCCACTCTTATAACTGCTGATGGTTTACGTTCTGCCTTTCTCCCTGGAGTGGTTTTTGTGATCTGAATCTCATATTAAGAAGGCATGTATTTTAAAAAAATTTATCACTACATCTATGTCCTGGACTCACTTTTCAAAAAACCACATTTCAATGTCACAGTACACGAGGTTGTGAAGTAGCTTCCTGGAAGTGAGATTGCTAGGACTGATGGTGTACCTTTTAAACTTTTTATAAATTAAGTTACACAAAAGTAATAAAAAATTTAAAGTAATGTTTTTGCCTTAAACAACTAAATACCTAATACAATAATGACATGTTAGAAAGCACTCCTCAAACACATTTGTGACCTTTTTTTTTTTACCATGTTTATTTGAAGTTTGGAAGTACCTATCTTTAGGAAAGCCCAGCTGCTAACTTTCACTACAGAAAACATCACACTGCTTTATGTAACCATTCTTGTCAATTTTTTTAATGTCCTGAACAGCCCTGAACAAACTTAGTGCTACACAACACAAAGGACACTCAAAATGAATTAACTATTGTGTAGGCAGGAATACAATCAGGGCAGCAGTTCAGGTGATGAAAGATGTGGAAGATTTCATTGGAAATACATTAACACGCATTAACCTCTGTGATAAGAAGTGGGAGTCTATTTCAAATGCTGGCACAGTTAGAAAGAGACCTGTACGGTGAGACTATAAGACAGATAAGAAGAGACAGAAGAGAAAGAGAAAATAAAGGAATGGAATAGTGCAAATAATATATGTGGGCTCCTACTGTAAAAAGTAGTGACACAAACTTGTGAGAACTTGAAGATATTCAGAAGAAATGGATTCAGAGAAGAGAGATGAGAAGACACCGTTTGAACACCAAAGTTTGCAGTGGTGAGGGTAACTGCTCAGTTTTTCATGCTTTGCTGTGAGCACCATGTTATGCTTTGTTGAAAAGGGTGTAAAAACTAATGCTGTGCTGACTGCTAACTCTGCCATACAGTTAGCAGCTTACCTGAAAACAACTAAGCATGTATAAAAAACTGAATAAAATTGTATAAAATCTTCATAACTGTATATAAAAAAAAGTTATCCTACTTAAAAAAAGACTGCAAAAACATTGCATTAGCATAAATTACAGAGCCAAACAGGCTCTTGCCTTTTGTGTATGTTTTGCAATAGTTCTTTTGGTCACTGTATGAGAAGTATCATGCAAATACAGCTTACAGTTTTTATTTCCAGATGTATGAATTTACATTTTATCATACTTAAATTCATATAGCTTGTTCAAGCACACTTTATCAGGTGATCCAGATCTCCTGACACCACTCACTCGATTTAGAGATAACACGGGGATGTTATCAGTAATTGCTTTGTTCCAAAGCACTAACGTACATGATACAATATCTCAAACCCAACTCTGATCCTGTATGCTTAATTCCTCCCCACATATCAATACAGTCTGTGCTTTATTAACCAACCTTCAATTCATTTAATCTGCGATACATTGGTTGCTTAACCAAAACATCATATGGTATGATGTCAAATCCTTTGCAAAAATCTATGTGTAAGATATTAAAAATACTATTTTTATCTAACAAATTAAACTACATAAAAAGCTATTTTGGTGAGTTCATTAAGCCAACCTGACTAAGGTTACTACTTTTTTTTTATTTCTGAAGTGCTATTAATGTATTAGCTCTTCATAGATTTAACTCTGAATTCATGTCTAATTCTAGTGTGAATACCAGAGATTAGCTTCCAAGATGAACAACAAAGCAGTTAAAGATACCTTAGAACATCTTGAAATTATTTCCAAAACAGGATTCACAAAGCACAAGTTATTACAGAGAGTATTTGAGGTGTCAGTGTCAACTTTGTAATTAAATGGATGTTTGTAAGCAGTCATAAAAAATGTCTCACTACCTAAATAGTATAATATTTAGAAGGCAAGTCCAAATTACACCAGAAGATTATAAGGTACAATGAGATGTTCAAACTAAATTAATCAACATTATGTTCTACTGCAGTAGAGGTATAAATGTAAAAAAAAAATCTGTTAAATACTTACTTCATCATCACAACTTATAGCACATCTGCCATCGAGAGATGCACACTAGAGATAATATCAAAAATCAAGAAAATATTTTCATTTCTCATTTGATTACAAAAAATAACATTTTAAAAATCCATATAAGCACAATTATGAAGAAGTTAATACTGATTACATTTTTATCTGACAGCAATTATTCTAAAAATTACTCAGAAAATTTTAAATCTGTTCACCAACCCTGTACTGTTCTTGTCTGCAGGGAAAGGGGGTGTTCACACTGTAACAGTTTCAACTGTTTTAAACACCATCATCTCCTCCATGTGTTAGAAGCCTGGAGACCATCCACAGACAAGAACACATGATTTTCCAATAGGGGTGGGGTAGGACCTGCATTTTAGGGGCTATTTTCTGAAACAGTACAGCTCCAATCTATTCTCAAGACAGGGATGGCATATCCTAATCTTAGAAAGTACATGATTGTCCTCTTCAATGAGCACAAATTCTATATCCTGAACATTCTGGGTACAGTTTATTAAAGACTGTGAATGCCAACCACGATTCAGTAATCTAGTTTAGTTAATTAATCTATGTGATACTTCAGTTACTGAATGTTGGAAGATAGGTCCTAAGTAAGGGAGAAGGCATAATTTTGCTATCACTGAAAATGAATAAATATCACAGTTTGGTTTACTGTTTCCACTTTTTCTGAGGGAGAAAATCAACATGTATCAGGCCAAGAAAGTAACCCCTTACACATAGGGGCCTAAAATTAATAACCTTTCCACTTGCTTCCATAAATATAAGATCAAGCAACCGGTTTTGACCACTGAATTCTTTTTTTTGTAATGATGAACTGGAATGTAAAAAAGAGCTAGCCATTATATATTTCAAATACATTGTTTCTTTACAACAGTTTTACTTGTGACAAAAAAATTGTGGATCATCATCTACACAGTTAGAAAGCTGTTGTTGAGTCAATGACAAAGAAAATCTCAATTTAAAATATACCTGTCTGCTTGCAGTCCAAAATTTCCGCTGGAAAAATTCAAGTTTCATCTGGATACCTACAGCTGTGAAAGACATAAATAAAAAAAAAATAAAATAAAAAAAAAAATCAGTGTGCTTAATTACTTCAAAATTATTATCTAAAATTAATCAGAAGGAAAAACAGTCTTAAAGTAAAAATGGACAGTAAGCCCTAAAATAAAAAAAAATAGTAAATTGAAGAGACCACAGAGTTGTATTTTAAACCATTTACAGTTTGGTTAAACACAAAGACATTGCTAAAATAATGTGAAGAATACACAAGGCAAACAGCATTCAAATTGCAGAATGCAAAAGAACCACAAGCTGAACATATTTATGTTCACATTTACCTCAAATTTATATTTTACTGATACCAATACAACAGCTGTAGGAACACACACACTGTGTTTTATGCTGAAACACATGAAGATGTGTTGAAACAACATGAAAATGTTGGTTAATGTTTCAAGTGATCATTTGGCTTTGGGTCATTTAAACCATGAATTACCAGTGGAACACAAGAAGCCTATTTCAAACATTAAAAACTTCTTTAAAAAATTGAAATTAAAAGCATTATGTGCATTTTTGTCAAATGAAAGCATCTGACCAACATTTTTGGTTTTCAAATTTAAAAAAAAAAAAAAGGATACTAATCATAATAGCTTGTAATTTTTTTAATAATCATTCAAGATACTACTGGTTTAAATTATATATCTCTCATAACATCAGGTGGGATTATGTTTTTCCTAATGTCAGTGAACCTTTCTTCCAGCCTAGCCTGATGTTCCTGTCAGACCTAGCACTACGTTACTTCTATTGAACAACAGAATGCATTGCACTTTGCACAAGCTCCAAAGGCAGTTGTTTCTTCTGGTTTCACCTGCCTAAACTAAGAGAATGATCACGTATCCATCTACTTGTGCTGTGAATTTCTGAATTAGCTTCCTTTTATTGAAAAGAAGTTAATAGGATGAAGAATATGGCAGGAAGACAGGGACAGAGGGGCTAAAGACATCTGCTTTGATTGCTCTTCCCAGCTATTGCTGCATCCCTGGACCATACTTTTTCTGCTCTCACTCACTCACAGAGCACGCCTTGTGCTAGGCTGTTCTGCAAAAGCATTTCAGTGCTGGCCCTGTACCAAGTGATATTCTAGCTGTTCAGCGCGCTTCATCAATGGGTTTTAGTTCAATGCTCTACAGCGCTTTCTTGTCAGCTTAGAGGATACATAATTGCTAGGGTACACAGAATGAACTGGGCCCTAATGACTAATCTATAACCTTAGTATACTGTTTTCTTCACAAAAGCTACAGTTTTTAAAACCTTGAAAGTCTGGCGGCCTAACTTCTAGCAAATTCATTGCTACAATGTTTTGTTTAAAAACAAACAAAACTTTAAAAAATATAGTTGTTTTGGAAAATTGAAGAAAATTTCATTTATTCATTCCTCCTCTAGGATCCACAGCAGAAACCACTTAAAAACATATTTACATTTAGATTATTTGTACTTTCTTTTGCAAATGCACACATGCTGATGTCATGCATATATTTTATTTTGCATTAGCAGGTAGGAAAAAGTATGTGAAATGAAATCTGTAATGAACTGATACAACGGTATGTGAAATTACATATGGAATTTTCTTATTATAGCAGGTTATAAATACTCTTCTGCTATCTGTAACTCATGGACATTTTTACTTAAGAAAGTAAGTAGAGAAATTCTGTTCTCCTTTTGAATAAACTCCAGAGGAGGCTCTCTCCAGACACATTTTATTATCTAGTAATTTATTTTACAGTCAATGAGAAGATGCTATCTGACAGCCATGCAGCACATGTTTTCCTCATCTGTTTTTTGCCTTTCACTTCATTCCTAGCATGCAGGTGATCCACACATCCTACCCACTTTTTCTGAAATGAAGGCAAAACACACACATTTTCAGGAATTTTCCACCAGGAAACCATATTGCTTTTGGATGCTATATCAGTATTTGAAACATCAATCTCATACTACATTTCTACCAATGCATTTAATCACGTAAGAATTAATGTAAAACCATTTGTATCAGTAAAAGTCATCTTCATTTCAGCAAGTAAAGTTTATGCCTTGTTTTCTGCATGTGAACACTCCTGTTGAATTCCCTGAATCAAGCCACACCATCAACATCAGGTACACAAATAGGTACCTTGCTCAATGAAGACCTAGACTTGACTCAACAGTGTGAGACTCCAACCTGCAATGAATGCAATGTTTTGCAGACTTTACATGGAATCAATATCTTTCTGGTCATGGAGGATCAGACTTCTCTTCCAGAAGATACAGAATGAACAAGCTTTCTGAGCAATAAAACACGACATCTAAGGGAAACTGGAGTGAGAAATGGTTGTCTTTACTTTGCATTGGAAAAATGTAAATTCTTAAATCTGTGTTGCAAGTCTTTAAATGCTTCTGAGCTCTCAATTTAAAGGTAACCTGACAGGACCTTGTGGAGTTAACCTCACTTCTCAGATGGGTCACAGCTGTAAGCCAGTAGGCGTTTTTCTCTAGGGAACAAACAAATTAAGATATATAGACCCAGAGAGCTGCATCTTTCCCCAAGTGATTTTATAAGAGCATCTTCTGGCCAATCTGTTGTGAATGTCTGAATTCCTGAAAAAATGGATTTTCAAAAGTGTTTAGGTGTTTAAAGATGCAGATTTTTCAGAAGCGTTTACGCAGAGTTGCTATTAACTCCTACTGATTTCTATAGTTCCGTAACTAATCAGGTTCCTAATCTGTTTAACTATTTCTATGAATCCTCCAAAATGCTTGGCTCCACCTCTGGACTCTCAAGTGCCTTACAAATTCCGTTCCTCACTCATTCATAAACACTAAAAACTTCACCCACCTATATTTACTAAAGACCTCTCATCAAACTCTCAAAATACTCAGTAAACGTGGTTAAGTCTTAATATTCTTCTTTTATTTCTGGGAAAATGATGCGTAAAGGAAATGAATACCAGAGTTCACAAAAAGATCCAATACGGAGAGCCACAGTAGTGGGGTTTGGAATAAAACACAGATCTGTGCTCTCCAAAGCCTTGTCCTATCAGTTAGCAATACTGCTGCTCTTAACAAGCACAGATGAGTGGACTGTGGTTTGATATTGAGATACCACCACCCAGAGCAGAGAAGCAGTTGCCAAAATTGAAAAAATTATCAAGTTCATTGTCCTGATGATGTCAGAGAACAGAGTTGTTACCAAACACCAGTTTAAGGTTTAAACCTGTAAGAAATATTTATTAAAGGGTGAAGACAAAGATCCACTCCGCTATGTTTATGGAAGTTCATCCATTTGTGCTTATATATCCAAGACATTTCTATCCAAGACTTACAGTATATCTAAACTAAAAAATACCAGTACAGATCAATAACAGTGATATTAAAATACAAAATATTCCATTACATGTCAGTGGTAAGTCTCCGTGGCTGGCCTAAAATACCTGGCAGAGCAACTTTGATTAAATCTCATTTTTGTTCTTGTAAACTATTAGTGAAAGTGTAATAAACATTAAGGAACATTTACAACTATTGTTCTCCTATAATGAATTTGTACGTATATAAAAATTTGAGCAGAAGGTTGGACTAGATGACCTCAGGAGATCCCTCCAAGTCTAAATTATCTTATGATTCTAAGACTTAAGTGTAAATGTTTTGTAGAGAGTGCTAAGTATATAGCCTAGAATCTTCCTTAAATAAAAAGACAGTGAATGTGCACTGAAGGTTTTCTAGTGTCCGGTATAAATTACTTGCCACATGAGACAGAATCTGAAACAGTAACAAGATAATTGTGACAAAGCTCATCTGTAAAAGCTTCCATGTGCGTGTTTTAATGAGTTGCACAACACAATGCTGTAGGATAGAGACAATTGAAATACTGGCACTAATTTCCATGAAACATAGAGCATCCCTCTTAATGAAGATGAGAGGAGGCAGGCAGCTGCAGTATTGTTTTCATAGTATGAGCTCTATGAATTTTGATGCTTTCTTGGACAGACTGAGGGGAAATAAAAGTTAGTGAGAAATACTGGGCTTGCTCCCACTCGAGCAGATTCCCATGATTTCAGCAGTAGTGTAGTTTGTGTAGAAACTGAAGGCCCAGGCATTATCAATTTAGTTCTTGTCTTCCTTACTTTTTCAAAAGAGTCAGTTTATTTCTCTACGTAACTTTTAAAAGAAGAGCTGTATCACTAATCTCTGAGGTACAGTAAAGGAGGTAAACCAGAAATGCATCTTAAACTTAGTCTGCTCTGGTAATACAGTGTTATAATGGCAACATTTGAAGTATAACACATAACAGATTACATATTTCCCTTGTGAAGTATTTCCTCAATTAGAGTTTTGCAATCATTTTACTCGTTATTAAATAATGAAGTGCTACATGACGGTTGGACTCGATCTACAGTTGGACTCGATGATCTTAAGGGTCTTTTCCAACCTAAATGATTCTATGATCTGTACCTATGTTGCAGGATAGGGGGAGAAAACACAGCTCCCATAAACATGGTATGGTGAAAGCAGCAATAAACATTTTCTTTGAAGAGGTGTATCTTAATGTGAGATTTTAACCTCACCATTTTAGTTTCTTTACATTTTGTTCTTTGCACAATTCCACACAGGAACTTCTCGGTCACTGAATAAGTAAATTCTAAATCTTCTATATCCTATGTAGTATATAATAAATTACAATTATGTTTTCTACAATTCAGCCAATAATTATTTGAATGCCCCTACATTCAAAAGAATTAACAGTGTCAGCGTATGGGAAAATAATTTTCTTTTCAACCCCTGAGGTGATACTAAAGCATTTTTTCAGGCTTTTTCCCCCCAAGCTTTTCAAGAACATTGTTAACTACCACTGGATAATTTTTGATCAGGTCATTTAATGCCTTAAAAACAATTCAAACATACTTGAAAAGGTTTTAGAGCCAATACATTCTTCTGAGCAATCCCTACTCCTTCAGCTTTTCAGAACTTCAGAATGAAATACCTGTGCTCCAAGCTACTTTACATGTAAATCTATGTTTTACAAACTGGCTACATGTGGGGAAAAGGGAAACTTCAGGATTATACCTCCCATGTCACCAATTCCTTCTTTAGCCTCCTTTAGCCTTCTTTAGCTACCACAGAGGTCGGAGGAAAAAAGTGTAATTGCACTGAAATTATTCTAAATATTGTTTGGCAAGATATCCAGATAACCCCCACATTTTTAATTAAGAAAACCCAAAACATAAACAACAAAACCTATAATTGATCTTTACATGGAATATACATTTTAAAGCAAATTATAAAGTATTCTTCAACATTTGTAGGCTTGGTTCAGTCAAAATGGCCAAGGGATACAGATTATTTTTCTTCAGCCAGAAAAAAAAAAAAAAAAAAGAGTAAAGCTGAGGAGAAAAGGTTTTGTCTTCACTGCTGCCTTTCCTTTGTAACACCACTGGGGAGGGTGGGCTGGAGCTAGAGGTATAGAGGAGATCACTAATGTGAGCTGACGGAGGGATGTTAAAGGTCTTTCTCCATGTGACACAAAATGTATCATTTCAAATGGTTATTGTAAATCTAATTTCTGTTTCAATCATATTAGCAAATTTACTTAGGTGATTCCAATAAATATCTTTAATGCTGCCTATGGAAAACAGTTATTAACTCCCTGAGATTCCTTTCCTTTGTTTAATAAAGTGACTGCTATTCTGTAGTGCATATTCTAGGAAATAACAGATGGTTGAGAATTACAAAGTTAAATTATTGATCACTGATAATTATTGTTAAATAAGTAATTTCCTTATGCTTTGATTCCATGGCTGAGGGTAATATTTCACTCTTTTAGTGGGATGTTTTGAGGACCGAAATCTTGGGAAGTGCTCAATTGCTACAGAGCTCAGGGCTGCTTAGTATCAAGGCAAACATGAAGGAAAATAAATAAGTGCTCAGAATAGATCAGGACTGATTGTGTTCGTTTCAAGATCTCCATGGTTAAGCAAATGGACAGAAAGGTAAGGAAAGCCTTCCTCAACAAATTACTTCTATGCACAGAATTACAAGAGCTCTTAGGCTCTAAGTAAAAAGAATAATCTCCTACTTAAAATGAGAGAGGAAAATAGATTAGACTGACTTGTTTCAGGCAAGAGAGGAGCTGAATGTCTCTATAAACCCAGTAGAGGGATTCCAAATACATAATTAAGGAAAAAGCAGTAAAAGCTAAAAGGATTTCCATTCTGTGAAATATCTATAGAACATTACACTAGATAAAAGCACTAGATCAGCAAGGTTAGAAAAATATCTTAAGGTCTCCATTCTCTTTTCCCACAGAATACAGTATAGGCTAAGATTCTTTCTCATACATAAAAAATGCCCAACATTTTGAGGACATTTGGGCCTCCTATTTCTGATGGAATTATCTTAAATGAGGTTTAACTTGGCTTCAAAATAAGAAATCTTGGAGACAGATTTGTAGCAGGATTTTTTTTTTTAATCTGTATTGCCTCTGTGTATTAAGTTTAGACTCCAATAAGATTCCCTTCTTTCTGCCTACTCACATTACCTATCATTACTATATTTTAAAATATCTAATAACTAAATGTGAAATATTCCAGAACACCTTTGACTACTTTAAAAAAGTTGTTCACGCTTCTTTTGTTTACACTCTAAATCTGTTTCAGTTCAAAATTTCTGTCTTCAGTTTTTAGCTCAGACAAAGAATGAGATGCTGAATATTATACCCCAATGCATAGTATTGAGAAATAAATACCATAACTGCCAAAAACTACCTCTAGTACAGATTAATGGAAGACTCCCACCACCAAAGATGATGCCTTTAAAAATACTTATAAAACATACGTGTTGTTATGTACTGTAATTAAAAAGAAAATGTACAGATTTTTTTCCCTTCAATTCCAAGAAGTCTTAGCTAATGAATTAGAGGTATTCCAACGGGCACACCCTTACAGTAATATAGTTATTCTCCAGTATCATCCAACATAGCTATATTCCCAGCTATAGTCATTCTTTCATCACATGCAGAAGGTATAAAAAATATGAATGAGTATTCATCAAATGTGCACTTCCCAGACTGCTTATAATCCCAGTTTCAGTTTACTTGCATAGTAAAATGCAGTTTCACCCTTCCAAACTTCACACTTCATTCAGTTTCCTGCTTGATCTGAGTGATCTTTTCTGTTCTACCCATACCTTCCTCTTCTCACTCCAGTTCTTTTTATTCTGTTCCTCTCTTCAAACAGAAGATCCCCAGAATTTTCTTCTAACATGAAAAAAATACTAGTTTTATTATCCGTAATGTCAGAACCTGATTCAGACACCCAACAGAAAAAATTTCAGCCTATAATTGGAAGTGTTGGGCAACCTCAATACTTGGTGGTGATACCAGCCATCTTCATAATGAACTGTTATAAGTAGTCTGTGGTAAAAGAGTAAAATTGTCAAAAAGCTGGGCCAAACTATTGAGTAGTTGTGCACATTCTTTTGTTTTTCTTATAATAAAGCATAGTTCCTACCCGAGCAAAAATAAAATATCAGTTATGCATTCGGATAAGGTACCGCTATTATTCACAAACTGCTCTGCAATGTGTCGGTTTTGGGGAGTTTTGTTTAATATTTAACTCTGTGAAGATTTGTAATGTTCTGTACAACTTTTCTTGTAGCTTCTCCAACATGAAAGCTTCTTGCCTAACCCCAAAATGTGTCTATTGCATATTTAGGTACCCTTAAAATGTTTTAATATTTTACAATTATTTTAATGTTAAATCAATTTGAAATCCGTGTAAATGTGCACCTACCTTTTCCACCTAAATTTGAGCTACAGTGCCTCATTAACATCTACAGATTGATTTTTCCAAAAACGAGTCTTTTATTAACCTAGATACAATGCAAAACACAAAAAAATCTCAAAGTGTAAATTATCACATAGCTTTGGATTCTAAGCAATATTCAGAAAAAATCCTGTATTATTACTGGTATCTTACCTTTACCTTTTTATCATCAAATAAGTGGAATGACTTCTAGGACTTCACAAGTCCTATTATAATTATCAGTTTGTTATGGGAGGCAGTTTTCATATGTCGTAATGTGTCATAAGATTTAGCAACACAAAGAATACTTCCTTCACCAGAGCTATCGGGATGCAACATGTAAATGAGTGAATTCTTCTTAAATGGACAATGGAAAGCTGAAGTTCTGCCTCTTTACTCACAGACCTCAAACCTGCTATTTTGTTCCAGAAGATTTTTAGAATTAGTGGTGGAAGCAGTTGCCTGGATGGAAACTCCCAAGATAGAGGGAAGGCAGTGGCAACTGGTATTTCCTGGAGGCCAAGCTCAAGCAGAAAGGGAGGAGATACTGGGAAATTGATGTGAGGCCAAGTTGAAAGGGGAGCAGGATGATGATTGCTGGGAGGCCGAAGTTCATCCAAACTCAAACCACCAGGGAAAGCTGAATGGCTTGGTTTGCAGCCAACCCCTGACAAACTGAACTGTGGAGGGCAGTCTGTGAACATCATCATAAACCAGACTCCCTTTGACTCCCTGACACATATCTTCCTTCTGGAGGACTAATGAAGTAGCAGCAGGAGCAGGAGGAAACACAAAAAGGATATAAATTGAGTGAAAACATAAAAAAAATATAGATGCTGTTGACTGAAAGTCCATTGCCTTTTCAGGAGGCTTCACTGAGGAGCTTGGAAGGAAACAGGTTATCCATAAATCATCATTCAGACAGTTACGCTGTATTTCAAACTTTACAAGATAGTAGCTGATGTGCTGCCAACAGTCTAACAAAGGGCTCCCACAGAAATCTACTCATTTACCCCATGATAAACTTTGTGTACCAGGAGCACAGCTCAAGGGAGCTACTTGGGACTCCATTTGTAATTTAAAAAAACCCACAAAAAAACAAGGGAAAAACCCCTCCCATAAGCCTGGAGGGAGGTAACCACTTGGCATGCAAAATTACACTAAGTGCACTTTGCTGGAAAGATATATACCTTGTTCCTGAAAAACACAAGGAGTACATTGATAGTATAAAATAGTGGTGTACGCTGCACAGTTTGAAGGGGGTGAGGCAGGGCGCAGTTAAGCCCCATCTGGTGTCTGGAGTATCCTCCCTGTGACTTTTAGAAAATACCTGACACCTATTGACCCCTGGTTCATTCCATTACCAAGAAAGAAAGAAAGAAAGAAAGAAAGGGGAAGAGAAGTCCATCGGGCAGTACTATTAGCCTCAGGAATGTCTCAGTACCATGCAGAGAGAAGGCAAGCACCATCATAAAGAAAACTGTGCTGGTGGCAGAATTTTTACAAGGAGTTCTTCAGCTTTCTTCCAACATCCCTCTGCAGGGCCACTAGTCTGACAAATATTTCTGAATTCTGATGGTAGAGGAAGCATATGAAGACTGAAATCTGACCACAGTAACTCTAAAATAATGAAGTGGTGATGGTATTTTAATAACTCCCTAACCATTTTTTAGTTTTATAGGGTTTTCTTGCTCATTTTTTGGCAATATTCAAGTACATCCCATGACTGAAACGAAAAATATGAACAGTATATATTTGTAAGCACATTTATAAATCTTAAGGGAGGATCCATGACTTGTCAAGTTCTCAAAAAAAGCTTTACTTCTTACAGCTGAGGTCCTAGTTTAGAGTAGTTTAGCCAGTATACCTTCACATCTCAGCCAAAAGGCTGTGGTTTCAAGTTTGCAATTAATGAACCCTAAAAGGCTCAAAGTTCAGACAAACATCCAGAAATTAGGATACTTATCTGAACACTTGGAGACTGTGACCAGATTGTCTTAGGAGATGTCAGGCTTTCTGTTTCCACTCACTGCTGAAATACAGCACATTCAAACCTTGACAGTATTTGCTTTTTTACAGACTTGATCCCAGCTACTACCTAATCATGTTGACAAAAAGTCCATATCTACATATCTCTGTACTGTGAAAAAGGCTGATTTCAGAAATGCGCAAAGCTTCTATTGCCCTTATTTCCAGAGAGGTTTATTCTTCCCAAACTGAAATCCTATCATAGCAGAAAGGCTACAAGTTGTCCTACTGCCAGGCACAGAATACTTTCAATGGGACATTGAAGACAGATATTATGGCATTCACTGCAAAATGAACTCATGAGGTCTCTGTCCAGTTTCACCCATGTCAGTTCAATGCCTTCTATCATGCCATTGACCTAGAAGCCAAGACGTGGAGACTTTACTGCTACCAATCTTAGCATGGAGGGGAGAGACTTACAGAATGCAACTCTTCCTGCCTCCAGGACACACTGACTACTAACTGCTTGCTCTATCCATTATCATTGTGGGCACTTGCATGCATACAAGGTCTGTGAATAAAGGAAATCTCATTAGTCAAACCAGATTTAGGACATCGAGTGAGAAAACATCAGTATTTTAGCAAATCACATCATTTGGAAATAAGTCTGGGATCTGTTATTGGCTGAGCTATAATAGCGACATTCTCCACAAACTGTGATTAGCAAATTACTTAGAATTACTAAAAATATGAGTAATGTTATTTGAAGTCAAATAATACATGAGAAACACCTTATCATGAATTCAACTCTCCAGCCTTTCAACACCATACCTATTGGATGTCAAGTATGTACTGAAATGTTCCAGAAGAGTTTACATGTTTTTATTTTTCAAAGATCACTACTTTATTTAACCAAGTTTTTGCTGTTTAACCACAGGGTAGTAATCTATAGTTTTAGAAAGGTACAAAAAAATATATGTACCCAAAAAACTCAGTGAGAACATTTTTATGTGTTTGAAAAAGACTCGAGTAGTTCCACAGTATTCTGTAGGTGCAAACAGAAAGAAAATAGCACTGGTGGATTTGCAACCCTCCTGATTTATGTTAGTGTCTTTTACTGAACAATTTTAAAAGACAGTAATAGCAAAAGATACAGACAATATACTTTTCCATGAACAGTATTAGCTGCAAAATCAGCTTTCTTTGCCTGTTTGTTTTTTTTTTTCATTTTTTGGATCAAAAATGCATTTTTCTTGAATCTCTGTGTAGAAAAGAACACTAGCAATAGCTGCCTATTTGCTCAACAAAAAAAGGGGCTAGTATTTGAGCTATAAACTAGCAATCTCAGGATATCCTGAACTAGAGATTTAAACCATGTCAGGAACAGAAAGTAAAGTATTCAGTATTGCTGAAAATTAGCCAAGAGCTTATTTACTTATTAGACAAAGTTGGAATGACCTCCTTAATACCACAAAATACAAAGAACAATCTATTGACTTATTTATGGCCAAGTACATAAATAACTGTTTTGAACAGATACTCCAAGAAAACAACAAAGGAATAAGGCTTTTTAAAAATGTTGAGACTGATAAAATCAAAAGGCACTGACAGAGTTTTAAAATTTCTTAATAAAATGTCATCACTGCCTGAGATCTGTATGCCAAGTTATGATCATAAGTGAACTTCTCTGCGTAAGATATTAACTTCTGGAAATAGTGTAAGTGCTGACATGACTTCCACAATAGAAGTACAAATGTACTACGCTTAAATCACATAAACCATTATCCAGATGCTTCAACAAGTAGGATATTACAATTTATATTCTAATGACTGGTAGGATTTACCTGTCAATAAAGCAGTAAAGCATATTTTAGAAGTACAAATTAATAATTTTTGAGGGAAATCAATATCATGGATACCAGCTGTAATCCTCTTTAATGGAATAGCTTTGAAATAAATCAGGAAGTTTTGCTGAAAGGCAGCTGTCTTTGATATTCCATTAAACTAAGGATTTATCATACTAAATAGCTTCTATTTCTACTAAGTTGCAAGATAGGTGCAAATTCAGCTGAGGCTTCTTCCTGAAAGATGTTGAGCACTGCTAGTGCTTACTGAAATCTGCGAGGGTTAAGGGATTCCCAGCATACGATAAGAATACTTAGCACCTTTCAGAATGGAGCTCTGGAGAATGCAAAAAGTCCTCACATCTCCACTCAAAAAAGCACTTTTGGCAAGAATTTTCAGAAATTATGTTGTCATATAAAGGCAAGGCTATTCTTGACTTACAAAGAAAGTTAGCCTTCCAAAGGTCAGGTTTTTATAGCTGTTAAGGTATATACCAAAGGTAGACTGATACTGATGGGATTTCCAGAAGCACTTCACACTGCATTCGGTAAACATTAGGTCGCTATTCTGAAGTCTCTACTGTATTCCTAGGCATCAAAATAACTTTGAAATACCACTTTCCAAAATGTAGACATTTCTAAATGACAAAAGTTCTCACGGAAATGTTGCTATAACACGTTTTATAAAACATATTTAATTTTTTATATAGGGTCAATTCAATCAACTCTGCGTTTTACTGGTATTTTACAAACAAGGATGCCAGAATCTTTTCAGAATTAATAAATCTTCTCAGCATGTCTATAAGAGAAGCAAAGATTATATTCTCCATTCTTTCACAGTACAGGGCTGATACGCCCTACCCTAAGGGAAAAGCCCTTCTCCCCTTCATTAAAAAAAGGAAATCAAACACACACGTTAGAGATGCAGTAAGCTATAACCAACTTCAATAAAGTATATCTAAACGGATTTATTTTAAATTCTAATCTTGATTTTTCTATTAAAAATGGTACAACTGACCATAGAAGGAAAAAGAGAAGGGTCCCCCACAAATATCCCTGCTTTATTCCCTGCTTTTATGTACAGTTAGAAAGCATCTATAAGTATGGAAGACTATGACTTCTATGCACGTGTAGAGGTACTTTTATACTAGGCTGACTTCATAACTAAGACTCTTTTTCATTTAATTCAGTCAGATTAGATTGTGGTACTGCTTATGATGATATCCAGAAATCAGCATTTTAACCGAGTTTCCATGGAAACACTATATGCCCCTGTTTTCTTTTTAGACAAGGCTATGCCTGTTTAACAAGTTTGCTGAGGACAACATGTTTTGTTTAAGTTACATTAACTGGAGCCAATACTTCCTAATTACATTACCAGAAGAAACATTTACAGCAGTACATTTACCATGGGAAACCCTCCATCTTTCAGCCCATCTTAATCTCTCAAAAACAGGAAACGTCAGCATTGCCATTGCTTAAAATGTGTTAACTGGTCTTATATCTATAAAATAATCTCTTCTATTAAATGACAACATTGGTCTTGTTTTACAGTCTTCATATATAAAGACATTATCCCAACGGCATCAGGATTTCTGTGAAACTTCCACCAGAGAACATCTGCCTATGAATACAGGGTGGTCCAGTGGCTAAAGCACTGAACTGGAGTTAGGGTCTAGTCCTTCTCTGCTGTTTACCTGTTGTGTGACCGTGACCACATCACCTTACTTTTCTGTGATCCATTTCCCCATTTGTGAAATGGGAGGAAGAATACTTCACATTCTATGAAAAGTGATTTGAATTTTATGAATGAAAGCAGTAATAGTTAAGTATTCTTACAATCATATATATATATTACAGATTAGGGTGCAATCCAGAGACAGGCATGCCAACTTGCATGAAGCAATCTTCGGTGAGAAAAATATGGCAGGATTTGATCTTTAAAACTGTAAGACAGAGTGGGAAACCTTTTATCCAGAAGCAAAGGTCACTCTTTCAAAAACACTGGACTTACTGCTTTATAAAAAGTTAGAAAATAAGTATCTTTTCAAAGCAAATCAATTCTTGGCCTACAACTACACACAGCAGAAATAGCCTGTAGCATTTTTTTCATCTCCCAAATAGCGTACTTTCTAAAATAACATGGTAACTGTATACTAACTCTAATAGAAGATGATCACAAACAAAAGAGGGTGGTTTCTTATTTGTGGTTCCAGAGAAAATCTTGAAAGTCTGAATCCTAAAAATCTGGAAGAAGAGACAAGACAACAAATACTTCTTTTTCAGAACATTACAACTTCAAGTTCTAATTTACAGATTTTACAGCTTTGCTCACAACACTGGTAGAAATGAAAGAAGTCCACTCACAAATGTTTTCCTTCTTCTAAAGGCTAACATTGCCTACCTGAATCTTCTCTCTTGTCTCTTACCTTCAGTGGAGAAGCAGCATATTGATTAAAAGACTTATTTTTTTTCAACACAATTAGTTTTTCATCCTAATTTACCCAAATTATCAATCAAAGTTATTATATGAAGAACAATAAAAATCAAACAGCCCCTCTCTTTCACAAGGCTTTTTTTCCCCACATTTATCCTCTCAAGAACTCTAGAAACCTAGGTCTGACACGTGCCATCATCTGTCCAGAAAGGTCCAAAAAGTTTCAAATCTTTGAGTAGGCAATTTTGTTCACTGTTTCATACTATTCTTGTTCAGAAAAACAGAAAGGTCATGCCATACTCACACTTGTAGTTTAAATGGTATGTTGATGAAATGGTACAAATTATACTTCATCTTATCTCTGCTGAGTTCAATGAAAGATTTCCTTAAAATTTGAGAAGAACAATCAGGCCCAAAGCCTTAAAATTAGAAATATTTAAAGCTGCCAGACATACTTTAGCAAAAGTGACACTACAATGCAGAGGATTGGAGACAAACAGGTTTTTTGACTTTCATAGTGTAAACATGCACTGTACTGTCACTGAAATGTTGTTCTGCATGACTGCTTTCAGCCAAGTTCCATTCAGACAAAGTATTACAGAGAATCAAGCATCATGTGACTCCTTCAGATAAACTGGTGTCAACTTCTTTCTAAAAACTGTTTTCACGTTCTCAATTTAAGAAAGTCTGCAGAACAGTTCTTCTAAAATAGGCAACCCTTAACTCCAAAGCTAAGAAAGCAATAATGTGTAAAAGTACAACCAGCCGAAGGCATATAGTAGAGTACACAAAGTGTTCAGTTTCCATGGAAAAGCCTGTATTACAGCTGTTTTCAGTTGCCAAAAATACAAATGTGCACTAAAGTGCCCATGTTCAGAACATGACATCTCCAAATCATCATGAACTACAAATTACAGAGAGTGCTCTCTGCTCTTTTTTCTTTCTAAAGTGTTTATAGAAGAGAAGCTTGTAGCAGTAACACTAATGAAAACCTATTTAAGATCTTACTGACACTAAAAACCAGAGGTATGGGAATTATTAGTTCACTAAACTAGGCACAGGATGCATAACTGCAACTTCTAGAAGCAGTTAGCCTACTTCTCTCAATGAGTGCTACAAGAAGCAGAGAAGCCAGCAGTACTGTTCTTCGAACTCTTCTAACTCTGCTGAAGCACAGAGATGAAGAGAAAATGGACACTGAGCAATGTACTGTTATTTTGAAAGGGAAAAGGATAAAAAGTCTCAGCCAAAACATGAGTAACCAAGGCCAGTCCTGACATTATGTTCCAAAATAACATACTGCAGAAAGGAATGAAAGCAAACAAAGACGATCAAAGTACACCTTTTTTGACCAAGACAGCTATAGCTATATGGGCAGAGGAAGTTCAACTCAACCCTCAACTTTTGAGATCATGCCCTAAATTAAATAGTATTAAAATAGAAGTGCCTTTGGATAAAAAGGGATCGTATTATATGATAATATGTATTACCTGTATATTTTAGCATCACTCAGTGGTGATGAAGCAGAAGTCAGATATAAACATTGAAGACAAAAATATGAGATTAACATTTAAATGCTGCCTGAATTTTAGGGCTAATAATCTACTTTTATAACATATTTTTTCTTTATACTTGCCCACAGGCATTCCAACTGCTGTTATAAATTTGTTTTCCTCTCAACTAATGCATGTGCTCAACCCAGAAAGTTCATCCTTCAGCATCTTAGGGGAAAGTAAAACAGAAACCACAGTTAAAACCTTGTAGATAACTTTGGTTAGTACAAACAAAAATAGGCATAGCTTGGTATTATGACTGTCCAGACTTCATCATTTATGCCAATCTTACTAAAACATTTCCCTTCTTACTTAGCAGACAGTGTGTCAGCCATTTGGTACGATCCTCCTTACAGTTGTATTAAATCTCAGGAAACAATTTTCCTTTTTGCGAAGTAAAAAAAAGGCAAATATTATACACTGCAGATACTTTATAAATTGTGATCAATATTGAATAAAACATATTCTATTAATAAGAAAAGAAAATATAGAACGAGGGCTATTTGTGGTTCTCAGCATGAAAATAGTAAACCAAACTGACAAGATAATAATGAACAAGTAAAAAAGAGTGTAAGAATAGTGAAAACATGGTGTTCCTCAAAGATTTCAATCTCAAGTGTCCTTCTTGCCACTAGGTTATCCCAGTCAAGTTGCTTCATTACTGCTGGTGTAAACGGCACACTTATATAAACAGGGTTTTATTAAAGCTTCTGTTTATATTTCATAGCTACAGGTTTGGGGGTGGGAATATTTATTCATTTAAATTCCTATTGTTTTAGTCCTGCATAAATTTCCTTCCAGGGTATCTGAAATTCTTAATCATCATCCCAAAATTTCTCTCCCACATTACACTTTTAGAATCAGGTTCCGTGACTTTTAAGAGTTATGTTTACGTCAGAGGGATCAAGAGGTTTAAATTTCAGTACCTATTAAAGGAATTTAATTATCCAACCAGTTCCATTTGAATACACTGTTACTGTTCTTTGCTAATCTATACCAGATTTTCCAGCATTGTAATTCTCATTAATAAAATGCCCTCTGAAAGAGTTTTTTCTTTTAAAGAAAAAAAGACCTCTCAGTGGCCTATTTTACAAATTCTGAACAGAAACATCATTATCCATTATACTAGCTAAGTTTCCCAAGGATTTATCATGTCTGAAAACAGCACAACTAGCTAAACTTGAGGGATGAGAAATCTATCTATCTATATACCTGACTTACCCTGTCACTTCATTTAAAACATTCTGTGGAGAAAAAGGTATCTTAAAAACACACTTGGTGTTTAAAACCTGCTTACAGGCTAAAAATAGGAGAGGGGGGAAAAAAGGGTAATGACATGCCATGCCATCTCTAGGATGTTGTTGTACACCGAGGACTTTTGGTGCCTGCTGCTGTAGCAGTTAAAGCAGCAGGGATGACACAGAAGTCCAGAGAGAGCAAAGAAACAAGAAAAGCAGCAAACTATGTACTGTCTTGTAAAACATCTGCTATTGAAATGAAGAACATCAGCAGCAAGTAGAGGTATCTGGCTCATTCTTGTTCATTGGAGTCATATGGAAAAAGTTTACAATATCCTTGCTCCACTTGTGAAGTGTTCCCATAAGCAATGAACACTGACGTTTCAGGTTCCATTCATTTATCATATTCAGAGGTCTGCTAGTTACAACTGTGACACACCAGTATCGGAGAGGGTTACAGCCTGGTATCATGCACATTATGCTGCAGTTGGCAGATGGTACATCATACTTTACCTGCTGCAAGACAATTAAGATTCTTTCAGGAGTTACAGGCTTCAAGCTTTTCTCTTGTAGAGAAACTCCATCAAAGGAAAATACTCCATCAAAGCTCGAATCCAAAGCTGCTGAGCACATTGGTCCTGATCCAATAGAACACTTAAGTATATGCTGATGTTTAAATCCACAAAAATTGTGCATCTAACATTTATCAGCTGCGTAATTTAAATGTCAGGCTATTTAGTACCTTAAATTAAAGAAAAAAATTCCCATGGCTATTTCCAAAGTGTTGCAAGAATTACAGAAGTTTAATTATTTGACTTTTTACTACAGCAAATGTCATCCCTGCTTCTGGAAGTTCTCATGTTCAAGTGACTACTAGGACAAAGAGAAGAGTAGTCCACCTGAGCCCGTAAATACAGGAATTCCCAACACTTAACAGGGAGTTTCACTTGACTACTATGATTTGCCTTAAAAGCACAAAAGGAATTAATGAAGTCTGAGTTTTACTTTGTATCACAATTGGTGAGCAGCAGTTTAAGAAATACTTACTACAATTTACAATCTTTATTCATACACAGAGAACATTTCAAAACCTTTTTACAGGAATTTGTTCAAGAAAAATCCTTCAAATTCTTACAAGAACTGGTCTAGTAAATCAACCATTTGGAATGCACAGGAAATTTATATTTTGTTCTTAATTCTGAGTCCAGGGTGAGCTATGACCATGAATAGAAATTCTTATTAAATATAAAAATAAGACAATAAAAACACTAAGTAAAAGCTTAGAAAAGAACTTTGTCTTTGGTGTAGAATGAATAAGCTATTTAGAATGATAATGAGTAATCTCAATTTTAGTATGTTTAAGAGCTGACAAAGAGCACCTAAAATGTCCAAATAAAACATAATTTACACCTGTCCTTATTTTTACATGTATTTTTCTAGCTCCTGTTTTTATTCCTTTCATTTCTGTTAGCTTTATGTCAAGCAATATATTTTTCAATTTACAATAACAGCAAACTGAATTCATTAATTAACTCTAATCATACTGGACATAGGTTTTATCTATGGATGCTCAGCATGTGTAACAGGTCGTTGTCATTAGTCAGGAAATGATTTAAAATGGAATCTGCACCACCACCACCCCTTGCTGTTATTTGTAATGGAACAAATATTCTGCTGACACATAATCTGTCCCTTGCTGCAACTTCATCTAATTTGCACTTAAGGTAAAGAAGCCCACCATCTCTATTCCCTCTGCTTCTCCTCATTCTGAAGGCCTTGTATCCCTCGCAATAAATTTTCTACCTACCAAAGCATAGTGTAAGGCTGGTGCTTGAGCATCTTCCAAGTAATCCCTCCTCATCTTCATATATTTCTTCTTATTTAGTTATGGGAAAAGGAGTGTAAGTCAAACCAACTCCTAAGTACATTGTATTAGAGTTACAACATCACAACAAATTGCTGACTGACCTGCCTAATGGATTGAAAGTCTTGCATTACTTTAGTGGAGCAAAAAAATGAAAAAACCCTCAAAGGACTGCCCCAAACAGTTGTCTATGGATTACCAGCAAAGACCTGGATATGAATGTTAGAAGAATTTCCCAGTCCAAACCAGAAGAGTGGTCTGGGGGTGAATAGAGTTCTGACCTAAACTGAGGGGGTGCTCAGATAGGCAGCCCCAGTGAGATGACCCAACATGGCAGCACAGCAGGATGTAAGGCTGCCCAGCTATCCCTTCCCCCACTGCAAATTTCCACCTGGAACGCAGTATGTTCCAGTTCATCTAGTCCACTATTACATCTCATACACTGGCCTCTTCTAGAGGTGTCAGAGGAAGGTGTGAAAATTCCCATAAATAATAATTAAGGAAAAAACCCCTGCCCACAGGGAAAGGTTTTTCTCCATAACTCCTGTCATTAGTAGTTGATCAAAGCCCTTAAGAGTGGAAGTTTATATCCCTTCTAAATGATTTTTTGCCCCATGAGGTAACTATGGCTCCAGATTATATATGAATCCTACTATTCTTTTGGCCCAAGGATAACTTCCAACAATGCATTTCATAGATTAATTATGCATTGTATAAACAAGTACCAGATGTATCTAAGCAAGGCAAAACAAGCCATTGAAAAGAAGAAAACTGGGCTCTTCCCCTCCAAGTCAGTGATGCAAAATACAAAATCACAACTGCTTTCCTGTTTCCTCATTCCTAGAGTTACAAAATACTGTTTCTCACCTTAAACGGATACCACCAAAACATTCATAACAACTGCCAAGTTCAGATACAAACCTTTTAGACATCACGGTGTCTCCTTACACCATGTGATAACCAAGGTTTGATGTTATTAAACTCTACCTGGTGTTACTCTCCCCTTATCCTACCTAAGCCATAAGATGTCTGAAAAAATCCATGCACCCACGTCTTCTGGAAAATATGGCCAGCTTTTTTAAGGTATACATCTTGCTCAAGCCAAATTTGGTTTGATCCATTGGCCTGTACTTCTCTTGTGAAAGGCAGGCAGAAGTAGGATCCAGGGCCTTCCTCTAATTTTTGTCAGCTTTTGAAAACCTGGTACCCAGCCAGGCAAAAGTTGAGAGGGTCCTGACCTCATAGAGCACAAGGACAGCCTTTGTAGAAAGAAAAGCATAAGGGACTAAAGGGTTTCTTATGTCCTGTCACCTTTGCACAGTATCCTGACTCAGCTGGGAAAGAAGAAGATCTTTCTCCATGATGCAGTACAGTATTTTTTTAAGTGCCAGTTAAAGGGGGAGACTTTTAACAACAGAAGTATGGGCTGTTTCACTAACAGATATGAATTATCTTTTGTCCCAAAGCAAAACGAAGAGAAATCTGCATTGCCCAAAGTTTCATTTACAGTCTTCAGCAACAGCTTAACCGTTTTACCAATCTGGAGACACACACTAGTAATGAGAAAGCACATGCCGTTTCCCTGTAAGCGTCACAAGTTTGAATACCTTCCCACTCAAAAGCATAAGGAAAATAAATCTAATAAAGAGAATGTATAGGAATTGTCTGCTGTGGCCTTAGGAAATTTTTTTTATACAATCATGTCTGCCTGGACTCTACATACAATGCAATGGAATCCAAATGCTGTAGCTTTTAAATATTTGAAATATTTAAATTGTTTCCTTTCTGCTAGACTTTAACACAATATTCTACTGTAAAAGAGATTATTCTTACACATACTACTCCTTTGAAGTAGATGGCAGTAACTGCTGCAACAAAGTGCTTGCTGGCAAAGCAAACACTGAACTGCACCCACCAGCCAACAGGGATAGGGTATTAGTTCATTAGGCCGTCTTGCTATTTGCAATGGGAAACATATCTTGTTACAACAAAGCACAAGTTAATTTAAGCAGTCACAAGAACACAGTTGCTGCACCACATCAGACAACTGAAAAGAATCCTTCTGGTTGTTCAAAAGGCCAGAAGTAGAGTAGATTTCATGGTTGTTCTGTTTCTGGCAAATCTCTACCTGTGTCACAACTATAATTTTCACCACATCAGACATCTCTGTCATAACCAAAGTACTATTACTAATAAATGGGAATAGGACATGGATTATAGGTTGGGGAAACTTTTGTTTACAAAACATGTGCATTCAGAGGTCTCAATCTAAGGAAAAAATAGCCACATCTACACAAAAAGCAAATCAACAGGTTTAATAATATGTTTCCAAATCTGAACTCGGCATGAAGATTTAAAAAAAAGTAGTAACTTCTTATACCACAATTCAAAGTACATAAAACAACCTCTGCATTATTGTTGGAGCTGAACCTCCCACAGTGCTTAACTTTCAGTGACCTTGTCCTATGAACATCTTTTTAATATGGCGCATGCTAAAAATAATACAATTATAGTAGCAAAGACTTACCTAAAATAAGAGAGGCAGTTAAGAGACATTCTTTAAGCACTCTGTTAGATGACACAAACTGCTGTGGGAGCCCATAACCCACCTGGTCAGAAAACATTACTTAAGAAGGAAAAACAACTTAAAAAAGAAACACTTTGAATTCATGAGCCAAAATAAAATTTTAGATACCAAAAGAGAATTTAGAAGCGTGAAAAAGTCTTACCATACCAGAAAACAAGAACATAATAGCTAGTACCTCCTGCAATATAATCAAAAGTCATGAAAAGGGCTATCATTGATACAAGGGATGACCTACTGCAAGGACAGAGGGATGTCATCTCAAGCAACAAGTGTCTGACTTAAATTTGTTCTTTGGAAGAGCAAAGCAGAGTATTTGCAACTAGCAAGGCTACAAATTCCAAGGGCAATGATTATTTTATAATAGCCCTTTTTACATTTAGTTCTGTCTTCATTAAAATGATTCACCAGTACTATTTAAGATATAAACATATATAAAATATGTTTGCATGTGTGTGCACACATACAAGGGTTGGGAAGGGAAATAGCAAATAAATGTATTGGGCAACAAAGGTTAGAGAAGATTCTTGCTTTAACCTGACATTCATTTAAAGTACAATACAGCTGATCTTTAAGCTTATCTCCCTCTTCCTTTGTAAAGTTGGAGTTATTCAGTATGACTATGGTACCAGGTAATCTACATCCACAGTATTCCTCTACACTAAATTGTAGACTTTCATCCTGTATCAGGATAATGTGTCATTCTTCAAGAGCATCAAGAATGGTACAGTCTGCCATTTGTAGCAATAATCCTAGTATCCTCGAGATGAACAGTCACCTTTACTTTATAGAATGCCAGTTGTTCTCCTTCACTGCTCAGCAGTATTCACTGTTCCTTTGGGTATCTTGACTGGTATCAGAAACAATTCAGCAAAGCATACAATAACAATAGTTACAGCTCTCTCCTGTGGGTGAGGGTGGCAGAGATTGAAATACAG
This sequence comes from Egretta garzetta, assembly GCF_000687185.1. Classification (NCBI taxonomy): domain Eukaryota; kingdom Metazoa; phylum Chordata; class Aves; order Pelecaniformes; family Ardeidae; genus Egretta; species Egretta garzetta. The sequence continues at coordinate 4,244,886 of NW_009259719.1, forward strand.
ACTTTCAGTAACCAAAAGGTAGCTATGGAGAAGACAGGGTTACTTTCTTCACAAGGATACGTGGTGACAGGACAAGAGGTGATGGACACAAGTTGCTTCAAGGAAAACTATGTCTGGATGTAAGACAAAATTATCAATGCTGAGAACAGTACACATTGGAGTAGGTTGCCCAGAGAAGCAATGGAATCTCCCTTGCTGGAAATATCGAAGTCTCAGCTTGACAGGACCCTGCATAACCTCTTGTAAGACCCTACTTTCAACAGCAGTTTGGACCTGATGATCTCACCGTCCTATGATTTCTTCCACAGCATTGCCTATAGCATATATATTTTGCCCTAGAAAGTAAACTTTGTGTGATCTTTTCAAACACACCTAAAAGCAGAATTTGAACCTGTATTGGGTTTGTGTGGCAAGGTCTTGGTAGTGGGGGGCTACAGGGGTGGCTTCTGTGAGAAGCTGCTAGAAGTTTTCCCTGTGTCCGCCACTGGCCAAAAGGAGGGGGAGGAGGTGCTCCAGGCACCAGAGCACGGATTCCCCTGCAGCCCCTGGTGAAGACCATGGTGAGGCAGGCTGTCCTCCTGCAGTCCATGGAGGCCCACGGTGGAGCAGATCTCCCCCTGTAGCCCGTGGAGGACCCCATGCCGGAGCAGGTGGATGCCCGAAGGGAGGAGGCTGTGACCCCGTGGGAAGCCTGTGCCAGATCAGGTTCCTGGCAAGACTTTGCAGACCTGTGGGGGGAGGAGCCCACACCGAAGCAGGTTTGCTGGCAGAACTTGTGACCCCGCAGGGTACCCATGCAGGAACAGTCTGCTCCTGAGGGACTGCACCCTGTGGAAATTATGAACCCATGCTGGAGCAGTTCGTGAAGAACTGTAGCCCATGGGAAGGACTCACGCTGGAGAAGTTCGTGGAGGACTGTCTCCCGTGAGAGGGACCCCACGCATAATCAGGGGAAGAGTCCTCTCCTGAGGAAGAAGAAGTAGCAGAGACAACGTGTGATGAACTGACCCCAACCTTTTATTCTCTCCTTCTCTGATTTTGATTGATAATTAAATTAATTTTATCAAGTTGAGTGTGTTTTGCCCATGATGGTAACTGACAAACGATCTCTCCCTGTCCTTATCTCAACCCACAAGCCCTTTGTTTTACTTTTCTCTCCTCTGTCCAGTTAAAGAGGGGAGTGATAGAGCAGCTTTGGTGGGCCCCTGGCATCCAGCCAAGGTCAAACCACCACAGAACCCAAGACAGCTATGTTACATACAATAGGTCTCAAAGCTTTTGATTGCACAACTTCTCTCTCCATAGGACAGCTAAAAGATGGAGTGATCATATGTCCTTGAAAGACCCTATTATATACCAGATCTCTCATTCCTTTAAATACCTTTGAGTTCCTTCATAGTCACAATTAATTAATTCTTTTATTATTGTAGATGGTACAGTATGAGTTATACTGAAGAAGTAATAAATAGACAAGTAAAGGCACCATACGAACACATGAAGTACAATTTTAATGTCATTTGCCATTTCTTTCCAATATTTTCAAAAATAAATACATTTATTCAGTATTCTTGGTGACCATACCAGTATGTATGACATTTTTGTGGAATGAGCCACCAGTCCTGTGTTCCCATGCAAGAAAATTCTGTCAACTAATAGATGTCAGATGAATAAGCTTAGAAGAGCAAACAACTGTCAAAACCATGTCATCAACCCACAGGCCTATTTGTAGTGATATTATACACTCCACTGCCTCTAGTCACAGCCCAGGATAATCAGAATCCACGTTCAGAGTCAGCTGATCTTGAAAAAATTGAGACAGCATAGCTAATAATCCACCAGAATTCAGGAACTATACTGGATTTAAAAAGGCAGCTTTATTTTTGTGCCTTGCATTTGAGGCAGATTAAATAAATCAAAAAGGCAAGGCTATCAGGTCATTATTTATATGGTACAGCTGTCCAGTTAGAGTTGACAGACACTCTTTGCATGGCCTGTTGCCTGATTAAGAGGCAGAATAAGTCTCTGAGAGTCATAAATGGGTGGGGATGGGGGTGGGGAAAGAAAAAAATCAAAGGCTGATGGTGTAACTCACTAGAAATAGTTGCACTTCTACACAAGCCACAGATACCATGCCAAAAAAAAACCCCAAACCCAACCACAGAAAGGAAACTGGATGAGCACATCACAGATTTCAAGTGTTTGTTACTGTTTTACACCAGAAAACTGGACTGAATCTTCTGCAAGGTGAAGAACAAGCAAAGCAGAATGAAAGGTGAGATACCGAAGCATTCAGATTAACAAAGAAATTTTTCTGTTCTCTAAGTAGTTCATTGCCAAGCAGTGTTTATTTTAACTCTTTATTGGAAGCTGTGTCTCAGTTTCTGAAGCCAACTGTTGCAGAACAATGTAATGACCTGCTTACCTTGCTTGCAAGAATGATGAATTCTTTCAAGTGAATTCTACAGTGCAGAATTCAGTAATGCAGAAGATTATGTATAATTCTAATATAAAAATAATTTCATTTTTGAGTGAAAATTTAGTAGTTTGTGACTTAAACTGTAGTCTCAAAATAAACCTGCATTTATACACTTGTCATATGCAATGTTATAATCGTACACTGTTATTTCTTTAATATGGTATTCCCTGTTATTAATAACGTTGATCTCTAAGTCCTGCAGTATGTCCTTTAATTTCCAAAGGTTTCAAGTAGTAGCTAACTGAAATGTTTTTCATTTTGAAGTAGTAAATAGTAAAAATTATTTGAGGCATCCCAAAAACAATGTTGCCAAAGGATTTATCATTCTGACTTTCTTTAGTCAAAGGAAATCTAATTATTCAACATCATCTGATTTTTTTTTTAATTTTATGCTGTGCATAGAACATAGCTTTAAGTGGAACCTTGTTTTCAAAGTAAGATCATTAGCAAGATATGAAAGGTAAAAACTATTTTTTTGCCAGTTAAAACTGACCTGAATATAAGGGAGCAGAAGATAATTATAAATACTAAATATTACTAAGTACTTCTGTCAACATATTTCTCTTTTTAGCAGCTTCTTGACAAATGTTTGCTGATTGTGTAGAACCTTGTATCTATGGGAGGTTCAGCTGGCATTCAAATATGGAAATTAAAGCAATAAGTATAAACATAGATACTTTAAAGAAAAAATGTACAGAATCTGGATTGCTGAAAAAGTACTGTTAACTGGTTTTATAGCAATGTCTTTGAACTCGTTTATGCTTTTGATGGCACATTAACTTAATTCTTTTGAGGTAGTACAATTTGTAAAAACACAGAAAAATAGAAGTTCTACTTGCAATTCTTCTGACACAAGATGGCTCAAAGTTGTTACTACCACAGAAAGAAACATTTCAATTTAATAAATTTAGAAACTGTCGCATTTCTTTCAAACATCACTGCTCTGCTGATGGCAAATCCTCCTGAAAACCATTTGTACTTAAGATAAAGCCATGGAAAGTACTCCATTTTAAGACCACGGAAGCTATAACTTCATTCTGCATTATAAAAGTGCTTCAGTATTATCTGTAATTTACTGACATATTGTAAAATAAATGAACTCTCCTTTATACTATCTACATTAACGTTTATTTTGGAGCTATATATGATTTACCCATGTTAATGACCTGTATATTGCCAAAAGACAAACATTTTAAGCAAATTTTAAATCTTCTTTCATTTGCGATACAGGTAACTGGCTTTTGGTTTTGTGTGTCGTCTTGTTAATACATGTAGCTCGTGGATGTCCCGACAAATGCCTATGCCATGCAGCTTCAAAGACTGCAGACTGCAAGAATAGAGGATTTACTGAAATTCCTGCTCATTTACCTCCTGAAATTCAGATACTACAGTTGCAGAATAACCGTATTTGGAGAATCAACCAAAATGCATTCACTGGAACACCGTTGCTCAAAATCTTAGACTTGTCTAATAATTCTCTCTCAAGTTTGGCACCAGGTGCTTTCCAAAAATTACGGTATCTACAGGTTCTAAACCTAACCAGAAATTTGATTCATTATATAGAAAACAAGACTTTCAGTTTCCTCCCACACCTAAAAGAACTGGACTTGTCGTCCAACAGCATCATACGTTTGCCTGAGACTTTTGGAAACAGCACAGGGAATATAACATTGCTGTCTGTGAAGCATAACAAACTTCAGAAAATGGAAAGAGTTCTGCTGGAGTCACTTCCAAACCTGAAAGTGGTTCTTTTCAAAGATAATCCCTGGCAATGTAATTGTAACGTCTTTGGCTTGAAACTGTGGCTGGAGAGCTTTTTGTACAGAGGTGAGGAATTCTTCTCATTAAATAAAATGCACATAAGAACACTTAACCAGCATCTAATTGATCTTCGCTACTATGGCTTAACAAGTTACCCCACACCTTAGATCATCCCCCCAAATAAGCACACTAAAATATATTCTTACGCGTAGGTCAGAATACAGGTGCTTTCATAAATACAGGTGGCAAACTAGAATTGTAGAGGAACTTTATATTAGCGCAAAGAGAAGGTATACACACACAATCATATAGTATGTACAGATACACTCTGGAAATACATGTGTGTAGTGTGTCTATGCATATATCTCTCTCTATATAAACAAGTATACTTGTGCACATACACTTGCTTTAATTCTACAAATATATTTTTACTAGAAACCAACCTACTGTTTAAAAGCTTTTTACCTGATGCATGAGGGTAAACATCAAGACAGATATCAATACCAATTTAACTTTAGAGAACTGAGGGTTCTAATTCCTCTATAAATTATCTCTAAGTAGCTCTTTAAGATTACTTTACATTAAATTGTATATTACACTTTGGACAAGTTTGCTCTTGCCTAGTATCGCTTCCTAATTTGCTGTTAACCAGAAGAGGTACTAAATTCATTGACAACTTCCTGACAGAAATGTTTAATGCCATCACATGGGGAAAAGTGAATTTTTTAAACAAAAGTCGCCTCATATTTTGGTCACATCTGCTTTTAAATATATTCACGAGTTATGCTGTAGAAAAGAGAGTATGTTTTAATTCTAAAGGAATTAAGTATTAAAAGAAATTAATTTCTTTCTCCCAGGAGGTATATTAAGACTCTGAGAATTCAGAACAGCACGGCAATTTCCTTTTCTCTAAATCAGGCTTTGATGCTTGCATGTGATCAAACTACCGATTACCTATCTGTAGATGGAAGTGACACGGAGCTCATTGCAACACAGCGTACGTGAAGATGGTCCGTGTTGCCTGGGACTGAATGGACCACCATTCTGAGGCATCAGAACTCTACAGGCCATCTGGAAAACTGTACTGGCTATGCAGGGACACAATTAATTCAGGAATAGCCTCTAGGTGAGGTAAAGCCACTGCCAGAAGCAACCTGTTAGAAAGGCTGAACTCCTCTCAGGGTTAAAATCTTAATATTTTGGATTGGTAAAATATTACATTATCCCAGGGCTTTAGCTGTATTATGTTGGAACCATTCCCTACAACAAATTTCAGGGGTTCTAACTTCTCTGTGCAGAAGAATGTAATGATCCAAGATAAACATACCCGATTATCTTAATTACGCTGCCAGCAGCATGAGTATTGTAATTTATTTCAAAAAACAACGTGGTTTAGAAATTCAGTGATGCCCTTCCATCTTTCCAAACATTGCACAGATTACTTAAATGATGTGGAACTTAAAAATTCATTTTAGCAACAAGTTTTAAAGGAATCCCAAATACTATATTCTTTTCTATGTTTATATTTCCCTAAAACTACTTGTGTGAATCACATGAAGAAAAATTAGTTACATTGCACATTAATCTTTCCCATTACTTATATCTTATATTTATGATAAAATAGGACTGTGGCTCTACAGGTATTTCTTGCAAGTCCTAACAAAACATTGCTAGAGAGGGAACACTGTCTGAATTTAAAGGTATTCACTGTTGTGTCCAATATAATTCTAAAAGATTTCAGTATTTGTAGCCAAATCCTGCTCAGGCAACTGACATTTGATGCATACTCACTAAGGTGGGTTCAGGTGGGACTCCAGTCTTCTATTCCAAGCACACGTATTTAGTTACTTAAAACCATAGAAGGATGACAGCTGCAGGATTTGGAGTTTTATCTATATCTACATTCAAGCTAACACATTGGAGGTGTCTGGAACCACGCTTTGGGATTGGCTATTAAAGACCAAGAGCAAACTGGTATGCTCACATCTGTCTTGGAATATCATCAATATTTGTGGAGTAGTCTCCAGATGTCAGTTTGGGCCCATCTGTATTCACTACTTTCTCAGACAAAGTCTTTTCAGGATGAAAATTTCTATGCCTGGCTTTAGCTGAAAGGTGGATTATTTTGGATGGAGAACAGGAAGAAAATTCAGCTGATTCAATTAGTTAATTTTTAAAAACATGTAAACATTGTTTTTGGCCTTGTTGACTCCTTGACATACTACACCCCTAAAGCCGTAGTGTATGGACTAATTAGAAACCCAAAGGCTACGCTTGGTGTGTGTTCCTCTACACGCTAAGGAACAACTGTGTGATTTACCAGGACCGAGGCTTCCTACTTCACTTCCCGTTATACTAAAAATTTACTTTGGGAGAGAGCAGAAGCTGGCTCTAAGCAATCACGAAATTTAGCATTTGAGCAAAGTAATAGATTGATTAATCTTACCTCCTTTAGATCTCTGTATATTTTCTTACCATGAGCCTTGCTTCAAAAAATTGCTCATGTACACATACAACTTACTGAACTTTCTCTTCACTTCATTACTTTTAGTATATGATGTCAGAACAAAGACTATTTCATAGAATATTTCAATCAAATGGGAAATCTTTACTTTCTCTTTATAAAAAGAAGTAATTTTATGAATTTGATGGAATGAATTTGCTGTTAATGATACCTCTGTGTTTTCATCTATTATTTGGTTCTTGCTTTTATATCACTGTTGTTTACATCCATAAAATCACAGATAACTTAATTCCTGATGAATTGCTTCTTGCAAATCCTCTCTTATATGAGCGTTAAAGTGTAATAAAATCTCACCATTGATCTAACTGGAAAAAGATCTTAAAGTTATAGTTATAAATATTTAAAAGTATAAAGTCAAAGCTGATGATAAATTTACTTCAGGTTTCTGTTAATTTTACATTAAGATAATTTCGAAACCACCAAGTCTTAAGACCATAAATCTGGGTTGGTTTTTTTTTTGCAGGAGGAATAAGCGATGGAATTATCTGCTCAACGCCAGGTATTCGGAAGGGAAAGGACCTCCTCAAAGTTCCCTATGAGCTGTTTGGGGCATGCCCTCTAACAACAGCTCACGTTCACCTGGCCAGCATTCACCACCATAGCTTTGAGCACAGAAGTTCTCTGAAGCATGCTCATCACAACGAACAGGGGGAAAACAGCCGTGCAAACTGTGAACCCAAACCAAAGCCAAGGCCCGTTAGTTTGCGTCATGCAATTGCCACTGTAGTAATAACTGGAGTTGTCTGTGGAATTGTGTGTCTAATGATGTTGGCAGCTGCTGTTTATGGTTGTGCCTATGCTGCAATTGCTGCTAAATACCACAGAGATCATTTGGCCCCAGTCAGACAGCATGGGACTCCTGAGGAAAAAGAGCCATTTGATAGTTCCTTGGCTTGAGTTACTTCTGTCTTTGGTTTCTTGAAAATAAAGACCTCACTTCAGTTAAAAAGCCTGGAATCTAAATAGGATTGATTTAATAGTAATTACTGAGGGTTTTTAAATTTTTTTTTCTTTTTCATATTTTTTAATGTAAATATATATATTCTTGGGAATATATATTAATACTTTGTGTAGAAAAATGTAAGTTTATTTATATATTGTGTATGTATATTCTGAAGCCACTACTTAAGGCTGAGTGTTTTAGATAATGAAGTCTTGATGTAGCCACTTGAAATTATTTCATTCTCCGTTACTAGCTCTTGATGTAATATTGGTACAACGTATGAGTTATGGTGCAGCTACAGTTAGTAGCTGACAAGAGTGAGCTTTATGCAAAGAAAAATACAAAATAGCTACAAATGACTGACCATATTTTAAGATGTTAGAAATACCTGGTATGTATCCAGAAATATGATTCACAACCAGTTTATATGGTGCCACTGATAACTTAAACACGTGTTAAAAACATTTCCAATACATTTTTTCCACCTTCCAATCTGCCCTAGAAGACAATTAAACATTACATCCATTATCTGATTGACTTGGAAAATAGGAAGTACCTTGTTAGCTCTCAAATACCATTTCTAAATTAACTGAGTAGGAAAGAAAGAAGAGAGCTGAGAAAATGCTGAAGAAAGAAGAAATGCTATGCTGGTTTAGAAACAAGCACTGAAATGAGCACGTATAGCATATACGGAGAGACTCTACCCCTTATCCTGCTGGCATACATGCTTGCTACAGACATTTCTGAACCTTCTTATTCCCAAATCCACACACGAGTTCCATTTTGCAAACATCATGACTGCAGATGCAGCTCCCATCACAGTGCTGCCCTTCAGTACGGAGGATAATATAGTTGCGTGTTTACACGTTCTCTCTCACAGAGAGAACATTCAGCTGAATTCATTCAAGGGCCCACCCTAACTTTCTACAGCACAGTGTTGCCATCAGAGGAAATCAGAGCCAAACCCATTTGAGTAATATAAGTTTAGAACAGTTTGAATGTGCAGAAGTATTTTTAAATCATTCTTAGAAATTAGTTTAAGGCAACCAACAGATTGGCAACTCCATCTAACTTTTCCAAGACTAGATAAAATACATCTAGGCTATTTGTGACAGATGTTTAATGTGTTTTCTAAGTCTCTCCACTGACAGGGTTAAAGACCCGTCTAGGTAATTAATGCAGAAAACTTACTTATAGTCCAAGAGCTTTTTTTAGCATCTATCCTAAACCTTTGGTGAAAATCTTGTCAGTTGATTCCATTGGGCAGAAGACTTGAGAACAATGGCTGAGTAACAGTCTGCAATAAGGGCAAATGAAGTTGTGTCGTTGGCATTCAGAGACCTCCACCCTCCTTCCACAGATGGATTCCAAGATCAAGTTTTGTAGCTGTTCTAATAACAGCCTCAGCTGAGTAATGGGCTATGTGGCAGGAGTCATGTAACCCTTGCTCTTATCTACTTAGTAATAATTGCAACCTAAATATTAAAGCTCATTTCTGCATCTGCAGTTACTTTCATGTCCAGAGAAAATTAAGCATCTCAGTCTTAATCTAAATCTAGCAGACACTGAAAACAATCAATTACTTTCTGTCCTATTTTTTTTTAAACTACTAAGTACTTCATATTATCCATCTCTCTCCATTCTTCTCTGTCCTGAACTAAACAAACCAAGCTATTTCAAATTTTCCTGTAAGGAAAATTTTTTTTCCCCTGCACTCCCTGGAACCTTTTCAGTTCTACATTTTATTTAAAATGTGGTACCCTTCATTGGGCACATCACTTCAGCTGAGACATCGTCAGCACAGAATTCTTAGAATATTTATATTCAGGCTCTTTAAATCTGATCTCTTATTGATGTATCTCAGAAGCAAGTTTGCTTTTTTTCCTTTTAAATATTCGGTAAAGCTTAATGAATAATTTTCAGAGCTAAGTCATTTGAGTGTGTAGATTTACATTTTCTACTCTCTTTTATCCATTTATTGCAATAACATTTTACAAAGCAAAACACAGTTTTTCAGATAGAGAAGACTGAAGTAATACAGGATATGATCTTATTGCCCATGGGCCAAAAAATGCGTTCAGAGCCACGCCAAATCAGTGCTTTTCTATGGTGAAAAGCTAAAATAAGCACACTTGCACTCAAACTGCAGATCCTAAGATGAAAGCTAATAAATCTCTGACTGCCAGAGAGATTTCACCTACAGTGTTTCTAATAGGCTCAGATACAGCAATGAAGCTTCCATCACAAATAAGTTCACACTTCCGCTATCTTCCAGCAAAGGAGAAAAAAGAACTGACTTGATATTTCCTTGTCAAACAACCAGAACATCTTCCTAGTCTTTAAAAACCAGTCCTATCAAGAGAAACCTTCCAGGCTTTCCTTACTGTAAGATGGGTTTAAAAAAAAAAAAAAAAAAAGGAGGAAAAAGGTGAGGAAGAGGCAATGAAGGGCACAGCAGCATTCAAAGAAACTCTTTCCAAGGCACATTTAAGATGCTTGGGGAATTTTCATGCACACCTAAGGCTGTAAATTGATATGGAGTTCTGCCAGAAAGCAAAGTATTTCATATTTCCATTAGTTCACTCTGCTATGGCAGTAGAGCAAGCCAACCCATGCAAAATCTGATTTATACTTTCCAACTTGCTGTTTGCTAAAGAAAGAAAAATTAAAAAGAAAAACAACAAAAACCCCAACAAAGAATCCCAGAGAAATTTTTCACTTAAGGTTTATAAAACTATATATTCACAAATGTGTTTGCGGTTAAGGAATTCCAGTTACTTATGATAATAAGCTAATAGCAACAGAGAAAAGTATTGATTCGATTGCTTAAATTAATAAATGCATCAAATTTATTTATTTTTCAGTAGAGGAAGCAGAATGTCCAACTGCTGGCAAATAGAGATAAAAGGCACAATTCATCGTCCATAACAATTATTCACTATAACAAGTGGAAGACTGGATCTAAGGATTCCCTACAGAACTGTCCTTAATTTGTAAAGCTTAGCAATGGACATCTGCCACTGAAATAAGTTGTTTGCACAGATTTATTTTTCAGATCAAGGTTCCTGAGAAAGCTTTGTTGTTTTTCCAGTAATCTTGTGAGAGGTATTATAGTAAGGATAGTATTTTTTTTCTAATCTCCATAAAAAACACTTTTCCCCCTGAAAATCAACAAAATATCAGGACACACTACTCTGTAAGGTATTTGCAAAGACAGGGAATGTACACCTATTGTTGTATTTCTGTCTTTCATATAGATGCTCACTATATTTCTTTGTTTTTAGAAAAAGAGGCTTTCTAAATTTTCAATTTAAAACAGATTAAAAAATACATATGGCAATGTTCTTTACAGAAAATGTCCTTGGTATCTATATTGAAAGAAACAATGCTTAAACTGAAATATACTTGCTTTCCATATGTGTCTTTCCACCCAGAGCTTGCAAAAAGTCAATCAAAATTCATCTTCATTATTCCCTAGTAATACAATGTCCAAACAAAATCAGGATGCCTCTTTTTGAATATCAGAATAGAACATTTAGTGACATTATACACAGTTTACCTATTGTTAACGACATTAACAAAAAAATACCAACTGTTGCCTACTAATAACCATCTATCTTTGCTGGCCAGAAGACAAACCCCCAGGATTTAGTTAAGCGTCCAGAAAGTGTGGCTACTTTTACAACTTTGAACCTGGCTGAAGTGGCATAGTAATAATAATAATCATAAGAGAGTCTTGGTACTTCCTAGGTTTATATTACCTGAAACGTGCCTGTATGCTCCCCAGATGAGACAGGCAGCAACACCAATCGTCTGGTTGGGGCAGAAAGCCACAGCAGGAGAGAAGGAGTAGGAATCAGAAACCCACAATAAACAAACCAAGGACTGCATGCTTCATAACTACCTCCAATGAAATCATGGGTGCACTCTCTTACTGATTACAGAGGGAGCCCACACTGTTTTGGGGCTATGTACACGTATGTTGAACTTCTTGCATAAGACTGCCATCCTCATTTCAAGGCACAGCAAACACATGATGAAACACTGTCAATATCTGGAAATATAGTCTACTGGGGGGAGGGGGGGGGAAGGGGGAATAAATTAGTTTATCCACAGTATTTAACCCAGTATTAATGTATTCATATACTATGTCATTGCAGCTTCATACTTGCATAGCATTATTTGAAGTTTTCAAAAGGACCTGACGGTTTATCTGCTGCCTTGTTCTGCAATCAGGGATTTATTTTGCTAGCAGCAGAATTATTTAACAAAATGTCTCTCGAATCTGATTGCTATTGATCACAATTCCTCCTACCCAAATTACATACTACTAAAACCTAACTATAATGAAACAAAAAATCCCAACAGCATAGCAGGAGTGCAGAAGCAAAGAGCAGAATGCTCTATGCAATTCACTATACATGTTGGGATACCATTCCAATTCTTCCGTCAGACCCCCAGATTCCCTGAGAACAAGTGGTGAGGAAAGACCAAGAATTGGATAAGTAGGGGTTAAATTCTCAAGCCAACCGCTAGCAGAGAACAATCTTAAAAACTCCTGTTACTTAGTTATTCCACACACTAATTCCGAATGGCAAAATTAATTCAGAACAAATACAAATGAATACAAATGTGTCAATGGGTGTGAACAGGCCATCTAACTTCAGATTCCCCGGTCAGTCAATGGAGAGAGGCAGGATTTTACCAGAACTCTGAAGCATTCTGCAGAGGAGCTCACCTCTCGCCACACACTGTCTACAAACCATGTTTCCTAAGTCATGGCTCTCAACCTAAGTCTGCGAGTTGTTTAATGTTAGATGGTACAAATACACATTTCAATTTTCCTGAAATTGAAAACATTAGTCTATATACTAATATTAGATTTATGAATACAAATATAATATTCAAAACGAGCAAGAAACTCTGGAAAAACATAAACTAGTGGTTTTCCACCAAAGCATGAAAAGCATTTTGAGGGATTTACTAAATTCTACTGCTGAATATAATCTTCTGTGGCTTATAATGTGGAATAAAGATTAAGTAAATCACTGTCTTGCCTGACAAGGAAAACATCTATTTTAGAACACTTCAAAAATTTGGTCGGTGTGTCATTATGATGACATATTCATTTTCCCTTAGGCCTTTATATTAAAATGCACTTTTATAGATGATATCATAAATTTTAAGGACTGTGTATGACAGTGACATTTGCTTGAATGTTTTTAATAATATAGTAGTACCAAAGCAACACGTGTGGAAAAAAAAAAAGTAAAAAAAAAAAGTATAAGCAGTACGGAGCAGATGTATGTACTCTGTGTGCTATTCTAACAATAGCAGATTTAACTATTTGTGAAACATTTACAATATCTGTTACTCCTAGAAATATCAGTAGTTCAAACTACTTTCGATTAAATTATTGGGAATCACTTTTTCAAAGCATGTTCTGGGATCTTGTTCAAAGAGCAACGTGCATGCAAACTCCACTTGAATTCACTCAAAAAAAAAAAGACCAAACCTGAATGGAGTATGGACGTTGCGTATATACAATTATTAACATGCCAAAAAAAAAAAAAAGGAAAAAAGCGGATGAAGAACAAAAATTGTGTGTTGTAAAGGCATTTGTTTTCAGATACAATGTGCACATTTTCCTCCACAAAATTATAAAAGAATCATCCTTACTTAGAGCCTAGATCACCAGAAGCTTCAGTTACTGGAAAATTGGTATATTCACAAATTTTCTTTCAAATTGCCATTCTGCAGAGGCCAGTTCAAACAGGAAGATTAAAAAAATGAAGTGTGACCAGCCTCAATAAGACAGATCTGTATTTTGAGAGTAATATGAGATTTGGGGCCTTTCCTGTTTTCAGGGCACAGTTTGAAATATCACAAACAGCAGGATCATCAGGGTCACTTTCCTCTGGCCAGAATAGAGGCATTAAAAAATTGCCTGCCATTTTTGCCAAAGTAGTGTTGAAATGAAATCTTTACTATATCTTCTTTAGCTTATGGATGGGAAACAAAAAGGAGAACCTAAATCTTCAAATTGCGTCATTCAAAGTACCTGCAGGCTTTTTAGCATCTTGACTAGAAATACTTAATATGGAATAACTGAATTTATTGTTATACTAATGTTTGTTCTTAAAATGACATAAAAAAGAGAACAATGAAGATGATGGATGAGGACACCTGTAAAAAATATATCTCTAACCAGGGTTTGGAGAAAAAAGCCTTGAACTTTTATGTGGACTGGTTATAAAAATAAAGGATCAGCTTTGTAAAGTTAAATACTGGAAAGGGACGAGATCCTGGCTTTACTTGGGACAATTTGTTTGCTGGTGTAAAACATAATACTCCTTGTTTGCATAATAAAGATTTTTGGTAGAAGCATTTAAAATCAAACCGTTGGTGAATAGAAGAGGGGTAGGCTGCCTCTTCTTCAGATTCACTAACACCTCCTACATCTGACTACGAAGGCCTGCTTACTATATTTTAAATACATGGTTTAGTGCATATTTAAATATAATATAGACATAAAATAACACTTAAGCATGATCTACAGTTTTAGCACAAATCAGTAGTACTATTTTTTAAAGGTATTTCTTTTATTCTGCTAAGCCATATGACATGTTTCTTTCCAAGAAATCTCTTGCATAATAAATTATTTCTGTTAAGTCTCACAGCTTTACCGCACGGCAGAGCACAGAGACTTAACCTAACAATTATTGTGCCCTTGTGTTATGGCATCATCTACTAGGGAATTAAATGCACCTGCCATGCATTTAAGGACAGATTCCCTGGAACCTTCTGTGTTACATACCTATATAAAGACAAGACGCTATATAAAGATATGAACTGTGGGTGCTAGAAATTATCTTCCATTTTCTTTTCAGCTTTTACGGCTTGGCAGCAGAAAATAATGGCTGTGAGAAGAATTTGGCCATCTTCAATCATTCTCAAATTAACAATAAATCTATTCTCTTGAAAAACTACATACAAAGTATACTATTATTCAACATGTTCATGAATGACAGAATCTGCCCCTTATGGGTCTAGCACTCTCCCAAGAGCTATAGGCTTTTTGGTAATCTTCATCACAGAAGATTCTGAGAGTGGCTGATCTTCAGGCCATCTGTATGAGGAATGCTTAATACACAGAAGAAAAATAAAAACACCAATCAAGAAGCTTGCAATTGTGAAGAAAAACAGGGTTCCTTCTGCACTGATTTTTCTCTTCTGTCCAAACAGGAATTACTGCAATTGTTCTTTTTATGTAGCTTCAGCAGAAAAGAATGAGTCAGGGTAAATTCACAGAGCTATGGCAATACTTGAATGCACACCCCAGGCAATCACTCTTCTTTGATAGAAAATGACTGCAAAGATGCCTGTACATAAGAACAACATGGATTTATTTTCTTTCCAGAATTACGCTGAATAAGAGAAATTGAACTGGAGTACTTTCATTTCTCTCTAATTTAGCTACACTGAGCTTCCATTAATCTACCATTCCTGTTAAGTTGACATAGAGCAATGAGGGCCTGCTTCTTTTCAGAAACTACAGGTCTGACTGTATTATTAAATCTTTTTATGTTTTTTAAACAAACAAATTAAAATATTACTTGATTTTGATTGAGAGACCACAGAAAATCATGAGTACAAGGAAGACTCACTTAGTGTTTTCTGTGTCCTAATTTCAACATTGATAAATAGGAAGTCCAACACAAAACTGATCATATAGAAAATATTTTCGCAGAAAATAAATATAAAACTGGTTCAGATATTCCTTTCTCATACTTTGGCACCATAGAAACAAAACTTCTTTGCAATTCTGCACGTTTATAGATAGGTGGCAATAGTCGTTAAAAAACCACCTGGTTTTCCTATCTAGTTATAGCTAATAATTTTAAACCATTTTTTACTGCAACATTTCCATCATGGAACAAACATGCTGATGACATTCAATCTAGGTTTCAGAGTAGTACAATCTTTTTATATGCTTATGTTTCAAATCCATGTACTTAGTCCTGTGCAACTGACTGCATAGCCATTTGTTAAAATGAAAAGACTGTATCGTGCTTTAACCCCAGCCGGCAGCTCAGTCCCACCCAGCCGCTCACTTCCCCCTGGTGGAATGGGGGAGAGAATCAGAAGGGTAAAAGTGAGAAAACTTGTAGGTTGAAAAAAAGATAGTTTAATAGGGAAAGCAAAAGCCACATATGCAAGCTAAGCAAACCAAGGAATTCATTCACTGCTTCCCACGGGCAGGCAGGCATTCAGCCATCCCCAGGAAAGCAGGGCTCCATCACACATAACGGTGACTTGGGAAGACAAACGCCATCACTCCAAATGTCCTCCCTTCCTTCTTTTCTCCCCCCAGCTTTATATGCTGAGCATCACATCATATGGCATGGGATATCCCTGGGGTCAGCTGTCCCAGCTGTGTTCCCTCCCAGCTCCTTGTGCCCCCCCCCAGCCTCCTTGCTAGTGGGGTGGGGTGGGGTGAGGAGCAGCAAAGGCCTTGGCTCTGCGTCAGCCCTGCTCAGCAGCAATGAAACCATTCCTGGGTTATCAACACTGTTTCCAGCACAAATCCAAAACACAGCCCCATACCAGCTACTGTGAAGAAAATTAACTCTATCCCAGCCAAAACCAGCACACTGTGATATACAGACACTCGGTAATCTTACTAATCTTCAGGATGACTCATGTTCACATGGTATCATATTGCTGTTCAATGTCCTGCAATACTAGAAATACAGGCACATTTCACATGATCTTTCTGTGACAAATGTGCACACCTCTTTGCAACATGGACCTGGTTTCAGAAGAAAGAGAAAACTTTTTTTTTTTTTTTACTCTGAGTGTAGTCAAACCCTGAAAGAGGTTTCCCAGGGAGGGTGCAGCCTTTCCATCTGTGGAGACATTCAAGACCTGACTGGACACAGTTCTGGGTAACTAAAGCTCAAGATTCTGCTCTAGTTCTATTACACTGGGATTGGTCTAGATGATCTCAAGAGGTCAATTCCAACCTCAACCATTCATGTAGATAACTAGTCTGCACAAAAAATAGGCACAAAAGAATTAAGGAAAACTTGTACTTAGTTTCAAAATTTTTAAGCAACCTTGTATTAAAAAAAAGGAACTATTTCTCCTCGTGTCCTTCAAACTCTGAATTTCAAATGACTATGAGACTGCATAATTTAATCCTTCATTCTTCTGACTAGGCATCCAGAGCTTTTTACTAAGCACTGCTATGCACTTTTTCAATGAGGCTCAAAATTCCAGGTTCTGCTTGTTCTATGAAGAAAAGTTAAGAGATCCTGACAATTTTCATCAGACATTTTTGTCAGTGTTCTTTAATAAATTTTTGCCCTAAGAAGATTATGTCAGTTCTGTTATCTTTGATTAAATATCCCAAGGGGCTAATCTTCACATTTCCTGTGAACAGCAATGGCCTCTTGCAACACAAAGGGCTTTAAAGGTCCTATATTGCTCTGCAGCTTTTCAGCTAAAATGCATCTGTAGGGAAGTACATATATGAAAGTTCATGTACTCCATCAACTCTCTCAAAATCTCAGGAGAGAAACATTTTTCTTTTTTCAGAGCCTGCTTTACGCCTTTGATGATTTTTGTTTACTTGATTCTGTCCCCATCTCTTGCCCAGAACTGTCTAGGTGAGCAGTATCTTTAAAAATTTATTTTAAACAAAATCATAATGATGAAACCATCACTTTTCCCAAAAAAATTTGAAATAAAAAGAAACATGGACGTAACATCCACAAATCCTAGGCTGCACTTACCCAGATGCCCATATACTCACTACTTGGAAGTAGAGATTCAAATAAAGGACCTGAAATGAGTTCACTCATCATGCAATATCAAAGAATACAAGACTGCAATGATGAATTCTATCAACAGCGTGAAATGTACTACCTTTCATGTGAGTATTCAAAGAGATAATTGAGCCTTAACTTGCCTCATTTTTAATAGCTACATTACTACCTAAATTCAGATATCCTATACTGACTAGCTTCATCTTGGTCATCGAAAGGAATACTGATCTTGCATGCATCTCATAGAATTTCAAGACTAGGACGATTCTACAATTTTCAGATCATGTTGAGATGAATAAAAAAAAATAAAATTTCACCATCTCTTATTGTTCTTCATATCATAATGTGGACAGTTTGAAAAACAACATTTCAATGTAAGCTTGATATAGGAGACATGCTCATAGAGAACACCAAGACAAAGCAATTTTGAGCATAAATGTGTTAAATCTAAAAAAACCCCTGCATTCAGTACTATTGTCCCTTTCTCTCCTGCAAATAAATTGAACTCTGGATAAAAAGTAATAAATATGATGCTACTGCACTTATATATTAAAGACTTATCTCCTTCTTCCACACTTCCTATAGAAATTTGCATTCACTTAAGAAAAAACAATCATAATCTCAATTGAAAGAAGCAGGAGGGATTTTAAAAACAAATTATGTGGGGTTTTGCCAATAAGCAAACACATTCTGACAATGAATGGGTACTAGTAGGTACAAGTGGTGAAATAGCACCAGCAACACTCGTTCTCTGTAGTAACAGTCTTGTTGATTTTAGGATTTTCTGCCTATGTTAAAGAGCTGAGTTTTCCCTACTTGCAAATAAACCCTAGTATGGATTTGCATATGAATTCTGTTATAACTGATGCTTTTCTACAAAAACAGAATTAAAAAAAATTTACAAAGAAAATACAAAAGACTGCAGATTTTGTAGTAAGATTTGGTTTTGTTCCTTTTTTCCCCCCTTGTGGGCAGGTCTAACTCAGGTTTCCATTTTATAATAATGTTCTAGTTTCTCTCTGCCAGACTTAAACTCTTGCAGTGATCTGTAATAAATAACATTCTGGCACAGCTTTATTTTCAGTCAAATCCCTCTGGGGAACAGAGTGATATTACATGAAGTGCGTATCCCATCCTGCTGCTTTCTGTAATGCACTCGGAGCAAATGGGGACAAGGAATACTTACTTCACACAAATTAAAATGAGACATTTTGGCCAATTTTGTACTTCAATGTAGGTATTTGAAAATGTTACCCATAATCCTACTTTAGTCTCCCAAGTCTGGCTAATAAAAACTTCAAACTTGTCCCATTTAACAGTGCTCCAGTTTCCGCCTCCAAATCCATTTTGCTTAAAACAGAATATTGTCAACCTTATTATAAAACCTAAAAATTGAACTAGATGCTGGGTACTTTGTTGAAAATTTTCTGACAGAAAAAGGAGGAATGACAAGTCACATTTATGATCCCCAACTTAAAGAAGACAAGCATAATGCATATATTTCTTGTCTATGAACAGCTGTAGCTGGCTGAGTGATACTTCCATGGAAAATGGTTTGTACTACTCCAAAGAGCACTACGCCACGCCCCCCCCCCCCCCCCCCAAAAAAAAAAACCCAACACAACCCAACCCTGAAAGCATGCAGCCATACAAGAGTTCCTAAAGTTTACAGAAATAAAAGAAAAAAAAACTCTGATGTGCTTCAGAATGCAAATACACTGCTGATATTTTTCATGGCATTATGCCTTTACAGATATACATGGAAATCTTTTACATGCTTTGGTACTAAAAAGCTTTGAAGACCCTGTCTTTATTTTAGATAGAAAGTATGGGACCCACGTAATTTTGAATGTTCTATAATGAACATAATTATTGGGGAAATAGAAGCAGTATCTGCCTCTCTCTTTTACAATTACTAAAAAAAAAACCTCAAAGCTTGTGGCACAGTATTAGAGTTGGTTATGTGTGATACCTCCTTGAAGTCAACACTAAATTGCAAGGACTAGTGAGGAAAGAATAAATTTTAGGATGCCTATTAACCCTACACATTTTACAGATGATGGTAAACTGCACAGTGAGCCTTTTGCTAACTCCAAATGATGGAGCATTCTAGAAATAACATGTCAACCTTCTTCACTGTACAGTGAAAACTCTTAATTACATCTTCAGCAGTTCACAGAGATCTGCACTGGCATTAGTTTATAAACACTATTTTGTGCTTTAACAGGAGTATGAAGTCATAACTAGGATTTCTTGTTATATTATGGAAGAGTTCAATAAGTTGTGAAGAATGTATTCAAGCAAACTGGTGTCAGAAGGGTGCTTTTCTAATGACCTTACAAAACCTATTATTATCAGTGGAGATATTCCATGTTTGAGGAAACAAATTAGTGATTTCCCAATTATCTGGCACATTCTTGCTCTTTCAGGATTGCATTCACTGATAGGACAAGAGAAAACGCCCTCAAGTTGCACAGGGGAGGTTTAGATTGGATATTAGGAAAAAATTCACCAAAAGGATTGTCAAGCATTGGAAGGGGCTGCCCAGGGAAGTGGTTGAGTCCCCACCCCTGAAGGTATTTATAAGACAATTAGATGTGGTACTTAGGGACATGGTTTAGTGGTGGACTTGACAGTGCTAGGTTAACAGTTGGACTCTATGATCTTAAAGGTCTTTTCCAACATAAATGATTCCATGATTCTGTCTTACCACATTTTAAATCATATTTTAAATGTGAGAAAAATAGGATGGTTCTTGCTTTGTGTTGTAGGCACCTAATTTTCCCTGAGATGAGAGTGCTTGGTTTCTGGCTTAATAAATCATAAGGCTTCTCTAAATTAATTCCTTCTTTAAAGTCAGTAGCCACTGGTAACTAGAGAAAACTGGTCAAAAAAGCATCTGAACTTGAGAGAGGAACATCCAACAATTTAAAAATTCATTATTCTAATTTTTAAATCTGTATGCTTTCTCTCTAATCTGTAGTTGTCAAACTTCACCTTTTAGTCTTTAGGTACTGTTATACTCTTGGCTGATAGACTGTAGAGCTTTGTTATTCAATTTATATGCTCTGATTAAATTACATCTTTGATAATCTAGACAAAATGACCACTTTGTATCATTTGTTATAGGACAAGATTTTCAAACCTGAAGACTGGGTAGAACCTTCACACATCAGATAGTCCTTTCTTATATTTCCTTTTCCTTATATAATATATTCCAATTTATGATGATATAGAATTGCATGTACTAAAAATGCTTCACTGATAATGGTTACTTCCATTAAGTCAAACTCCATAGCTCACAGGGAGCTTGGCTACTCAATTAGTAAAGGATCAAGTTCTTGGGGAGAAGAGGCATTAAGTGTTCTGTACACAAAGTCATTCAATTATATCTTATAGGCTCAACTGCATTTTCCCCTCCTCCTCTCTCCTTAAAAGATTTCTACACTAAATTCCTGCTAACCCAAAAAGGAAAGTGAGGGACTCAAACTTCTTTTAAAAAATGAACAAAACAAATAAACTACAAAAATTTTACCTGCAACCACTGGAGATTTTCTGTCATCCAAAAGCTGAATAGCAGTACTGGCTGTCACTACGTTGCTTTTGTTTGCAGTTTCTGCAGGTTATATTAAGAAAAACAAAATTGAAATAACATATTGGTGAATGACGAAATTGAGCTTTTTTTCCCTGGTTTGAAATAATAGTTCATGTGGATTTAGTGCTTAGACAGCCAACACCACGCTCTGTGTAGGCGCTGCCATTTCAAAATTCCCCAGCACCCCAACAACAAGCTTAAAACGCCAAAATGAGTCATCGGGTTTTGCCGTCTCTGCTAAAAGTGGCAACAAAGGTGACAACTAGCAGGGTTTCTCATTAATGTGGATACTTGCTCTGTTGGACTTGTCTTGCTTAAAATACTAGGCTGTAAGTTCAACCTGTGCAAATATTAATGGAAAACTGTTACACCACATCTTAGGGTTTCACCTGGTCAAAGGACCTGTAAATTAGCTAAAAATTTCAATGGATATTCTAGATTAATATTTGAGATTAGCTACAGGGCCCACTCGATACTCAGTAATTGGAACCCTTTCAGCATCATATATGGCTCAGCATTTAGAGAATGACAAAATTATAGACCTGTACTAAATGGGATTGAATAGACAAAGCTCCCAGGTATTTGCTCAGCAGCTCTTCTGTACCAGAGCGGAAAATGGTCAGCATTAAAAATGTTCTCCTTATCTTCAGCTGTCAGGAAATCTCTTGAGAAAGAAGAGAGAAAGAAAATACTTGTTGTTTGTTGCATGGCACACAATAGTTTCTAGCTTTGAAATACAGGAAAAAACAAAATGCAATCTTTTGGGAAATAAAATGGTGTTGGACAATTTTTCTAATACTGTTTGTTCAACAAAAGAGTTAACTTTAGCCCCTAATAATTATTTGTGACACACTTGAAACTGCTTTTGTTGTGAAGGATGGAAAAAGTACTAAAAAAAATAGTGCCTCTAAGTACCACTAAAACATTTGTACTGATGTGCACATATAAAAATGCTTAGTCTAAAAAGCCTTTTTCTCCCAGCAATGCAAGAACTGTGAACTGTATAAAGTGGAAAAGGCATTGGAGATTTGGTAGTTTGTTGCCACTGGCATTTACTCTTAAGTAATGCAAAAAAAGTAATTTAACAGCCTACTTTCCAAAAAATATGTAAGGGGTGGTAGTGGACAACTACACACTTTATTCTTCAATAATCTCAGGGAATGTTGACAGAGGAAAGTTTGTGTCAGTGAAAAGAGCATGGTCTCCACACTGTTGTTCTGGTTTGCTCTTTGATAGCAACAAATTGCAGTGCTATTAATCTCACCTGTCAGGCTACTCACACTACAACAATATTTTGTGGTCAGAAAAGCACCATATAATTTTATATTCAATAAACTTAGTTTAGCATAAACATCAAGTGCAGATTTTCTTTTACACGCAAAATGCATATAGATTTGCCTGACAGTGTCAAACTGCTGCCTGAAAAAGTCACTAATTATGGGACCTTATTTTATAGCTCTCCATTTTAAGAAAGCTGTACCTCCACTAGACTACATCTTCTCCCAGAAAAATAGGAAACTCTTGAACAATGAGATCTCCTGATTACTCTTTCACCCAGTCCACTTCTGTCACTTGGCTTTATTTCAACACCAAGAAATTTTACACAACAATGATGCAAAATCCCTGAAAAAGCCTACAGATACTTGTTTTTAGATGGGATAGTAAAGAAAAAAAATCATCATCTGCAGATGTAGCATATTTGTAATTCTGCTCTGAAGAATAAAGATGTGAGGCTAACTCCAAGGGAGTGGGTGGAAAGTAAATGTATGGGCTACAGGTGTAAAATAGCTCATTGTTCCAAATGTTCCAGTTGAAGAAAGAATCTAAAGGATCCTATAAAGTCTTTCTAACTTGTTCTATGTATTTCAGTGTGTCAGTGTAAAACACTGGAAGAAGCAGTAGATGGCCTTCCTAAAAATAACTTTTTTTTTTTTTTTCTTCTTTTCTCATATGGCTGCCAAGCATAGCTTTGTTACTTACTGATTAGTAAGCTGTTCTGGACCCACAAACAGGTTGATACGAGATAGCCCAGTTCGTGTCCCAAGGAAGGCAACTTCCACTCCCTTGTCAGAGTTTCTGAAATAGAGCAGAACACAAGCAAAGATAATGTTTCCAGAGAGTGAACAGATAAAGCTCTATTACTGGTCACAGAAAGTACAAGTGTACACATTTTTGAGAAAGATTATTTTAAGTACAGTTCCTTTATTTATTTATTTTTTAAATGTTGGTTTTTAAGTTAAAGTCATGTGGGTTTTGGAAAACATACAATGTAGAAATGCTATTTAGAGAGGCACTAAAAAGTCGAAGATGTTAAACTTGGTAGGGTTTGTGGGGAGGATTATATGGAAGCCATAGAATAAAAAGGTGTGGCATATCTATATACCAACTATTTAATAGCCACTGGCACCCAGTGATTCAAGATGGGCAGGAATTCCAGACCTTGTTCCCAGTCCATTCAACACTTCTGCGGTACATCTATGCCTTAAGTCATAGGTGTGACTGTTGCTCAAGCAAGCAAAAACTAAGCTAGATTTAAAACAGCTAGCTCAGAATCAAACATAGCTGCCATCAGGATAGGCTTTAGCTTCTAGACCTTAGGAAAAAAAACGTGGCAGGTAGCTCAGTCTGATTTTTATTGCTGCGTGTTATCAGTACCCAGATAGCTACTTTAAAACTCGTTCTCATATGGCTACAAGAACTTTAGTCATACCACCACAAAACCAGGGACCTCAGTCTTAGCCATCTTGAGGACTCATACGTCATTCATCAGTAAATGGCCTCATTAGCGTAAGTCAGAATATGAAAGGGGATCAAAAGTCTCCTGCTAGCATTCTGCTGCATTCCTCCACAGCTGTTGTCTTCATGTTTACTGGATCTGTTATTTTATTGTGTAGGAGGATTCCGAGAAATCTTATGCCTCTACATAAACTCATCAACATCTACCGTATATAAGCATGCAAGAATTTCTTATCTTTATCTTCTAAGTGGAGACTGCATAATCCTTAGTTTGATGAATCAGATCTTATCACATTGATTTTACTCATTCAGTATGAGTATGTGCTTTACAGCAATATATTTTTTCATTCAACTTTTAAAAAACAGTTCAGGTTTAGCAAAATCTAATCAGGATAATCTCCCCAATCACCCCTCAACTGCAGTATTTCATGCTAACCGCTAATCTTAACACCTATTTTCTCTAATATGTATATAACATCTTGTTACTTAATACCTTAGTACATCATAATACAAATGAATTAAGTAAAACATATAAACTCTAAAAAGGAACGGATAACCTCCTGACTATCTGTAACAAGAACCTAGACCTCAGCTAGTTCTGGAAAACAAACAAAACAAAAACAAACAAAAAAAGTATTAAAGAAATAATTTCTTTTACCAGTGCAAGTTTTTGTTAGGAGACAAATTACCAATTTCATCAATAATTTTGACAAATTTTGCATTAAATTTCTCAAGTACTCTTAAACCATTTGTTAGAAATACTCAGAACTGTAAGTTGTAGTTAATATGCAATTTCATTAGTTATATTGTGAGAATTGCCTTAACCTTACGACTAATCATCATGATGTACACTGCAACATAAACACTTAACACTGAACTCAGAATTGGTGGTATTTAGGATCAAATGGTTAATATAATAATTTCATGCATATCAGGATTTTTTAGGTATTCCACCAGTTCACCAACATAACTATTAAAAAGTCACCCATGACTGACACATAATGACTGACACAAAGCTTGCTTACTCTGATTTATTTAATGCTAGACTGGTCCAATAAGCTTCAATTGGTGCACTCACAACTGCATCAAACAGAACTTCCTGGATCAATTCTTTATCACCTATTGCAAAATATTAAAATCAGTAAACATGTGCACACAGAGAGAATTTTTTTAGGTGACTAAACAATGATTTTTTACACTGTACTGTATTTTATCTGTGATATGCATTCAAACCTTTTGCACTATTAAGCATTTTCTACATAATATTACATGGTATTTTACCGCACTGCAGTTTTTCATATATCATTTCATTGCACTAACGACAATTTTAGGTTAAAAAACAAAAAATGATTCTCCATGTGACACATTTATGTACATATTGTCTAATCCTCTCATTTGCACCTGACATAAGGTTAAAAAAATTAGGTCTACTAACAGTCACAAAAGCTCTACATTTCTGCAAACAGACAAAATATGCATTTATCCATCTGATTCTTTTTCTTCTGCTTTGCAGTTCAGAAATGCGAATTGCGTACACGTTTTCCCCAAAATACTCATGAAATATCTGGCATATTCTTTAGAGGCATGATCCAAGGATTGATTCAGACCAATCCTGTTTAACTTATAAAACCAGATGGAGCAATAATATTGCATAGTATAGCTACACCATCTGAACAGAAACTTGAATGTTTGGTTCAGACGTACTGTTTACCATAAAAGTCAGAAATTTTTATCATCAATATTTTTATTGATACTTTGGAAAAAGCTCAAAACCCAATGAAATTCCAAAGTGACATCAGCCAAGTAATCCAATTTCAATGTATCATTGGTTAAACTAAGTAGCTTTGCATTTTGTAGGAGGTTTAGTACAACCGTTTTTAGCGGGGGTAAAGCCTACTACATGCATATTTAACAAAATACTTGCATTGGAGCAATGGCTCTTTTCCTGTGAGGTAGCGTTTAATTGCTTCTAACTGAGACATCTGACGGTGTTCAGGATGTAAGTCAGTGTTGCAATAGGACCTGTGAACACGACGTCCAAACATTAAAATGTTGATAAGCATGATCTCTCTTTGTCTTTAAACATAAAGAATTGGTCTCAGCAAGCACAAACAATGTGAAACCAAGAAGGGTAACAGACACCAATTTCATGCTTTGTTTAAGGCTTACCATTCATCTGCTAAAGATACATCAGGGTGTTCTAAATCATGTAAACCTGTAAGAGGAATAATAATGGGTTATTTGGGGAGCAGTCTGGGTAACAGATGGTTATTTACATACACTCCATAACATAAACCCTTCCTTCTTGCAAAAGTGCATTTTTACCACAATGTAATAAATCACAGTAAACTATGTTCCAATACACTTTAGGGTCTAACAAACTGGCAAAAGCCAACTAAATCAGATCTAAAACTGAAAAGGTAGGAAATTTTTTTTTTTGTACTGATATGTTTAACTCACACAAATTACTCACATGATATAACTGAAGTTTAGAAGAAAAATTGAGCAAAGAGAAATACACAATGGTAAGACTCCTATTTGTACTCCCTTGTTCTATTTGGCTAGTAAAGTTCTTTATGCTAAAAAACATACTTTTTATTTCATGAGAGCTGTTGTCTTTCTCTTTAAAAAAAAAAAACTTTAGAAAGTCTAATTCCCTCAAAACCTAAGCACACAGCCTGTGAACACAAACAGCACTTTACAGGATGGTTCAGAATAGGTTTGTTGTACTAACAGGTCACGCAAATGCTTGTAAATAAGAACTGTATCATTAGTTATATAGTGCAATAAAAATGTACTCTAGCAATTTTTAAAACTCTTAAAACACTTATCAATAGACAATAAGCAAACAGGGTTCTGGGTTTAACCCTCTGGAGTACATGAGCTACTGTGATTAAGGGAAGCAGGGACATCAAAACTAGAGCTACAATTACAGCCTTTGGGGAGGACAGTGAGGTGTCAGTGACAGAGAATCAGCAAAGGTAAGAGTGGAAGAACAGGAGCAATTAGTTATGGCTATGTTAACATTTCTGGTCATGCATCCATGAGGAAATATCAGACTGGCTGAGGTGTGTGGCTGGATTAAAGAAAGCAGGTGAGAGGTATGTTGGGAACAGTTTGGAGAGTAAGCAGCTCCAAGTCTCCTGCTGTGCTCTCTTTCTATCTAGACATGTATTTGCTGTGTAAGTGACTGAAACTTTAAAGCATTTCTTTTTACATCTCTCCTGGGTACAGGAACATATTCATGTCCCAAAATGCAGCTGAGGAACAAAGACCTGAAGAAATTAACTGTCTTGTTTAACATCACTGACAAAACAAGAAGCAGAATTGGAAATTGAGACTTAAGCATAAAATCAGAAAGCATTCCTCTATTGAAACATTTTTTGCTCAGCAAATGCCAAAATTTCTCAATCCTCTCTTCACTCTTCTGAAATGCCTCTGCTCTTCCTTCATCTTAAGGAACCTTTGTTTTTGATCTTACTGCCAAACAACTTTATCACCACTCACAGTTGACTCCTCCACTGATTTTAACTGTGGGCTTATCAAAAAAGCAAAACCATAAAGAAAAGAAGTTCTTCCTCTGGTTAATTCTACTGTTATTACAAAAAAATGCAAAATGTAAATCCCTGTAGACAATGCCCAAAGTAGTTATAGCTCTAAAAGACTTCATAACTTACAGCCTGTGAACGAAAAAGCCACAGCCATTACAGTGCTCTCAGTGGTTACTTCATTCAGATAACACCAGAAATAATTAACACTGGACCCTGAGTGGTTCTCTGGAACATTGAGAGAGGAGGATGGAAGATGATCCCCGTCTAAAGAAGATTCACAAACAGTCTGACTATGTTTAACATAAATGAGGGAAAAAGTCCCATGAAGTAGAAGATCTTTAAAGGGGGAAAAAAAAAAAAAAGAAAAAAAAATATATAATTCCCTTATGGAATCTGCAGACAAACATACAAGCTTTAGGCCTACCAAATCAACAATAAAACTACTGTGTAAGCAACGTGAGAAGGTAGGTATCTTACCTTCTTCTACAGTTACATTCCCTCTGAAGAAATATTTTCCATGTCCTCTAGAGAGAGCCACACCTAAACTGTGCAGAGAAATAAAGCAGACCTTGAAATCTGTGAGACAAACAATAACAGACATTCAGAGCTATTTTCATTTTTAACATTTCCAGCTAGTGTACTATGATTAACTTTAAAACTGTTTGTTTCCAAACCCTCACTGATACTTATTGTTCAACTAGCTGCTTCAATGCTGTTTCAGCAACATTATGTGGGCTTAGAGGTGCAGTAAACCATTATTCTCTGGCAAACTAATAAACAAGCCCCTCTAAGCTCACTACTGTTCACCCAGCATGAGATTTCTTCAGCTGAGCCCATGGCCCTACAATGAAAGAGATGATTTTTTGTAAATAAGACTAAGCTGTTGAGAAGCTACATATGCATGGGAATCAATGGAGCTGCTGAGAGGAAAAAAAATTCATATGTGACAACAGCATCATGACTCCTCTTGGACTAATGTTTCTGTGATTCATATTTTTAGCTAGTTTAACTTTTTTGCATTGACTTCAGCTTCAGAAACTCTCAACAGTTACGTACTCAGTTTTGGTTTGGTTTGGTTTTTAGTCCACCATTTAAACAATTCAAGTTTAAGGAACCGGCTGGGGGATCCCGTGCCTCTTCCTACTGAACACATACAAAGAATACCTTCTGGCATTCATTCATTCAAGGGGATTTTATCAGGCTAGGAACCTGCCAGTAATCGGTAAGAATGAGAATGCAGGGGCTGGTACTTGGTGCACACATAGAGGTACCAACTCGAAGAGCACACATGATGCAATCAACAGCTCAATCTGGAAATGGGCTGAACTGTAAACATCTTTGACACTACAGTGCAGATTTTAACAAATGTTGACCCTGCTGTCTGCCTGAATCTATACACTCACCCATCAAAACTAGATACAGACCATGCTGAAAAAGGCAGGGCAGTTCTCCTACAATATTTCTGTCCTAAGAATCACAACTTGCACTGCATGCATATATGTAGACCCATATCTGTTTACTAAATAGGGTAAGTATGACGGTGCCACAGGAAAAAAAAACACAACAAAACCCAAACAAACAACAACACCCCCCCCCCCCCCCAAATTAAAAATAAAACAAAAAACCATGTGTGAATTTTAACAAGAATAAACACATGCATTACAGATCAGAGAAATATATTTTCTCTATGTGGAAATGTAGCTCAAGCTCTGTGAAATGGCTCCATTGAAGAAAACTTCAGCTGAATATTGCAACTGCCTCCTGCTTTAAGCATAAAGTACAGTTAGTATTCTTTTATTAATGGACTATTGTTAATTCAAATATGAGCATTTTTAAAGTGACTTCCTGTCTTTCTTTTATTTTCTTTTTTTTTTCCACCTAAGATGCATGCCAAAATAACACGGCTGACTTACTCAGTTTTAGTTATACAAATACACCGAAGGTAGTTCAGAGAAACAAAATATCCAAACCTCAAATTGGAAGTGAAATACTATCTCATTTTACATTCCATTTTTGTTGTGGAAAAAAATGAAAATATAGGGCTCAATACGTAGTTACTTAAATGGATTACAGTATTTATAGCTCTCCAAGTACTAGCGAAAGCTTTTCGTTCAATGTAAACCTCAACTGAATATTTTTTTTAATGAAACGTAAGCCATGACAAACACTGTGAGTTTGCCTGTATGAGCTTGCACAAACTTTCCATTCCTGGAAAAGCTGAAAGGAATGCTGGTAGGCTCCTTTTCCTTGCCATTTTCAGCATTGTCCAGGGATATTTCATTGTCAACTTTTGCTGATGAGCTTTTAATGAGTTCACAAGCTCTGTACAAACGCAAATCCAATGAGTGCGATGAAATGTCCATTTATTATGGTCGGCTCTACCTGAACGGAGTACCCTTGATGTCTGTATAATAGTAGTCATTTGTCATCACCAATACCCGCTTCTAGATTCAGAACAAGAAAGTCAGAAGGGGAGAGGGAAAGAAGTTAGTTTGCTATAAGAAATGCATGAAAGATCAAATGGTTAGTCACTGACAAAACTACAAGCATTGTTTATGTTCAGTGAGTGAAAAAAACATACTGCACTGAATCATATTTATGGAAATCTTAAAAAATGTTTAAAAAATGAACTGTTTGCTTTATACTTGGTTGGAATACATTGTACCCCTTTGTCCACTGTCTTCTTCACTTCCATGGAGAATTTCCCTGTTTTCCGATTCACCATTGCATTTCTGAGCTGAAATGAAAGAAATGTAGGTCAGTTCCTTTATTTGCATTGTCTGCAATTCTTTCAAGTCTGAGCTCCCTTGTACACTTATTTGGCCTAAGCAGTACTTAATTTTCCTCATCTCATCATTTTCAGTACTTCTACCACACACTGAACACCCCTCCCTTACAGAATTTATTATTGACTGTATAGGCCAAGACTCCTGCCACACAACTTTAGGCAAGTTGCTGAGGTGTGCAAGATAGGAACTCTGAGCATCCTTCATAGTAAAATAGCTCTTTCTGTAGTAATCTGGATCTTATAATGGATAAACAGTGTAATTGGCTACTATGCTGCAGTTACTGCATAGGAAGATAAGGACTAGGTTCCCAGCTGGATTTAACTGAAGTTAGACCAGGGCTCAGTGTTTAAATACATCAACAATTATACATATAATAACAAAGCAGAAAAAAAAGAGAAAACCTCATTTACCCTACACTGTTCATTCTGCTTCTGCTTAATACTCGACATTGGGCTGCATCCTAAACTAGCACCAGAAACTGCATCCTAAGCGCATCAGAAATTAGAACTGGCAAAAGAATGCCAGCCCAGCTGATCAGTGACCTGTTTCAATGGGAACACACAGCTGCAGTGCTCTGGGACTCCCTCTGGTTGTCCATTGTTGTCCAGGCACCCCTGGGAAGGTGAGAAATGTTATGCCTGTGATGAAAGCCCTAGGTCATCTCAGCCTTAAGAATTGGCCTGGACCTCTCCCTCTCAAAGTTGCCCAAAAGACTTTTTAAATCCCTTTCAAAAAAAGGTTTCATTACTATATAAACCAAAAACTCAAAGTAGCTAGGGAAAAGAGAAAATAAATGAAAAAGAGTTTATACACAACAATTTACCTGCTGCTCATTAAACCCGTTACTTTTTAGATTACCACTTATACTGTTTTTCAGTAACTTTTGTCTAGCCTCTACATGAGCTGCAGGCTCCCAAATCTGTGCTGCAAAGTCCCTTGCCCATCACCTCTAAAAAGCCTTCCTTTAGCATACCTATTTGCTCCGTAGGAAAGAAGCAGCTTCCTCACAGAGGATACCAGCTGACACAGCCTCTCTCTTAGGTGAACATGCCATGATGATGAAAAGAAGAGTAAAAAAAACCAACTGTCCCCCAGGTCTATAAGCCAAAATGACCCGCAGTGTCCCTAATGATATGTACATGCTACCCTGACAGAGCTGGCCTGAGAGCAGGTTCTCTGGGCTGAAACTGAAGAATGACAAGACGTGGATTTTGAGAAATCCTCAACCTTAGTGTTTTGAATTTGCCTTGGGACTTTAGGCAAGAAATAAGAAAGTTACTGTTTAGTATTTACACCATCCATATATGGAAGTATTTTATTTGAATGCTCTTAGATTTACAAATGGAAGAAGTGACTTCTTTTGCTTGTATTTTTAATTAATGGCACAGATGCAGAAAGTTTAAGGTCATTGTTTCAGGATGTCCTCAATTACAAAGTGAAATTGCTACACTTGTGGGATTTTTTTATTTTATTTTATTTTTTTGTGGTAAGAAGCACCTATAAGACTTTTGCAGCAGTAACTTGCATTACAATAGGAAAATTCCACTATCACTAATCAATTCAAACTCTCTCCTCCAGGATATTCAAAACGCAGAATAATATTGAAAAAATGAGCATTTTTATGTCTCTTCTATTGCTTATCTAGCTGAACACAATTTTGGTCATCATGTTCTTGCTGAATAAATATCTCCTGTTCTCCAGTACCTCATGCCAGATTGAGCAATTCAGTCAGATTTTAATGAAAAATTGTGAAGATGGGCATGTCAATGCACTCTACAGGCTTTTTGAGTTAGTATGAAGCAAAAAGAGAATGACCAAACTTGCCAGTGAAAAATCTGGTTTTATTCTCATGAATGAGTTGAGCACGGCTGGCCTATCAAAAACTGCAAACTTTGTAGCTCTTTAAATTTAATTCTAGGGCATCTAGATTTGAATTAACAGTCTTACTCTTCTGTCAGTGAGTGTAGAAGAATAATTTTTAGCTGGAGGCGTGTATAAAATAAAGGATATATTTTACTGTAGTTTTTTTTAACAATACATAATAGGCAATTCTGGAAATATTTTCCCATTTTAAGTTTTGTGGTTTTGGACTTGGAGAGCTGGTCTTAATTAACCATCTACTTTCTAACATTTACAGAACAGTTCCATTTATCTTTAATATGGTTTTCATTTTTCTCCTATTGGTGCCTGCAGTTGTCTACAACCCATTCTTCCCACAAGCCTCAGGCAAGTCATAGATTTACTAAAAGGGCCTCCAAACTCTTGGTAGTGTTTAAGATCAAGTCTGCATGTGGGATTTAGAGTTTCACTTTTCTTTTTTTTCTTGCTTGCTGTGATTACGTTTCTTGGCTTTGTAATCTGGTTTCTCGGCTCTTCTGCAGTTTCATCTCCCTCCTCAAATGTATAAAATAAGTACTGCCTCAGTTGGCTTCAAGCCCCAAAACATTCATTCATGGTCTTTTTTATTTGGAAAAAAATATTTCATTCAGCTAGAATCTATAATAAAAGAATTTTAAGAAGTGAGTTAATGAGAAAAAGGTTTCTGTCCAAATTGAAACTTCTTGTCTTTGGTACTGCATATTCACAACTTTTCTGGAAGACACTGCTATTTTAATGAGCTGATGCTAAGATTTCTTTTTCTAATAAAATGCAGTAACAGCAAGATAGTAGGCACTGTTAACCTGGAAGATGAACTGATGTATATCTATTTACATCAACTCTATTTTATAGTACAAAAAATTCTAACCTTAGTTCCGCCACCTTTTCCTTATTGGATGACTAGAGAAAACCTATTCTTCACCTCTTCAGAGTAATACGCACTATTACTCCTTCAACTAAGTATCTTCCAATCAATTGCTAACAACCCAGTTTCACTGCTATACCATGAGATCATTCTATGTTCTCGGAAAACTATGTAACCATTTAATTAATGCGGTAAAAAGTAAGAAAATGTCTTAACCGGCTTCCACATAAGTGCTTCATGGGAGAAAAATATACCAGTAGTAGTCTAGGTTATTAAAAGCAGCTATATGAATACATTAATTCTTTCCCTCTACAGTTGAATAAACAATGCTTTACTACCCAAGGTTGGAAAAAATCAAAAATATCAAATCCAAGGCCTTGGGTGAAGCAGAGCCACATGTAGCTGTCAAGTCAATAAGTTACTACACAAAGTTTTAAGTCTCCTACACAATATCAACCATTTTCACTCAAAGTTAACAATATGAAGGAATTGCCTATTACAAAAGATCAACAAAAATAACATGCACTTTCTAGGCACTCATTCGGATCCTCACATCAGAAAAGTTGCATAAAGAGATGAATTTCATTACAATACAGAACTTCCTTCAAATTCCATTCTCATTCTAGCTCTAATGCTAATAATGACTCTGCCTGTATCTCCAATATTACTTTATTTCATGTCTCCCCTTCTCTTTTATTCTTCTATTAGTATTTATGATCATCAGCCCCTCTGAAGGTCTTAGTAACGTGGTATCAATGACTTACATATTATTTCACACAAACACAAAATCTTGCAATGATACACCAGGCTTACTTTTAAAAATATTTGTAAAAATATTATTAGAGTGACATTGCATTTTTTTTCTATCTAGATATTTGCATGAAGGTCTTCCCTTGTGTGTGGCATTGCTGAAGTATTAGGGCAGCATTTGGAACGTTAATACATTTTTCTACAATATTTAACCTGCTGGTTTTTCAGATAACACTTGGTCACTGATTATCACACAGTAGATGTGTTAGCTGTTTTACAATACCTATCTATTGGGGGATTATTTATCAAAGAATGCCTGCTCATTCAGGCATGCACTAGTGAATTATTAGCACTGATAGATGGGGATCATTCAAGGAAGCACTACACACACCTGTATTACACAAGAGTACTGAAAATTGTGTTTACTGCTGCTCCAAAGCTACAATAGAATATCTAGGGGTTTTTCTATTACGTAAAAATTTATCATAATTAGTTTCACTTATGATTTTTTTTTTTACTCATATATTGGGCAATGGACCTGGATCTTTTCTACAAATGTAATGCTGCTCAATTTAGTCTATTTGTAATGGAGATTAGCTTATTTTCTCTTTCAAGAGATGAAAGAATTGGGAAGGCTGCTTGTTTCTATGCTACAATTAAAAACCACTTGTTAAGAAACTTTTTTTTAGGTGAAAGGGACGGATAAGATGTATGTATGTATCTTTCATTTAAACATGAAATCAAACTTTTTGCAGCCAATGGATAGACAAAACTTGATTTTTGCTAGAAATTTTCAGAAAAACAGACAGAGCTTAAGGGTCTCAAACAAAGGAAATAGGAAGAGCTGAATCTGGACTTTTTGCTTTCATGTCTATACAGATAGAATCTCAGTTATAAATAAAACTTAATTTTCAATGTCATAGAAATAGTTCAATGTTACATTAACTGAACCACTGAATTTCTACTACGATATGATTTAAAATGAGGGATTAAAACTGTAGAAGTTAAGCAAAGTATTGGAAGAAATAAAAAGGAAAAAAAAAGCAAAGCAAAGAGAAATCATAAGAAAAAAATCAGGAAGGTTTAAAAGCTGTACTTTACAGCAACAACATTTTAAAGGAGAGAGGAAATTTTAAAAGGTCATTTGCAGAGGAGTTGGTTGAGTAATACGTCAAAGATAAGAGAAAAGGCAAGGTATAAAATATTAAGTCAATGCGATTGCCAAGATTGCAGAAGGCTGCTACAGTACATGCAAATCTAACGAGGAAGCCTTCAATAGTGTATGCATAGAAAACCGCACAAAGCTATACAAGAAACATTTTTAAAAGTTTGAGTGTGCACTCCAACACAAAACTTGAGGTAAGGAAGTAAGATGGCCTCCTAGGAGAGGATGAGGACAATCTATCACCTGATGAAACAGACATTGCTTAAAACTTAAATGAACTGTTTCACTATTCACAAAGGGGGTGGAGAGAGGGAGGAATGCAAGATATATATTTTGTAAGGGAGAAAGAAAATATAGACTTATGTCAGAACAGGGATCAAGAAATTAGTACATCTGAAGAGTGACAAGACTCCAGGGGCAGTTGTACGTGATCCATTCCAGATTTCAGAAGGACATGACAAAGTAAATATGGGAACCTTCAGTGGATACATTCAAAACCTCTCTGGAAAAGTAGAGGTATGAGGGACTTGAGAGAAGCTAACACAGTACTGATATTTGAGAAGGGATGGAGGAGACATCTATGAAAAATACAGACATGCAGTCGTGACTTTGGCAGTAGGGAACTTATGGGAAAAACTAAATTACAGGACAGAAAGGGGAACACCTGGAAAGTTACAATTTAATTAAGGACAGTCAGCATGGATTCACACAAAACGAATCATGCCTAACAAATCAGATTTATTGAGGAAATAACAGAAAGACCAGGCAAAGGTTAAGCCATGGACATAAGGAAAGCTTTTGATACAGTACTGCAGAAAAGGCTAAGCCTGCAAGGAAAGAAAGAAAAAGACAAAGAGTGAACTACAGAGTAGATGGAGCACTGAAATATGAGTTTAATGGAAAGGATTGTGTGCATAACAGCTGATAGACATAGACCGCACGCTTCTGCAGCTACCCATATGTCTGAAATTAAGAGTTTGGAGTGAATCTTTGCTCTGAACAGAGGTCAAAGAATCTATTTTTTTTTTTATTCATCTGATGTTTTTTGATTTTGTACATCAAGTAAAACAGTTCTCATTACTTCCATTAAGGAAAGAGGAATCTTGTGGAGAAAAGTTAAACTCATTCCTTCATTTCTGAGTTTCAGCAGTTGTCTGGGCCAGCCCTAAAAAGATATTCTATTCCCTTCCCTAGTACTATATTTGCTATCCAGCAAAAATACACAGTGGGATGCATGGAGAATGCAAGGGTGATGAGTTTTACCAAAGATACAAAGAGTCTGTGTTTGTGGTATATACATATGTAAGGAAGAATCAATATGAAACAGTTATAAAATTCTGAACGAAGTAAAAAGGGCTATTGTCCTTCCCTTCTTGACAGCAGTCAGGTGGCCTCTCTCATGACCACTTAAACAGTTTCCAGGTACAGTAGTGGGATGCAGCAATGTCTTCTGACAGGGTTGTAAAACACATCACTTACCACATCATCTCTGTCTTCCCACTCGACCTCAGAAAGATCCACACTACTGTAGTTGGGCTTTCTTCGTTTCTTCCCGTCTTCATACTGGCATAAAAAAGGTGAAATATTTAGCATATCCTGGTTTATTTGCATAAAGATTTTGTATCAGAAGATTTTTAAAATTTGCTGGATGCGTGCTGGTTGTATGCAATACACGTAACAGTAGGTAGCTTAATTCATACAAAGTGCACCATATTTCTGCATAAATGTTATCTGTGAACTAAAAACCTGCATCACACATGATTATTTGCATGACTTCTTGCCATGATACAAAACTTTTCTTGATGGACTGGGAAGTTAAATTCAGCAGTTGTACCTTCTTCTCCCCCTATGGAAAATACACAAGACCTTGATCTTGTAGTTTATGTTAGAAGTATCAAACTAGCTCTTTCAGCTATACAGGAAGTTATATTTACTATACACTTATCAACAAAATGTTTACTCATTTCTCTTTAAACAAGATAAGATGCAAGCCTTGGGAAGTATGGTGTTAACATTTGCTGACACTACGTTTTATCTACAACTTCATGTGGAAAAAAAGTAATATGCTAATAATGATAATTTATAGGGATTTGTCACTAGTCACTGTTACACTGTAAATCACACATTTAAAATAAACATTCTAGTGACAAATTGATTTGACACTGAGGTGTTTGTAACATAGGAAATTCTGCCCTCTGCTGAACATTCAAA
This sequence comes from Egretta garzetta, assembly GCF_000687185.1. Classification (NCBI taxonomy): domain Eukaryota; kingdom Metazoa; phylum Chordata; class Aves; order Pelecaniformes; family Ardeidae; genus Egretta; species Egretta garzetta. The sequence goes on from NW_009259719.1 coordinate 4,281,960, forward strand.
ATCATATTGCCTACTAGTGGAAGAATAAAAACCTTGCTCAGTGGAAGAAGAAAAAAGTATTTAGGAAGGTCTGTGAATGAAGAACCCTAACTGGTTAAGAAAAATCATGCAAATATATTTGAAAAAAAAAAAAACCTAAAAAACTGGGAGAGGATCAGCATAATGTGAAATCTGGTCTTTTATCTTTTATGATGCATATAAGTGGGAGGGAAAACCACAAGTCTTTCTATGAAGAATGATAGGAGACATTGGGATACTGTGAAAAATCCCCAAATTGCTTTTGTGACTCCCAACAACAGCATCATAGAAGGATAGAAAATGTACCTGCGAGGCAGTATATATAGTTGATTCTCCTCCCTCAGGGCAGGACCAACCATACCATAAACCAAACCTGTCAGTGCTTGAGACAGCCAATTCATCACTGGGGCCAGTGGTGCAGGAACTTTCAATCACATTCTGCAGATTACAGAGAGACTAGAGAGGCCAAAGAAAAACCTTGCTCTCTGAGCTTTAAGAAGGTTGTTCCCATCCTGACTTTTTCCTCTCTAAATTAAAAGATTCTCATGTGAATCACACAGTTGCTCTTGTAGACCACAGTATTTAAAAATAGGCATGAGAAAATCTTCCTGAAGAACAGCAAACTTATAAAATTATTGAATACTGGATCATAATCACAAAGAGATTTTGAGATTATTGGTAGCACTGTAAAGTTTCTTCTAGCACAGGCTTCGCTGAGCCTCCTTAATTCTAGCTCATAACTTGGATACTCCAATTATTTCTGCAGATGATTCCTTTGGGAAACTATGTGGGATAAAATCCTGAATCAGTTCTCATTCTTCTTTTGAATAACAAAAAATTCTAGCAACTCTGTTGGTGTAAGTCTTAGATTGAGTTCTGAGAATTCATGCAGATGCAACTGAAGAGTACTTCCACGTGCTTTTCTTGCCCCTTTGCTAGAAGCCACCATTCTTGTAACAACAAGGTTATCTACTTCTGAGCTAATGCTATTCAACAGATAGGTAGAGAGATATAAAGAATTTCTGCTTTCAGCACATGCTTATACACTAGACTGTGAATTCAAGCAGCTCAGTGCTACAATTAATTCTTGCTACGCAACAGCTCTGACAGCCAAAGAGATAACTATACCCAAATACTGAAGTACAAAATTTGCAGCCAACATAGTTAAATCTCACAAAAATAATATATGAGAGGATAACATCCAGATCATTAGCAGGGCTTGATTTTTGTAGCTGTGTTTTGCAATCTTTTCATTGTGGCTGCAGCTATATCAATATTATCTTTAATCTTTACAAGGAGTAACTATGTCTACTCTCTGTGGCTGCACCAATTAACCAAGCAAATCTTTGATCTGATTTAGTCATTCTAGTGTATAAATGGTTACAGTCAAGCTCTGAAATACTGAGATCTGAAAAGTGTTACATAGAAGTTAGCTGGGATCATTTGAGCAGAGCAAACAGCTCCTGTACTGGTTCCAATGTTTAATTACATCCTTACTCACAGATGTTGAAGAGCTTCTGGGCTATACTGCATTCTCAGACATATGTGCAAACCCTTACTTGTGACAATAGGAGTTGATCTTGTGTGTCTGACAGCAGACATAGGCTTCAAACACAAGGCGAACCATTTGCATCATATTGATTACAGGGGTTGTATTTTTTTTAATCGTATAGGTTCCACACCTTGCACTCAAAAAGCAAAAACAAAATCCAAAAGCAACCAAATGAAGAGCTGGATAAAACATTCAGAGTTCTGCAGCGAAGCCAGAACCGGAAGCCTTAAAATCTTAAAATCACGTCTTAAAAATTCAAATAAGCAGGAACAAAGCCAAAATCCCAATGCTCAAGCAATGGTTAGGCTCTATAAGCACTTGGAGGAACTGGAAGCGCAGTTCTTAAACACATTTAGGACAGGAACTAATAAAATATTGAGATGCCTAATCCCTCATTCAACTCTTACACTTTAGGGGCTACTGTTTAATTACACAGGAATTCAGTAAGTGAAGAGTAGGTTTATGCTATAGTTCAGAAAAGGATGGCAGAGAAAACAAAAAAACAACTTATAGCAAGGAAAGGATACCAAAAAAATAGCAATTATTTTTATATATGGGTAACTTTGCTTATAAATCTCATCTCCGTGAAGATGTTACCTTATTCCCAGCAGTATATTTACATATCTTTATGCATACGTAACTAGGGTATAAAACATAAATTCAAGTAGATCAAATATAAAATACTTCATAGCACTACTGTTCAATTGGCCATTCTTCTCTGGCTTCTTTCTAGTTTTATTGTTAAACTGATTTCTTAGAAAAAGTTATTCATGGATGTAGAAGCAATTCACCAGCTTTTACAAATGGCGTTCATCTATATTTTTTTCTCTGGTAGCAAATCTAATCTAACTTTTTATCTCTGAGACTCCTGGGTGAAGTATAAAATACTGATTGAAGGCTGAAGCCAAACCCATCTGCAAGATTACTATAAAGCATTGGAACAAATTATTAAGGGACCCACTGGGAAAGATAGAAACTGGGAGCTCTACCAAATTACTCTTATTTAAGTGCATGAGGAAAAGAGCTAGATTTAAACTGTGTGCTGTTAATCTACTTTGGCCAGTATAAAATGTGTGGTGATATTATATAGTAGTTAACACCTGGGGGGGGGAAGATACTGGAAATTTCTAAGTACCTGGACTGCAAAATCTTTTAGTCTGCTCAAATCTACATGATGGCTCCAACATACTTTTATTTGTGGAAAGAACACAGGAAATTATTTTGTTTGGTAATCAAAATGAGCTTTATCTTATTCAGTATCTTTTATTTGAGGCTTGGCCAAACTCTTATAGCACTGGATGATTCAAACAACATGTGATGTGTACTGTTTAAAGACTGAATCACATTTTTTCACCACCCTGTATACAACCATTTACATGTGCCATTATTAAACTCTTTGCTTTGATATTTTATTTATTTAATTTTTTCTTAACACGAGCACTCCCAAACCATCTGCATTGAATATGACCTGCCACGTGTTTGTAAAGTCAGAGCGTAGCAATCTGATCATGGAGGGAGCAAGCTACATCTTAACAGCTGCAAGCCTTGGCTCTAAGGTGATCGGAATTTCTCAGACATACTCCATCTGGATAATGGGGAGGTACGAAAACGTAAGTTGCTGTGATAGCAGCCTAGAAAGCATCAATAAATAGATTTTTGCTAACTTGCCTAGCCACACCTGTGGAATCAGCTGTGAGAAAATATTATAGCAAAAAAATATCTACTAAACAACAGCCAAAAGCTAGAGAGGTAAAACAATGTCAAGGGAAAGCTCTTCCTTGCCAAACTACTATCCTACGTACAAAAGCAAGGAATTAGGAATTAAAAAAAAACTCCTCCAATTTTAAAACGTAGCATCAATCACTTAACTTTCATCTTTTTGGATTAGTACTTCAAAATTAGGATACTGTATTAATCTAAACAGAATTTGAGAATGATCCCAATTATTTTGTTTAGAGGAGACAAACTTGAACATATGCAAATACATTTTCCTGAGCTTCAATTCTACACAATTAAATACACAATACAATTGCAAGTATAACTGTAACTTACATGAAACCATCATGTAAAGGTATTCTTGTCAACAATGTTTGATAGGAAAGGTTGAATGATGAAGTATCAGAGGAAAAGCTTAATTAACTAAAATTACACACTTTTCCATATAGTTTTAAATAAACAGACACAGGCTGAATACACTGGCATTATTGCAATTCCCTGGTCTAGCCAGGCTTCCTCCCTTCTCAGAGATTCTGGACACTTACGTTACCACTTATTTGTTGTCTAGTGCAGCTCTGAGCAATGTAATGCAGAGACTGCCACTGTTTGAATGGAAACTGCATTGAACCTGGTCAATGCAACGGCTGATACTGAGACCCTTACCAGCCAGCCATCCATAAACTGCTGCTGGCTCATGTGGAAGTAACAGTGCAAGGGGAAAGCTCAGTTTAGAATCGTAGAATCATAGAATCGTTTAGGTTGGAAAAGACATTTAAGATCATCAAGTCCAACCATTAACCGTTTACACCAACGTTAGAAGCAGAAACATATGTTTCTGTCACCAGTCCTTCAAATGTGTCTTCTTTACTCCTTGCGCAGAATAAGGCAGGAGTATATTGCTGCTTCCTCTTCTGGCGGCCAAGGCGGGTATGGCCCTGCGTAAAGCACTTCTCCGGAAAAAGCCATCCACTCTGCCATGCAAATGTGCAGAGAGGAAGGGGAGGGGGGCACTTCCTATCCCACCCTTCAGCAAGGATTGCAATATTTCCAAATTGCAAACTCCTTGAAAAATAGATTAAGTCCTTCAACATTACTCCATTAAAATAAAATAACACTTCTCTCAGACTTTAAATACTATGGGTCAAAGACAAGATAATGGGAAACACAGTGGAAGGTCATGAGAAGACAGTGGAAGAGATCACTTCAGTAGCCTGACTCATACACAAAAACCCTTCCCTACTTCACCTGCTTATATACCACCACCCGCTGGGACTGAGCTTTCATCCACCACGTGCTACATAGCTCCAAAACGTTCTGCCTGTGGATACATGTGAAGCAGCATCCTATCTCAGTCTAAATCACTACTGCTTGGCTTCTAAGCTCTCTATTTTATTTGGATTTTTTTTTTCCCTGCTCGCATGATCCTGATTTGTCTTTTGTGATACTTTTATTTCATGATTTGCATCTAGTTTACACTCTCAAATGACCTTTTGTTGATCTGCACTTCATCTTGAATTTGTGGAATACTCATAGGTTTCCAGTCAAAATCAAAGTTGCTTTCTATACAACACTCCTTATTTTAATATTTAAAAAGGTTACAATCTTGATTTTCTTAGAAAAATAGGAAGAACAACTTCCCTTTCCAAAGAGAGACTTTCAGGAGAAGCCTATTATTTAAGATGTTAATCCAGAAGTTCCTAGGTTATGGTTGGCAGTAAAAAACAGTCATTTTCACTGCCGTCTGGCATGAAAAATCAGTCCAAAAACTGCCACACTATAAAATTTGCAGAAATACTGTCGAGAAAAGCTGATAACAGGAGCCGTGTCATTTGCTAGGGAAAAGAGAATACTGCAATTCTAAGTTTCCAGGAAGAGAAAAACTAGAAACAATTAGATGTACCGGGTACACAGAATAACCCTCTAGCAAAGTAATAGAAGAAAGTAATTCTCATACCACATGTATTTAAATTACTCTGCCTACTTACACTCATAACATCTGTTTGCACTACAAATAGTGCAGTAATGTTTAAATTGATGAAACAAAATAGGAAATATAAAGGGTGAGGTAAAAGCAAATACAAACCCCAGCTTTAAGTCACACACCTACAGACGGGACAGAGTACATTGGCTGAGCTCACTTCTTCAGGTGGATTGCAGCTGATCAGCAATGAGACATGTATGTGATTTACTCCACCAAAAAAAACAACCCCTCTATTTAGGATTTTATTTGCATTCTCAGGACCTTATCATTTGGGATTATGTAAAACTGGCAGCTGCTTATAATTATTTGGGGTTTGAGTAGAAATAATTAAAAACATCTGCCTTTATCTTAATACTACCAGACTTAAACCCATGAGCTCAGTTATACCTAACTTCAAAGCTGAAAGCAAAGAATAAAAGAAAGCTTCACATATTGCTAACAAATTTTCAGTGATTCATTTATATGTACAACCAGTTATTCAACAGCCTTCAAACCTTTAATTATCTTTTAAATATATGTAATTTTGCACTTCTAATTAGATAGCAATTTAATGCTCTCACAGGGATTCAGATGGGCTGTCTTTTTTGAAATGTAAACTCCAATAGGAATAATCATTGGCATTCAAGTGATTGAATTCTTCAGTTATTTAAATGAACGTGAGGCATTTACACTGTTCAAATCATTTAAATATTCTGCTGTCAGCTACAGCTGTAGAGTTTTATGGAGTCGCTGAATAAAGCAAGGGTAAGTGTAGGTTATCTTACTTTCCAGGCGGGACTCCCCAGAGAGAAATGAGATTTGCTGCTTATGAAAGGCTAACACTGCTTAAGTGGGGCATTAATGTGTCCCCTGAGACTTGGATTTCTCTGTTTTTATGTATTAGGAGAAACAAATTTTCCCAGAATTTACAGCTACAAAAGACTTAATACTGATCTAGCAATCTTTAAATACTCCAGGTCCTTTAGCTTAACACAATATATTGTGACAGTCAACATTCTAAGTTTAAGATGGTAACTTAGTCGGGCAGCTAAACCACCCATGTATTTCAGTGAGGGTATTGTGATACATACATGGCTTTGATTTCTATGTGTTACTTTCCCCATTAAGACTGACCAACTTAAATAAAGATGTGCATAATTTTAAAGAAAGCAATGTATCAATTGAATTGGTTTACAGTGATAAAACGAGCATTCACATATAGCTGTTCAAAAAATCACCATTACTAGCCTGCCAGAGCTTATACTGGGAGGAAGAATATATGCCTCAATCTTCTCAGTGAGACAGAGGATTTTGATTTAAACTTAGAAATATTACAAAATCCATATTCATCATGGACATTATTAAATTAAATCATAAATCATAACACATTCTTAACCTTACTTTTATCAAAGAAATGGTAGAATCTGAACAAAAGATGCAATTTGATTCCATAACATGCAATTGTCTGTAAATCCATATTTTCTTTAGTTAAGGAACTTGAGCTCCTTGTTCGGGAACTTGGAGTATTCTCCCCTAAACGAACCTAATAATTACTGAAAACAAAATCCCTCTTCAGTCCCTGAACAAAAATACAAATTCCATTGCCAACTATGAATCAAAAAAAGACTTCACAGAATCTACGAGCAATCCCGCTATAATTCATTGGAAACCACACAAACATCAGGACCGAGAGGCAAGAATACAAACCCCTAACACCAGATAAGATTCACAAAGGTGTCAGTCTGTGACTGCGGCAGACTCTGATCTCTCAGTGGCATTCCTTACTTCTCCTGTAATCCCACTGCACTGTCCTAAGAAAGCACTTTTCCTCTGGCACCAACATTTAAGAGACTACACAATGACAGTTACAGTAATGAGCAATCAGCCACAATTAATATGGTGGTTGGTTTTAAGTGTATGTAAAAAGCATACATATCACTTATTTATTACTCTTCCTTTACATTCAGTAAGCTTATTTCTTTGGCAAACTGTAATATCATCATGACATATTTTGCATTTTAAATTTTAATGGAGTCACACCTCATGTGCTGCAAGTGCTAACTGGATACTGAAAAGCAAGCAATTAAATCTGGCATAACTGTTGCTGAGAAAACCTTTGTCCTCATGTACACATTTAAAGCATGTATAAGGAGCCTCAGAAACCAAGCTCCTGCCTTGAAAAAAATCTCAAAATTCACTTTTGAACTCCCAACCAATTCATTTTTTTCTAAACAGTAAGTCATGCTTTAAACTAAATATAAAATTCAAAATTACATTGTGTAATTTAAAATATTCTCTTGTGGAAGATAAAATGCTACCCTGTAAAAAAAATAGACTTTTACTCAAAATGCAGCGTACAGGAGCATTCTGATTACTTAAAGAAAAAAAAAAAAAAGAAATACCATTACCATCAGCTATAGTTTCTTGAGTTACCACGGGAGTATTTATAGGAAATGCACCCCAAGAAAGGGTATAACGTGTAAAAACATTTAACGCGTACCCATCCACGACGCAATTAAAAAAAAAAAAAAAAAAAAAAAAAAAAGCTTTGAAACCCGGCAGAAAAGGGCCAAAAGACA
>NW_009259719.1:4289881-4304903 GCF_000687185.1 Egretta garzetta
GGCGGCACGGCCTGGGGTGGATCGGGGAAGAAAAGGGCGACAAAAGGGCGGGCGACAAAATCGGAGCTGCTGCGTGCGGGACACAACGGGCAGTTTGCACCCAGCCGTTTAACGGGCAAGGCCTCGCAAGCCACCTCTCTTTATTCTCCCAGAGGAATTTCCAAGGGACTCCTGCCTCCCTGATTAGCATGATTCCCAAGTTGTTTGTCAGGACTCACGGCTCTAGCAATGTCTTTTAGGGATGAACGCAAACAAAATCCCTTTCCGGTCCCTCCATGGCAGCGGTCACCCGTGAACACTTCCAGCCAGCGCTGAGTTGGAAGTCTGGGGGCTACTCCAGCAACTGTCACAGACCTCTCCAAGCACCATCTAAGGACCTAGGAAGTGCTTTCCTCTTCTTCCTTCAACTACTCCCACCAACTGCCCATGCACACACAACCAGTCATCCTAACTTAAAGCCAAGTTTATTCAAAAAAAAAAAAAAAAAAAAGAGGAAATCTCCAAGAAAAACATTTTAAAACATAAACCCAATAGGATAATCAGCACAAAAACGTACCTAGCTTAATGATTAAATAGACTGGTCAGCAAAAGATAACAATCTGGTGCAACAGGAAGCACTCTGCCTCAGTGACTGCTCTCCTGCCTGTCTGCTCAGCATCCCGTAAGACAATTCCTTAAAAAGCCATACGTCAGCCTCAGAACTAGCAGATGTGGCCGCTGAGGTTAGTAACTCAGGAGTCTAGTAATATTCTAGCTTTACATCACCACAAGAAAATATAATAGCAATATAAACCAGTGGGGATCAAGTCAGTAATCGATGTAACTTGAATGCAAACTCTGACCCACCCAAATAATTTCAGATAGTATCTTTGGTGAACTAATTCGAGCCCTACATGTCTATTTTCACGTACTTATTGTCACAAATGTCATGGAATGTTCTGCCACTAGTTACAATGGTGTCAGGATTCGGCCTGAAATATTAATCTAAGGGCCCAAGCCAGCAATCACTTCACTCTCAAAAACTCCACTGAAGACTCCCATTACGCACTACTGACAGAACCCAGAGGTAAAAACGATTCTTCCAAAAAAATGAAATTAGCAGACCATGAATATATCACAGTGAGTTCCCTGTGGCTGACAGCTTATGGGCTCCCTCCCAACATTTTGATTTTAAAAAGAGAGAGACTGTTATATAAGGTAATGAAATAAGTGCCCTTCAAGATGTACGCTGGGGCAAGGGATAGTAACAGAAAACCACCTCTCGCCTCATTAAAGTGTGCCACCACAACAGAAATAAGGAGGGAGGATAACACCCTTTGTCAGCTTGACTTAAAGCTAGCCATAGTTCCTGGATTTTGTCACCTTCTGTTTATTAAAATATCTATTCCGAAACAAATAAATACTAATATTTTTGAAGGAAGTAATTTGCCAGAAGAAAAAGGGACCGTAGAGAAAATGCATGTGTTTTCAAGCTGTTGTGATGTAGATAGGGAACTTTCAAATATATATTCCTGTGGCTTGCAAATAGAGGCTGTCAGATGTACCTGTGATACCTGAAGATTTCAAAAGCATTTTTAGGAATCAAGACCAAGACGTGATTTTAATATCATGAAAATTGGGGAATGTTATAAAAAACAATGCATTTATATCCATTTTAGAATGGGATATTAAAATACAGAGATAAGAAAAAAAATTCTGAAGGTAGCAGCCAATCATGAACTGAAAACAATCCCCTATCACATTTTCCATTGCAACAGCTAAAAATTTTGAAGACAACTCCCCACACTGGCATTTCCAAAAAAAAAAAAGTTTAATACAAAAGGTTCACCTTAAAGCACAAAACATTTATTTCAGCACTTTAACCACTGAGGTGAATGAACATAACTAGTCTAACATAAATTTTCAAATCAAAAATTCAAAAATTTCAAATTGTAGGAAAAGATACAGAACGCTATGACAGTCACATTTTAGATCTAGACAGCGTGCTTGCAACTTTGGCTCTTTTAAGCAATTTCTAGGTTGTATCTGTAGAGCAGCTGGATGTGAGATAAAAGCAAAATTACACACATAGTCCCTTGACATGGACAAGGTGGCTGAGGTACCAAAGCGGTGAAGATGCAGCAGAAGAGACCTGAAGGTGCATTAAGAATCTTTGTCTGTAATCCAGGTGCTCTAAGGAGGTTTTGTACAGTTCCTATTGCTGCCTCTTCTCTGCTGTGGTTACCAAATAAAGCTCAGCAGGCAATCTCACTCAGAAAAGGAAAGAACATGGAAGAACAGATAAATAAGGGGTCAGAAAAACACAGAGAACATGACAACAAAATGCTGAAATTCAGGAAAGTAAGAGTATAAAAACATTGCAGCAAGACTGAAAATGTTGGTTGTTTATTGTGATGAGAATATTCAATGAGACAGCAATCACAAATTATTATATAAAGAGAGAAATTAAAAAGAAAAAATAGATCAGGAGCTTCTTCTTTCCATATTCAAAATATAAGAACTACTTCTAATGAAATTTAAATATTGAATTCAAAATAAAAACTGTGCATAAAATGGTTACAATATGAAAAATCACTGCTACGAGAAGTCAAGGGGACTGACAAAAATGAGTAGGATACTTCTGTTATCCATACTAACCACTCTAATAAGTCTTAATGTTAAAATGTCAGAACCAAATGTTTACGAGCAGAAGCCTATCTGAAACTCTTTAAAAGTTAGACTGACTGCCACAAGATTTTCCACATTCTCTTACTCAGTTCCTGCATCTTCCTCAGGAACAATCTCATGCTGGATGCTGCTGGAAATGGGATTCGGGGCTGGGGGGGTCTTGGGGGGTGAATCAATCTCATAAACCCTACACTCACGTACTTTTCTCAAGTATACAATATCTTGTGGAGACAAAACACATTTTGACTGAGGGGTGAAATGCTTAGGTATCCATTTAGAGTTTTCTATCTTCCTAAAGAGTAAACTGCTTCTACTGAGGCTGGAAGTTTTTCACTCCCTCATATTTATATATTTGGGTAGCAGCAGTCCCAATTCCCATAAAACCAGAAGATACAAATTCATCATGATGAGAAGTCATCTGTGGGGAGTATAGAGGTGAAAAACCCCAGTCACTGAGGCATGTTAACGTAAGTGACTGGGGTCTGAGCTGCCTATACCTGGATATATAGCATCAGTGACTCACCACTGGAATGGTAAAAAAGGCGGTGGGATAATTTGCAAGAGCCATTTCTGAGATCTGTATTGCTTATTGGTCAGTAATTTGCTAAATGCTCTACATGTCTTCCTTTCCATAGTTGCGAAAAATGCTACCATCCAGAATCATGGATGATTTTTTTAGGAGAAAAATGAAAATTAAACCATTTATTTTAAAATTCTTTCCAAGATACTATGATGTCTGCTTTGCCATTGGATTGTCTATTTTACAGTGAAGCTACTGAGAAAATATTTTTCCATTTAACCAATGGAAGTCTTCCTGTTGAACTTTTAATAAGCTCAACTCCAACTAAAAATAAATGGGGAAACAATAAGTGCAAATAGAAATGTTAATTAAGTGTGTAATTCCTAGCCCAAATCTTAGAAGGACAAATTCTTTTGCTGAATGAAAACATCAGATATGCTAATGACTTAATAAATCATGCTTTTCAATAATTTTATTTTTACATGACATTATCCATCCAATTAATATTCCTCCTTTCTACTAAAATATTGTTGAAACTGGAGATTACTTGAAGTGCCTGCATGAGAAATACATATGGCATCCATGTGCATACAGCACTGGAATTATTAATATTGATGCTTTGCTAAGAGTTGATAGTGATGGAACACTTGCAAGTGCTGTTCCTAAACAATGATGCAATCAAGAATGTACCAGTTCTCCAGGGTGTTAAGTTGATAAACATTTGTGTAACAAAGACTTCTATTTTTCTTGCTGTGATTAATACAAACAAGATGAGAAGGGAAACCTAAAGGTAAGATTTGCTGCTATTTCTCGTCTAGTACAAAAATCCCTTGTGCCCCTATTTTGCTTAGGAATATGCTTTATTGAAATCTTTGTGCATATATTAAATTAGCTTTAACACTTTAACATGACAAATAGGGGTTATTACATAGCAATACAGCATTCCAACATTCCGTTTCAATGTAAAATGAACATAATTATAGCAATTTTTGGCTCTGCCATTTTGCAGTAATGGAGACCTGCATCTTTTGCAGAAACAACTTGTATATTTATTTTCCTTGATTTTTTTTTCATGCTAACCTTGGTTTCCAGAGGTAAATTTATCGAGAATTATAGGTGTTATAAAGCAATATAAAGTAACTGGTTTGTTGTATTTATTTTTTTAATGAATATTACATTATTCACACTAAAAGAAAATGAAATGCAGCATATACAGCTAAATAAAATAGATCAGTAAACAGTATTCTTACCAAAGGCCTGAGTTCTGGATGAGTCAAAATATATCCGTTGTTTGTAATCGCAAAAGCATATCCATGAATACCTAACTGTAAGAGCAAATGAGAAAGAAATACTAATTAGCATGGTCTCCAGTAAATTCTTAAATAACAAATCAGGCAACAACTTAGTTATCCAGGGATACAGCTAGCATTCATAACCCTCATCCACACAGTATTTCATTATAATGTATGCAAAGCTCTGATCCTTGACATTTTGTGAACATGAGAACCTGTCATTGTGATGAATTCAGCATATGGCACAATTTTGATGTGTCACACACACTTTGCTATCTAGGGCACTTACTTCTATGTGCTTTAGAGCCAATTAGATATACATATGTATGTGAGGCACCATAGCATGTAGCATACACCACAGCACATGCCAAGGCAAAAGGATACTGGAATTTAGTAAATTCACCTATTCCCAGAGTGGCTAGGTTCAGCTTACTTCGCTTGTTCAAGAGATGTTGTAAAAGTATCACGTAAATAAATGGTACTGAGTGCCCAGTTACAGTGAGCAAGCAATGGCCTGCCATATGTGGCATTTATATTTTTCAGTCTTAAAGGCACTTTACCTCTCTGTTAAAGCAAGTTCATCTGGAGCCACAGAAGGTGGCATATTTCTACTAAAGAAACTCCTGTAAGTTTACATATTTGTACCGAGTGGAACTATGGGAGATCATTTGAGAGCAATGAAATGCTTTATGAGGCCTAACGGTATATGTAGTCAAATTTGGCACTGTACTTACTTAAATAACAATACTACTCTTTTAACAATAGGCCTATTACACAGTCGATTGCACCCGCTGAATGCAATAAATGTACCTTCAAATCATTCATGTGGCCATTCAAACATCCCTTCTTAGCCTAAATTTGCTGCTAATGTAGAATCTTTCTGCAGCTTCCGTATGTAACTTTTACCATGCAAACAGTACATCTCACGATACTTTCTCACCCATTTTTTTTCCATTCTGAAATAACGAAATATAGCATCCCATGTATATTTATTCAAGCATCTTGACACACTGAGGTATTAAAAAAACCCAAACAGACAAAAAACCAAACCCAAAACTCCACAACTATCTTGCTTTGGTATTTGTTTTACATTTCTCACTACAAACAATCTTTTTGTTTTACTTCAGTACATTCTTAAACGCTTTGCTGAAGTGGGTCCTTAGGAATTTGTGTGGCATAAAGCAACGTGAGCAAGGTTGACAAGTCAGAATCCTTTCTAAGAGGCAAGTAGGACAGCAAGTCTGTTGGCTTCTGTAATTTTCTGGAAATATAAACCAGAGTACGATCTTATGGCAAGGTCATAGAGAAAACATACCAGGTAGATTTATACCGTTTCTCTGTGAATGATTGTATACGGTCAACTGTATCTGCCATGTAGAAGATTGTTTCATAAATTAGCGGTTTTCCTAAAGCAATAACTTCAGTGAAAGTAATAGAAGGCGATATGTTCTTGGCATCTCTTCACAAGGGAGGGATAACCAAAATAATAACAGTGGACATATTTTACCTATTACAGTATGACAAGTGAACTAGCTGTTGGCTAAATATCAGATCTCAAGTGTAATTGTCTGTGTTGATAACTGCAGAATGACATCCAAGCAATGGAAGTCAGGTAAGGAAACAAATGTGGGTGGTATACTTCACAGGAAAAAAAAAATACTTGAAGCAAATCCAGACTCCAAGGGTAGTATTTTATTGTGTGTTGTGCAGTATGTGAAACTGCACACTCTCTGCATTTAAAATGCTTTGGCTTGAGAGATACTACCACTTACAGCAGTATTGCCATTTTAAACCTTGAACTCTGCCTCTAAACGACAGATTCAGAAACAAAAAAACTTCTTCTAACTGTTGTAAAATGCCGCATGAAAACTAAGTATTACGAAATCCAACCCTATCTTATTCAGGAGAAACTGCCACTAACATCTGGGGAAGTTTAGTCTAGATAATGACTGCTGAAAATAGCTTATTGTTATTATTCATCTTCCTCAGCACAAAATCCACCCCATCCAAACTGAGAGAATTCCAGGTCAGCAGAATTCTATTTCCAACCAATCATTTTATATCCCTGTGTGAATTTTATTTCACATGCTGCCTCTACAGGAATGGGTCCCAGGGGTGATTATGCTCTTACAATTGCGTGGTCTTTTTACTGTTCAGAAATGCTTATGGTATGTGAGACTGGAAGTTATAACTCAAGTGATTTCACTAACCTAACTGTATTGCATGATATTGGTGCCTCCTGTAATAATCCTCTCTTGCATTACAACCTGCAATATAAAATGTACCTTCAAATAAAAAGTCTAATATTCAGAAAGAGGGTAGTGTATTACTTCCACAGAAAACTAAGTCTTAAAAAATATAATATCATATGACAAAACCAGAAATTTTAATTTTCCTGCCTATCTTCTCCTTTTCTGAATCACTCTAACTCTGCTGCAAAACTAGGTTCTTCTATTCAGACTATGTCCAGGTCCTACATATGACCTCTCAATAACATCACTGTGATATGGCCTTTTGTATCCAGCCATGCACAGCCAGCCTTTCTTTTCTGCAGTTCTGCTGTTCTTCCTTCTCATTACAAATGAAACTTGCTCTGCCAGTAGCTCCTTAGAAGGCTGCTACAAACATTGTTTCCATTGCTCCAAATTTTGCAAAGGAGCAAATTTTCTCCTTTCTCTTCTACCTTCTACTAATTCTGTATTTCTACATACACAAAAGTATAATACAAGTTGCAGTTAACTAACTTTGGTGGTTAAGTGTGCTGAGACTGTTCTCTGTTATTTATCCTGACTGGCAATGTCTCTGTTCACTATGTTCTGATGCCAGTGTGCAGGCATCTGGTCTTCTTCCCATACCATGCAAACTTTTTTCCAGCTGGGACAGCCTTTCTGTTCTCTGTTTGCATAGCATGTAGCCTAGTGGGATCCGAGTTCCAGGAAATTACTCCAGTACACCTTATCAACATTATTGCCAGTATTTTATGCATTATTTTTATGAAATTTTTGCTGAATTTAAACTTTCCAGTTACCGCATATTGATCTACAAAATCATTTGGTAATTGCTAATGTATTAAAATTAGAATTAAAATTGATAGGAAGATTTATTTTCCTCCTAACTAGAATTATCTACAAAAACATGTAGGAATATTCAAGGGCACTCACAAGTCAGTGTATTCTTCCACCCTCTTAGAAATCAGTAAATGAGAGCATGGCAGCCAATTAAGAGGAAAGCATGACATACAAAGTTATGCTCAGTAGAGGTACGGGTCAAAATGTAGCTATTCCAATAGCTGGCCTCTTTGGTAAAGTAGGTGTTGTGTTATGTGCTTATTCATCTTGCAAAAATATTCCACTAGCAATTAACTGGAAAACATTCATTTAATTTTCATTTGTGAATAAAACAGCACTATAGTAAAGCATTTCAGACATAGAGAAGCAGTGAAATACTAATATATTGCATCAAATTTAAATTAAAAGTAATTATATCTTTGCATTTGCCTGAAGCCTACTTTTATGGAGTTACAAACATTTCACAATAGATGAAGGGCATAACATTTTGAAAACTTTTATGATAATTGTTTTTTTAAAATCTTATAGTAGAGTTGTGTCTGACTTTGTTAAACTAAGTAGAGGGAAACATCTAGCGAATACTGGGTAGGAGAGAAGGAACTACTAGTCTGGTTAGGCAGGAACTTGTTCAAGTTATGCAAGGAGACAACTGATCTGGGACATGGACTTGGGATGGGAAGTGTTACAGACAGGCTGGAAGCCTAAATCTATGTTAAGGGTAGATTTTCATATGGCTTTCATACAAAGTTATGCAAATTTTCAGCATGAATTTCTGGTTATTTTGTGTGGTTGAATCATTTCATTGATTTTATCATGGACAATACTTAATATTACCTTCTAGAGCACACTGTGATCTGCAAAAATGCGAAGATCCAGCCATATATTAATGTTGGTATTAAAAGCTGCACTTTATCTCAGGACCAATGACATTTAGCCATCAGACACTACAGAGCTAAAATTCCTGAGGAAAATGACTGAAATAATGGAGCTACATCACCATCAACAATATTAACATGCTAAATAAATGGTCATATTATACTGAGTATAAAGGACATGTTATCATTTGTGTATTACCTTGTATTTTGGAATAGTTTTTAAAAGCTCTTTAACTGGAACATCTGTGCCAACTACTCCCAGAAGAATCCCTTTAGATCTCTGAAAAAAACAATAAAAGATGCACTTGGAACCACAATAACAATGAACATTCTCACTGCTTATTTCACATTGCAGCTACTCTGCAGAAATGAACAGATAACAGACAAATTATTTTAAAAGCAGATGCTGGTACAACTCTTCTGATCAAATAGTCACTTAATCTATAATATTGCTCCTTTCTACTTCATCTGCAATTCACATAGAAGAGGCATACAAACTTTTGATAGCTACTGAGTCCCTCAACAGAAAACTTCCTCATGCAAAATAGTTTTTGAATTAAAAACTATGGTTAAACGTATGTTATGGCCTTCTTTTCCAATTTCTCCTGCCATTTGATAAACAAAAGAGAACGTTTAAGCATTAAGGGGAAAGTACATTACTGTTATTGTAATTTAACATACTGTTAAATTAGTAAAGATAAACAGATATAGCTATAATATACATATCACAGAATCACAGACTAATATAACTAATGAAATTCTGAGTCTATGAAATAGTAACATATCAGTACAAACAAGAAAAGGATATAGTTCATTTGCTGTAAACAGGCAATACAGAAGTAAGAAAACCCTAAGGCATAGCATCATCTGAGATTTTACTATGGCTTCTAGGGTATAGTTATTTGGGATTATTTGCCCACATTTTTATGCTAATAAATGGATACTAACTGCAGACAAAATAAAAAGAAGAGAAGAAACATTTTCAGAGTAGGCTAAAATCTTATTAGGTCCCTGAAAGCAACTTCACTGCAGTCACCCCATTATCACGACAGAAACAGTCCGAGTACTTACAGTCTCATTTTGCTTACTAAATACTGGCATGGCAACAGTTGTCATCAACACCAATCCCTGATCATCAGCAAGCTATATTTGAAAAAGAAATATTATCTCTAAGAACTAAGGAACAAATACAGACATGCGATTGCATTTTTCAATGATATTCTCTTCATTTTAAATGTGATAAGGCAATTTATCTAAATGATGCTTATGTAGTTAGACTTGCAGTCAGTGCAGCCCAGTCCCAGCCCCATCTCAACTATACTAGCTCTGCCCACCCCACCATCTGCATTGGCAGGAAAGATGCCTCATCTTCATTGCTATTGCAGTCTCCCATGAGAGATACGAAGGGGCTGAAACGTGGACTGTGGAAGCAGCATGTGCAGTAGCAAAGCAGCTGGAGCTCTGTTCTACATCTTTCCCAGTGTCAGCTCTGCCAACATTGCCTCAGGCTGTTTTCTCCCAGCAAGGAATAAGAGGTCATGAGTTGCATGCACTTTGTTCTGGTCCAGACTGAGATCTCATCAGCTAACACAGCAGCAGAAAGGGTGATAGCAGTTCGGATCCCAGGAGCATCTTTGCTCCAACCAGTTTCAGTTTGCTGGACAAAGAGGTGGCATAAAGCATTAGCTGATTCTGCACATCAGGTTTCAATGTGTTTCTTCAATTTAGGGAGAAAACAAATCTCCTGACCTTGGTTCCATTCAGGAGGAACACATAGAATGCTTATCATTGGCCACAGGAGAGTGACATTGCTCAGACTATCCTCTCTTCATGCCCTCTGGCCAGACTAGATCTTTGCCATAAGGTAAAGGCTAACTGTGATACTCAAGGCAAGCACCACTCTGTGTGCCTGTACATCATCACCATCGACATATGAAAGGTAACTCAAGCAGGAAGTTGAGAGTTACTGTTAAACTCTCTCTGCCCCTATAATTTGGGAAGTTGTTTAAGGTTGAAGAGACTTATCCAACATTGAAAAGCATGACATATCCAGTTATAATCACAACTGGAGATTTTGTGGAACACAATTAAAGTCTGCTTTGTTGCATCTGTGTTTAGCCAAATGGACAAGGCAATAGAGGCAATCTTCCTGAGAAATACTGTAGGTGACACTCATGCCCAATGGCAACTGTGATATCCTATGACCCCTACATCTGTATCACATTTTCCGTACTCAGACAGTATTTCTAATACACTTTTTTGAGAACTGCTACAATTTTGATTTTTTGTTAACAAAGCTTTTGTTATTAATGAAGCAGCAGCCATCAACTCCCCCAGCTTTCAGAACACAAGTCATATATTATGAACAGGATAGTTTATGAAGCATGTTTCACATGAACAAGTCAGACAAAATCTAGAACATTACATGTCTTGCAGCTGCCAGTCTGCTTCAGGAGGGTTTTAGTTTCCCAAACAAGTATTTTTCCTGAAGCATGGCACTATCTCATGCTGAGGAGGAATGTTTGCAGACATCAGACAGGAACACAAATGGGGTTTAGGATCAAGAAGGTTTACATCTGATAAGGAATCAATAGGGATATGAGGTGGAACCAACTTATGATCATGTTTGCTTTTTTTTTTGTTTCTTTTCTTTTTTAATAAGAAGAGGTATTTCCAGCCCTGATGTAATTCTTGATCTATTAAGCAGTAGAAAGTCATTAAACAAAACAAAACAACCAACAAAAAACCCCAAACCAACAACTCAGCAAAACACTGGGAGTTCAGAGGTTACACTTGAACATCAAATGTGGATGAACTAACGTAAGAATTTACTCTCCGTGGCCTGAGTAGTAGAGTCAAGCACACTGGCATGATCTGTATGGAGAGGAGCCTTCTGTGGTGCGACAGTCAGTAGTCCCAAACACATGTACACCAGGAAGGAAAAAAGCATTCTGCTGATCATGGGGTGACACCTTGGAGCATTTAGAGATTCTATATGATTGCCCAGGGTTGTTTTTCTCTGATGTTACATATTTGTCAAGTATCAGTATGGTATTATTTTACAAGTTTACTAACTCCCAAGAGATTACTAGAAGCAATTTATTGGACGGGATGCCAGCCAAAGGACTGTCAGTGAAGTTTTAGGGTGTTTGAAATTCTTTAAATGGAGAAAAAAAACCCCAGTCTGGAGTTCCTGGGAAGTTCTGAGTGAACAGGACATTAATTCTCAGAGAATGATTGTCTAGTAATTATGATATCTACAAGTACCACCAAGGGTTGGCTGCTGCAATCATTTCTATAGAATTGCAATCTTACACTCCAGCCTGTTTGGTTTTTTGTTTGTTTGGCAGATGAACAGGTTGTTGGCCACTTCCATAAGTGGAGTCAGCAAATAACTGGATGATAGATGACTGGTATTTGCGATGTTACACTGAGTCACTAACGCAAGCTGCAGTATTTGCTTCACAAAAAATGTTAGATTGTGAGGAATTACCTGCTGGGGAGGAGCACGGCTTTATTCCCTGGGCAATGACATTTTGGCAGAAATACTTTGAAATAGTAGAATGTTAGCCACTGGGTATTTCTGCTAAGACAATTAATGCTACAGTCCATTAATAAATTGCAAAGGAAGCCATGATCTAGGTATTTTGCCTTGTTGATTTCCAAGTATGACAATTTCTTACATACAGCAGAACTCTGTAACAGCTCGTGCGTTTGAAAAATTTAGTGATTCTGAGAAAAAAACCCAAACAAACAGTAATATGCTCTCTAATCACTGACAAAACTTCAGCTTACATTAGTTACATCCAGAACAAACATGTATCACTGATATCCTCAGGACTGCCTAGGATATTTTTTTAATCATCAGCAAATACTTAATGAGAAGTTAACACTTAGTGAAAAACGTTAAATATAACAAACTCAGAATAACAAAATCAATATATAATGATAAAGTCTCTGAATGACTGTACTAAATTTTACAGTTCAGGTTACTGTGTAATTAGTAACAAACTTTTTGGTTACTCAGTTATTATTTGTTTTTCCCCAAAAGAAAATGTAGACAATCCTTATGATTCCCAAACTCATCAACTGGACATCACAAAGTCATAGGCTCAGAAAAGCATTATGTAGGCATGTAAAAGAGGAAATTCTGTCGTCAAACATTTCTTACAGGAAGCATCTTGAAGAATGATATTTTTTTTTTTTTTAATAAGCACAAAATGCATGTTTCCAAGCAGGCAAATAACAACTTCGTTACACATAGAATCAGGTGGGTTTTTTAGCGTTATCGTCAAATACACAGAATGATACTTATCCTAACTTAATGCAATAACAACGTGGATGGCTACTGGTTACATACAGTGAAGTGTCCTTGGGACTGACTGAAATGTGAAGTGCCATGAATTTAATCTCAATCTTTAAATAGGCTGTACCAATTTTGTCCTTCCAGTCTATTAGGAGTAACTAATATGAGTAACCAATACTAACAGTTACTGCCATTTTTACAAAGGTATGCTTTATGTAGCATAATAATTCCCCACAGTCTGATGATTCAAAACTGTTTTAAGCTACATGCTAAGCTTACTTGGTTCATCCTTACTAATCTCCACATATTCTGGGGGTTGGCAGGGTTCACAGGAAACAAAGAGTAAGGTTTGACAAAAATATATTCACATAATATTATGTTTGTTATATATATAGTTTCTGGTGAAACAAAATGTTGCTAGCAGACCAACTGTCTTCACAAATAAGGATTAATTTGGACCAAAGTTCACCCAAATGTTGGAACCTTATCTAAATATATATGCAGAGCCACTAATAACTTTAAATTCCTCCAACACCCTATTTTGAATTCTTGTTCTGTTCTCAAGTAAACCCCTCTATTTTGTTTCTTCCCCTCTGCTACTATATTGGGGTTTTTCCAATGCATAATAATGTTGCTTTACACATCAGCTTAAGTATTAACAAATCCAGCTCATTCCCATTTCTTCGATCTTTATATCCCTGATAAGTGTCTAAGCTTATTCTTTACCTGGGGCGCAATATTAGTTAACACACATAGGCTCTGACTGACATTAAAGTCCTGTCTCTTACCTATTTAGCAGCATATCAAGTACTGTTTTTTATTTCCTTCAAGTGCTTACATAATATCAAGAAAAAGGCAAGAAACAAAAGCTGTTTCATCCCCAACCCTCCAGGAAAATAAAAATTCCACTGGCAAGCTCCAACACTCAAGGCTACCAACAGCTGTGAACTAAGGAAAAGGTATATGCTTTGAAGTGCCTTTCAAAATATTTTATTGCTCAGTATTTTTTGCTATAAAACTAAACAATATAAGAAGCAGCATTCAAATGCATCTAAACACTTACCAGATTCAGTACAACAACCTGCAGGGTGTAAGATGGAACCAAATCAAAATTGGTGGAATTGTACAAAAATAGTCTCAAATAATGTGTTTGGATATTGCTGCCATTTCCTAGGGATGACATTTTTAAAGATGCTTCAGGAAGTTTAGTTTCCAATTACACTGACCTCTGCCAGGACATGAGCATCTAGTTTCAGTAGGCCTCTGAAAATTCTAGACAGCTATTAATTGTTGTTGCCTTTTGGGGAATATTGGCAAAATATAACCATAAAGTAATCATAGAAAAACAGTTTAACAGTTTTTTAACATGTGTCTGTGCACTTAGAATTTTGTTCTACGTAAACGTATCTGCATAGACAAGCTTGTTAGGGTCCCTTGCAATTTTTGAAGAACATATTTCCTGATTTCAGAACTGGATGTGAATTCCAGTTTCTTCAAATTCTTGGTTTTGGATTACTGGAAAAAGAAGGAAACTAACACAAATAAAAGATAAGAATTCAAAAGCAATGCTTAAGGCATTGTCAGATGGTTCAGTTAGCAAATTAAAAGTAGTCAAATGAAAATGAGATGAAAAAATAAATATAAGGATCTAAAAATTTTGGACAGAAAAATAAAAATGGAAGAGCATGTGATAAATTACTCATGGTTTTTTAAAAGGTATTACAGGTATCAAAGTCACTTTCCTAGAGAGTAATTTCTTAAAAAAGGCAAATGTGGCCAGGCCTTTATTATTTATCTATATACATAGAATAAATATTTATTTATATATGCTTTCCTATATTTATTTATTATTTATCTATATACATAGAATAAATATTTATTTATATATGCTTTCCTATATTTATTTATTATTTATCTATATACATAGAATAAATATTTATTTATATTTATATATACCTTCCTATATTTATTTATCTCTGTATTTATAAAAGCACTAACCATCTTAAATGTCTGACATCAGCAAGCCTCCACTCTTGAAGAGTAAGTCATCTTCATGCTAAACAATACAGAACTGATTATATGCAGTATGGCACTAAGTGCCTGTCCTTTCAGGTTTTCCTTACTCTATTAGATATTCATCCTCCATAGAATACCAAGAAATTCCTGTTTTTTCCAAAAGTCAGATTAGCATGTTTACATGAGCCTTATGGATTTCAAAACAAAACCCTGAGTTTACCTTACCACTGTTTAGGGAAAAAAAAAAAAAAAAAAAAAAAAAAAAAAAAAAAAAAAAA
>NW_009259719.1:4305228-4340032 GCF_000687185.1 Egretta garzetta
AAAAAAAAAAAAAAAAGAAAAAAGAAAAAAAGAAATTACCTAAAGTTCAATTCCATTCCTTCTGCTCCAATGCAATTAAGCTGTTCTCTGACTGATTCATTTTGATTAAGGACTGCAGTTGATGAGTGCTATAATCAGCATCTCCCTTAATGAATCAAGAAGATACCTTCATGAGAGGAAACACAGATTGTCTATGCCAGTTCATCTGAAGGCATCTTCCTTCATAAACACAGTCTGTGCTTCCTGTCTAAATTAAGTTCTCCCAAACCTCAGTAGTCTTCGCTATTCTATTAGTCAGACTAATCTATTGACCAGTATTGGTCTGCCTATTTCTTCAGACAGGATAGGAGCAGTGGATGTGTCTGGGAGTCCCCAGCAATGCACGAGACTTGAGTTTCTTCTGCTGTCTACACCAGTGTTTTGGTCCTGACTAAATCCTCCACAGTAACGTGAAAGCAATGTGAATGTGAATTATAGTCCTTCTTGTGGCAAAGGCACACTACATACAGGAACCCCTGGCCCAGGCAAACCATGTATACACAGGCAGTGTACTACCTTTACAGTAAGTTATTTTTTAACATTCAAGTTTCTCCTCTGAAAACCAGAAAGAAAGGACTCCTCCCTAAGCTGAATGAGCATCTCTTTTTCAGTACTGCCAAATGTACAACTAAGTTTTCCTATTGCAGCAGCTGTTGTTCCACCAGCCATTAAAAAAAATCTTCTATTTTCTACCTTTCTGCTGAGTTGTTAATTTCTGATTTAGTTGTACATTTGAATACACTACAAATTTCATCTTCTGCTAAGAATATAAACTCACAATAACATAATTTCCCCTAGGGCTTTTTAATAAACCAAAAGCAACAAAACAAACCTCAATTTCATCTCCTCCTGAGCTTAGCTTCCACTCAAGATCTTCATTAATTAATTTTCCTTCCTTCTTGCTCTTAGCAGAAGGTATTCCCATCTCTTTTACATCATGAGTAAAACTAGTAGACCTCTTCTGTCAGGTGATTCTGGCAATATTTAAGCAGAACACTGCCACCATTTAAGCAGAATGACCATTACAAGAAAAATTCAAGGCAACTTCAGCCTCAAAGAGCTACGAAAAGCCAGTGATTTGACAGTGCCTGACTGGATAATGAACCTACAAAAATGTCAAACTCGTGCAATAAGACTTCATGGGAATTCAGTTCAGTGAAACATTAAATGTGTGTGGATTCACGCATATGGGCATATATGTTTATAAGAGACTACTGAACTGTACAGCCCCTCAGATGTTTCTTATTCCTTCAAGTCTGTAGAGATATCCTCATAAAAACACAAGTAGTTTAACTTCTTATTCCTACGGCTCTCTAAAACATGGAATTACAATGGTAGAGTAAAAATACATGTACTTCAATGCTTGAGTTCAGTTCATTTGAAGTTTAGATGAATTATGCTACAGAATCTTCATTTTTCAACATGTTCATCTAATTGCAAAAAAGTAAGTTCTTGTAGTTTCTCCAACTTGCACCAGTATGTTTTGTCTCAGAATTGTGAGGCTACTTTGGATGACATTGGCAAAAAAAACTACAACAAGGCCCCTAAAGAAAAACACAGAGTTTTCAGCTAGATCCCAGGATTTTATAAGTTATCATCTACAGTCTAAAATGATGAATGAAAAAGAGAGTGTTGGTGGTTTGCCCCAGAAAGTTGTTCTATTGAAAAGACGTAGTGGTAACAGTTTTAGGCAGGAATCTATACAAGGGCCATGGACACTGTTTGATAAAATGCTTAGACAACAATAACAAACCTTTAAAAATCATCTCAAAAATGAGGAAAAATGCATTCCCAGGCTAAATGACTCTTGGCTGTTTAGAATAAAGAAACAGAAGTTACTCTCTGAGAAAGTCACAGATCTGTAATGCCTAGCAGTAATAGGTCTATAATTGGAGAAACACTCATAACTGCTACAGTTTTTCCTTTAACTCCTTGCTGTACATTTACCCCTCTCAGAACAACCCCACATAAATCTCCAGAAAGAACAGGTAAACAAGTGTCTACTCACTCCTCACGTGAAGCACATAAACCGAAGGAGTTTAGCCTCACATTGAGCACTAACATCCATCTCCCAGGACAAAGATTAAGGCAGGCTCCAGAATGACTCCAGAAACACACATACAGGAAAGATAATCCATTTCTTTAGGTGTTTCCATTATGGCAATAGGAATTTGAGAAGGATCCCTGAAATATTTTCCTTCGGAGTGTATAGCCAAGGAGAGTTACAGTAGGTTGTCCAGAATTTCTGACACAGAGTGAGTAGTGTCCCTATCTATTACTGTTAACACAACGTTATTCTTGCCTACATATATTGTGCAATGATTATAATGAAGCTGGGTTCTGCCAGTGATGGGCCACTGGATGCCTCCTGAGATGGAAGAACAAGTTACAAGAGTAAAAAAGTCAGTCCATATCCTTTATTAGATGCTATTCCTGTTTGGGTTTTTTTTTCAAAGTCAATATGCAATATTGTTTCACTGCAGCTGGCTATAGTATTTTTATATTTTGTTAAACATACACATTCCCAAATTGTTACTGATGAATAAAAGAAAGCAAAATAAACAATATACAAATTAATTTAAATAAAAGGCAAATTTGATAGGGCAATTCTTTTTGTTGCTAATTTTTGAACTATAATTAGTCTCAGAAAGGAAACAAATTCTGAGATCTAAACCTCATATTTTTTCCAGTATCCTTCAGAGTTTAGACTTTGTGTTTTAGACAGCCACAGCTTATGTCAGGGTTCCTAGAATTTTTTCACCACCTTTCACCACATTAAAAATATATTAATCTAAGAAAATATTAGATCTGAAACCTCAAAATGTCTTTTTTTTTAATAGAGATTTATTATGTCTATGATATATATCAGGAAATCCTAGCAGGACTGTTCAGCTCAGCTCAGAAGTTAAGTTCCATAGCGCTAATTCTATCCAGTCTTCATTTCCCAATTTAAACAATGCCTAGCAAAACAAAATAAGAGGGTTTTTTTATACTAACTATGTTGTTGCTTGACATATTCCTCATTTTTGCATTTACTTTGGACTGTAGTAACAGTAGTGCATTTCCACAGAATGGGATTTCTGTTGCAGCGGTGTCAAGTAAAGGCAGATTCATCTTCCACCAATTCTGACTCATGGAAACTATCAAATAACCACAACAATGCCCAGATTTGCTCATAGACGAATCTCTAGCCCAATAATATTCCTTTGAATTATAATATCTCTGGATCTACAGTGTTCCCAGTTGATTTTTCACCATTCCACAACATTTAATTAAATTACCAACAGCTTGAAATGCAGAAAAGGTCCATAGGCCATCATATCTAGAGGACAGAGCTTAAAATTGAAGCTAACATTCTGAATCAAAAAATGAAGCAAAGTTAGGAGATATGATGGGGCTAGACAGAGGCACTCAAGCAACTGTTTGAGGAGGACTATGCAGCTATGCTGACATAGGAACCTTTGGTCTGTAGACCTGGAAGGAAATAGGACTTAAGGGACTTGAGTGAGGAAACAGGTCAAAGTGAAGGTCTGCTGGCATAGCCTATACAGCCTTGTGAAGAAACAATTGAAAAGTAGGGGAAAAACATTGCTATATTCAGAGGGACTGAAAGTGGGGTGAAACTGCGGCGCGTGGGAACACTGCAAACCTTCTGACAAGGCACCGGGGTTGAAAGTGGTGGCCACAATGCTGCTGCTCAAACTTTACCTGCAGCAGACAGCAGTTCCATAGGGATGCATTTGAAGTATGAGGTTTGTGCTGAAGCTTTTGTTTTTTCTTTGCTACCTTGTTATAACTCGGCCAACTTCCCCCCTCCCCCCCTTATTCCTTTCCCCACTCCACATAGGCTTGCTTCAGAAGGTGGTGTCTTCTGTGACTACTGTGCTTTTATGTGCTGAGTAGAGTCAGGAGGCAGGCTGGAAGCATCAGAGAATTAGAATTTGACCATTTAATTGTGTTTTACATAGATTAGAAGAATAAGGAATAGCTATACTTTTATTAAAATTATGGCCAAATTGTGGCCTAAGACAATATAGGAACCTGAGTGAGAGTATTGTTAGAGAGACATTTCTGTGTTTAGCACACAAAAATGAAACACCAAAAATACCTCGTATTGTAAAATAGTTACTAAGAGTTAGAATTTGCAAATTGCTGACTCAGAAATGCTATTAGAAGTCAACTTGCTTGTTGAGGAATGAGAGAGAAATTTGGAAACTAAATTTTAGACTGTGATTAACACGTAAGTGAAAATTTTAATGCCGTTTTCCAAATGGAGCACTCAACTTTATATACATTACAAAAGTGGTTATCTCATGATTATTTTGTACTTCATTACATTCAATTTGATTCCTATAATTTTATAAAAATGCTAAAATCACTAGTCATGCGCTTCAATGAAATAGCAGCTTTGCAAATTTTCTATTTTCTATTCCCAGTGACAGTTAATTCAACACTTCAAAGTATAAGAAGGTAAATGATGCAGGGAATGATAAATGATGCTCCCAAATGGCTGAAAGATGATAGCATCAAGATAAAAGGAGGGCAAAGCACTACTTACAGAAGTTAAGGGATAACACAGAAAGAGAGAAGAAAGCTGTCAGGAAATTTTGGGCAACAAATATCATCAAAACATTTCTATATGGAGGAAATATGATTCTGTTCAATGAGAGAATCATTAAAAAAACTCTCCTAAATGTTCCTAAACACCACTATCTGCTTCTGATTTGTGTGCCTAATTTATTCATTCCTACCTCTTCACACAAGCTAAGTAGAACAAAACATCACAGCAGGAGTAGGACAACAGATTTTTAATCCTGCTGTGTTTGCTCAAGAAAGCAAGTAAAGCTTTCCTCCTAGGAAACAAAACACCTTTTTGAGCTATTAAGGAAGAACAGCTTTTGCTCGTTGCTGAATACAAAAGCTGCTTTTCAAAACTGTTTCAAAGATATAGGTCATTTTGGAAGCCAAACTGAAAAAGTCTGAAAACTGCTAAATTTGAGTTCTTTGGTTTATTACTATTTTCACAGCCCTGTGGGGTGGGTACCTAAAAACATGCAGAAAAGCAATATAGAGGACATATCAAATTCACATGAATTTGCTCCATTTGTCTGAATAGTGGAGCTCTCTTTTAGATACACCAGCTCTTCCTAGACATATTTTCTTCTGAAACCTACATGACCATATTAAATCAGCATCTCTTACCACCTGAAATTATGGTGGCGTTTTGGGGCAGGTTGTGGTATTTTCTGTTTTATAGGGTATATCACAAAGATGTTTTCAAAACAAATATGGTGCAACAGACATCCACCTTAAACTCCTCATACTTCATTTCACCTGCACTCCAATTCTGAATTTGCAACAATTTGATTTAGAGCAGATAGCATAACAGTAACAGGTTTTAATTGTTATTTAGCTGCCGTAGACAGTTGAGAATCTACAGGTCTTCAAAACCAATAGCTAATCACCATAGCACACTGACTAAACACTGAGAAGACTGTAGCCAAAGTGTTTCACACAAAAGACCTAACGCATTTCATCAAGATGACTGAGTATTCATAACCATTATAAAATAGTAAAGGTAAACTTGGAATGCCACATTTTTCTTTTGGATCACTCAGAGATTAAAGTGAACATGTTTAGAGAGACATGACTGTTTGAAATGTTTATAGAGAAAATATTTGCAAGGTGATACATAGATTCCAACAAAAATACAGTACAAGTTCAGACACCATATGGCAAAACACGTACTCTAGTGACTAAGTCATTCATAAAGGCATGCATCAGCCCTGCGCTGCTTCCCTTCACCTTGCAGATAGCCAGAGATTCTCTTGTTTTGTTCATAAGCTATCAGGCCATGCTTGTGAAAAGGCTTATTTCTTACCTGAAGTTACCAAAAGCCCTTGGGGATTACTTGTATCTGTTCTCCCTCCCCATCCTATTCCTTCCTTCCCATTCCTCTCCTCTTTCTTTGCATGAAATTAGTATACAGTCAACTAGACATTATGTATACATGTACAAAATATGTCGCTTTAGTTCTGCATTAGTTTGCATTGGCATTTGGCATAAACTTTTAGACAAGCAGGTGAACATGAGAAAGCCAAAGTTAGCCAGTCTAGCCAGTGTTTTACTCCTACTTTTCCAGGAAGCTTGCAACAAAAGGTTTCTTTAAACCATATATTTCCAGAAAAAAAAAAAAAAAAAAAAAAGCAGCAATTTTTGTTACCATGTCACATTTGGTAGGCTCTGAAACTATCAAAACACAAGAACAAACTATGGACATAGTCCAGCATCACAAGATAGTATATTACCTGCAAATTTGAAATAGAATTTTCTGAGCTCCACAAGCAAGGAAATTTCAAATATACATAGCATCATAAAAATAAAAGCTTCCATGCTCATATTTCTTGCTTTTTGAACTAAAAAGTGGGTGAGATACATTCTTTAATCATTTTAAAGTTTTGAGTTCCATGGATGCCCTCACCATTCTGCAAAAGCTATTCATTGGAGATCCCTTAACCTACAGCTTTCATTAAAAACTGAACTTTGATTATCATCCATGACTGTTACTAGCAGTCATGTTTAACTTATTAACTGCTGTGACATTTCTTATTAAACGTGCTTTACTTAGCACAATAAGAACGACTTGGATGAGAGAGTATTGCAATTTCCCAGTATATTCCATTCATTTCTCTCAATTCAGTCTCTTTCACTGCAAACCACAAAACAGCACCTAGAATTTCTGTTTTCTGGAAGCTTTAATTATATTTGTGAAATACACAAGGATGATGCAACAGGCATCAAGCAATTCTTCGAGTTTGCCACAATCATTGCATTATCATGATGTGCAGTGGAGACTGGTAACATACCATATCGATGCAGAAGGTGTTCAAAGGCAAAAGTGTATTATATGAAAACTGTACGCAACTTATTAGAGAAGTCAAAGGTTGGATGGATTCAAAGGTGTGTTGACAGATACAGTGGGGAGCAGTGAAAGGGTACCAGCTATGCCAGGGGTTCTGCAGTCTCTACAATAGAGACAAAATGATCCAGCGATGTTTCACATTGAGTAGTGGGGTGAGGTTTTTTTGATCCTTACTATTATTTCAAATTGTTGATAAAATAGCCTCCCTGTTGTTTTAAAGTTGTAGGCATATAGTATATGCCTATTGTGTTAAAATAGCTCTGTGTTTGAAGAGCTGCTCCCAGCAAGTACCTCAGCTGGCCTTGATGTCAGCTATCCTTGCTGCTCAGCTCCAGAGCCCCCATTGCAGTGAACTATTTCACTGATCACTACTGTACCATACTCACAACATCATGGAAACATGAAGGACCAGTGACTACTTTGAATGACTAAGATTGGATTAAAAATATTTTACCTTTTGAGCCTGCGGGAGCTGGAAAACAACAAAACAGAACAAGCAATCATTACACATTAATTGGAACAGGTACTTCAGCTCTTGCATTCATAAAATCACAAACATAACATAAAACAAAGTATAAAGGAAAGAAGCTAGAGAAACTAGGTTTACGTTGCCCATTGATTCAACTTATTGAGGGCTTATTAACTTAGTTTATTATTTGACAGCTTTTTTACTAGGTGTCACAAAAAGCACCATGCAATTTGTTAAATACCACAATGCTAAGAGAGGGACTGTTTTCTCATCTGATATGGTATCACACTTGAACTGTGAAGTAGTTCCATCTTCCTGTACACAAATATAATTCAACATAAAGATAGCTTTAATTTTAAAACCAGCCATTCTTGGTTTATAAACATCTAAACCCACATTTATTATGAATGAAGTTGACATTAAGAGTGGTTTATCATATTGAAGTAGAAGGTTGTGTTCTCTGTGACAGAGGAAAGAAAAACAAAATAGTAACAGAAAGTTACTGACTGCTTATGCAAACATATTATTGTATATGCATAATATGCAATAATGTATGCACAGAACAATAGTTATGTACTGTAAACACAAGTATTATTATATATATATGCAAATAAAAGGCAACTGTTTATGCATATATGCATATTCATATCACACAGATGTTCTTAGACAAGATTAGCCATACCTGGTTGTATGCACAGTATTTACTGTAAGCAACAACTCACGTAAAAAGGCACGGAGAGCAGGCAGTGGACTCCATTACATATAAAATACCTTATTTATCAAGAGTTGAAAAATGGGTTCTGTTTTCACTTTAGGAAAGAGAAAACCAATTGTAGGTAATGGAGAGCAACTCAGAAAAATGAATTGTTGTAGGCAAAATACAGTTTTCCCTTTTTCTGAATTCTTCTCCTCTTACTTCCATACTCATAGAGAAATCCATCACACAACAATTTAGCCTTGTGCTAAACCCACCTTCCAGATTATTTATTTTTCTAATACAAAGTGTTTATTTACAAGCATCAGCTGAACACAGAAACAGGCAGGTGAGTCAATACCATATGCAAAAAAACTTCAAGATCTCTAGTGAGCTTCTGACCTTTTGTCCTTGCTCTGAATTAAAACAGATAGAAAAAACAACTTCCATACAGTACCCTGCTAAAAGCTGATGCCCGCATTAGTATCTGTCATGGAAGAGAATTGTCACATGATCTCCAGTTCACAAATACTGAAAACAACCAGCCGCAGTTTCTCTGTTTTCACATTATAAAATGTAACAAAATTCTTGGCATGGAGAATTGCTGCAAGCAAAATTATTTTATCCTAAAACTTGAATGATCCAGTTACAAAATACGAGCCATGATCACATTAAAGTATGACCTATATGTGTTTCTTTAAAAGCCTGTTGTTTAAATAATTGATTATATAGAATGATATACAAGGGTTGCTGCAGAAATTGCAGATACCTGATGAACCGTAAATACATGAGCTAGATCCTATACAACAGGTCAGAGTATTACTCAGAACAGTTTAAAGCTTTTCTGAACTGTTTTCTACTTACTAGTTTTAGACTTGGTTGACTACATTTTTTTCATTCAAACAAAAGGAGAAAGTTGCAATATGAAATTAATTTCCTGTTGTAGCACTGAAACGGGTTTTCTCTAACACTGTTTTTTGGGGGGGTGGGGTGGGGGAGGGTGTGTGTGTTAATGCCACCTTGTTGCTAAATGCACATAAAAATTACAAACATCCTTTCATTGGTATCTCAGATAAAGACAGGTGCAGTAAAGAACAATATCCAAATCTCCACTTTTGGAATAAATACTAAAGAACTCTACAGTTTGCCCAAGCCCACTGCACATAGCAAACTCCTATGTTTTCATAATGAGCTAATTTGTGTACCACATTCTACAAAACAGCACTTCAAGTACAGTCTCAGCATCCAAGGCAATATATGCAATGTTGGGTACAGAAGTATCATCACAGAAGTACTTCCTTCCAGCTATCATTCAAACTAAAGTAGAAAGCTTGCAGTCTGTGTACAGTGGAGATGGGTTCAAGGAAGTTGGGTGGGGTAGGGGAGAACATTAAAAACCTGAACAAAAACCCCAAAACATAAATGCATGCGGACTTCAAATTTAAGTTGAATACTTATACAATATTAGTACTCTTCGATGAAATTTTTATTACTTGTTTTCAGAACTTGAGTTTACTCCTGTTTGAGCACATCCCTTCAGATACATATGGTTTGGTCAAGTTTTGCCATGTGAGGGAATTAAAGTCAGATGGAATGCAAGTGAAGATTTCCTATTAAAAAGTACCACACAAACTAGATGGTACACGCTTTTGTGTATGAAACTATCCCTATTGCTTTTACTGAGATAATTTTCAAGAGCACATTAATAAGAGTTTACAAATCAGAGTTCCATGTTATCTGTTGTTGGATTCAGTTTGTCAATCCCATCTATAGCCTTTTAGAAAATCAAGAATATTTCCGTGTTCTGAAATATTAGGAGTCAAAGCCTTTATTAAGAATAATAGGGTCAGCAGATGAGATTTACATTCCATTATGCTTTTTCCTGGGCTGGCATTCTTGTCACTGTTCACCTAAGCTTCAAAATCCACGTTCACAGTCTTTTCCTTTAAAAAAAAATAAAAATCTGTCTGTTACAGCCAGACAAATCTTCATTCTGTTGCTGATTTGAAACTTGGCTGTTACAGGATCCTATGTCAGCAATTCAGTTTAATAATTGCTACAAATTCCTTTGAAATAAACTATGGAGGTTTGTCTGACATTACCCCTTCTGGGAGGCCATAGGGAGCAAATAATTTTCCTAACAATAACAGCAATAGCCCTCTGGTCTGATCCTTTATTGCATAGTCTAAAATCTTCCTGTCTCTGTGGAAAACCCAGTGGGTACCTCTGGTTCCTATGGTTTGCTTTATACACTGCCAAGAGGCAGTTTTGCAGTAAATGATGTGATCTTTCCCTGGCCCTCAAACAGCACTGCAGAGCTTTCTATTCTACCTGCCCCTATGGTAAACTATGCCATTTTGGTGTCATTATTCAGCTCCAGCCAAACCAAAGCACCTCCTGTTCCTATTTGTTTTGCATTAGCATCTCTTCCTCCCTTTGGTGATTTTCTCTAAAGAAGATACATGATGGGGCATATATCAGTTTTACTTGCTCCTAGTTTACCATATGGGTAATGCATATTTTGTTAAAACGACCATGGCTGAGGGGCAGGGAGGAAATCTGGCCATTTGCTGTCTCCTGGCTGTTACGGGGGGGTCAATAGGAGCCCTCCAAAGGGAAGCGTACCTTCCTCTGCACAACTGCATACTAAGAAGAGGCTGTTGCAGTACAGTCAGGTATGGCAGGGATGGGAGCGTGCAGACCTATAAGCACCAGGGGAGATCTGAGAGGATTTTCTGGTGTAGACAAGAGGACTTAGGGATCTTGATGGAACTGTGTAAATTTTGCTGCAACCTAAAAAAATTGGATAGATTAAAGAGCAAGATTAGAGCATAGGGCCTTGCAAGGAGACAGTGAAGAAATGGGAGGGGGATTTGTTTTCAAACTCTTTTTTTTAATTTATCTTTCTCATAAAACCCAAATTTCCTTTACCAAACAAATTTTCTTACTCTATTTTGTGTTGTAAAAAACTACCCTTCAGAGACTGCAAGCCCTGTGAGGTTCACAGTACGCTTGACTCCAGTAAGACACGCTGAGAATTCCACCTCTAAATTCAGGTCAATTTGGGGGCCTGTCACACAATGTAACACAGAAGAAATAACTGGAGGTTTTTCAATGCTGTTATTGCACACCATGTCATGCTTTCCACATTTTCAAATACTCTAGTATCGTTTTGAGCCCTCCATGGAAATGTGTTTGGTATTATCAGAACAGGAAAAGTTACAGACACTTCCAACGTGGTAAAACAAAACAAGACAGGCAAAGGAGTCCAACACAGAATCACAGAATGTTTTGGGCTGGAAGGGACCCCTAAAGGTCCCTTTAGTCCCATCTAGTCCAACCCCCAAATCAAGGATGTTGCACTATTTCTTGGATGAGGTAACTGTGAGGCCAACATGAGTGAAACAAACCAACCCACAGATAGATCTGAAATACTGTCTTTAGAAGCAGGAGGCATTTTGCAGGAGGCATGTTACAGGACCAGTAGTTCTGCTAAGTGCTCCATGCAGGCCTCGACCCTTAACAAATGAAGTTCATAAAGTCTGATTTTGTAGATGACTTCATGATCATTCCAAAACAAAAAGGCCATACAGTTCTAAAATATTTTATAGCCATATCAACAATTTATTCAAAACATTATGTAGCTGTATGTCCTAGATTTCCAAGAAACCAAGCCTAGAAGTCTTAAAAGAAAAAATGCTAGAATTATAAAGTTATTGTTCTGTTGGATCAGAATTCAGCCTTATGCTTGTTTGAAGATTAGCAAAACCAAAATCTCCTGCAAGACTAAATTATACTTAACAGTTTCTTGTTATACCCAAACCCTATGATTTCTATTATTAGAGAAACAAAAATAACATAAATCATTATGAAATTAATTTTCCATTGTCTATTTTTCTAATAACGATTGCATGAAATTATCTTTGTCAAAAAATTATACTATTGCAATGTATTTATGTTAAAGCATTCAAAAGTAAAGAAATAACTCTTATTTTATATTCATTGACCTCATTTCCACAGTCCTATTCTCCTGCCAAGCATTTCAATGTCACCAGTCTCAGAAAAAGGCTAATAACCCTACTGACTTGACTGATTATATAATAGATATATCTATTATAATATAAAACAATAGATTGATATAATACAAATCAATAGAAATTAAGTACAAACATGCCAGCAAGTAATCAACAAGAACGAATATAGTTTTGATAGTACAGCCATCTCTGTAAATAGTTTCTGAGCTGCACCAAATTTAACATCTATGTATAGCTACTTTTATGGTGGTTTGCAATGTTCAGACTCATCCTGTACTTGTCACATACTGACACTGAATTTGGCACTGAATGTATTTATTATAACTTTTACTTTTTGGAAATACACTTTCAGGAAAGATGTGAAATATTCTGGCAAGCATGTAGGTCCTGTACTTAACACCACAGCAAGTCAGAAGATGTCCCACGTATCAGTGAAGCTCCTCAGAAAAGAATGAGACAAAAAAATTGAATGCTTACTGCATACATGTGCCAGGTACTCTAGAAGATAGGTTGGTTGTTTATGGCTTCATATAAATGTAGGATGTGGTTTATTTATGTGTTTAAAGATATGCAAAGCATTTCATGCATTGCTAGGCAGGCTTTCACAGCTCTTCCCCAAAATGGCAAAAACTTGGTAGAGAATAGAAAAAACATTCAAACTCTCAATTTTTAGCAGAAAATGGAAATTTGCTGCTTTAGAATCTACTCAGTTGCTGTAAGAAACAGCATTTAAATATTACGATTTTGGCAATTTTTCTTTTACAGTCTATGCACTTATTCTCCACTTTCTACAGCCATGTAAGTACTAGAGGCATCCTAGATAAATATATGCACACATGGAGGAAAAAATAAAATTCAGCCTCCTACTGGGATGTTCCTGACGTTAAAATTTCAGTATAAATATTTAAAGAGTGACATTAACCTGCAGCTTACTTGGCCAACACCTATAAGGAAAATGCACTTGATTTTTCAAGGGATTCAATATCAAATCTTTCTTGGTTCTCATAATTGTTTTACTGTGCTACCACTTATCTTGTAGTAACTACAGCATTTTAGTCAAGGATAGGCTATGCACTGCATGCAAAGTATACCAGTCAGAGGAAATTTAAACGTTGCTATGGAGAAGAGAGTCATAAAATATAGATGAAAACGACAATGCTAGTTCTCTCTTTAAAAATAATTCTGTAAAGATGACAGAAAGGAAAGAAGTTAGCTCTTGTGAGATATGCAAAAGAGAAAACACAGGAGCTGCAAAGGTATCAAGCAAACTGAAAAATCAAATATACATTCCAAACATCTTTGCAATAAAATGGCTCCACCCTTTGAGGATTCCTAAAATTTATTTTCTAAAATACATAACTGTTTATTAATGTAAATTACTAACTAATTTCTAACGCACTGTTTAGCAATCTTGTTTTTAAAATTAGAATCATTAACACAAAAAAAATCTAACTATGCTCAACTTTTAAAATGGTTAAGTCATATTTGTCTGCATCTACTCTTTGAACTATGTGTTGAAGTTAACAGAAAAGAAATCCATACTCGTAGGAATATTCTTACCTTTTCACTGTACAAGTGATTGATTAAACACTGAGTGCGCTGCCCAGAGAGTTTGTGGAGATGTTCAAAACCCAACTGGATGCAGCCATGGGCAACCTTGCTCCAGCTAATCCTGCCTGAGCACAGGGTT
The DNA here is from genome assembly GCF_000687185.1 of Egretta garzetta. Taxonomy (NCBI): domain Eukaryota; kingdom Metazoa; phylum Chordata; class Aves; order Pelecaniformes; family Ardeidae; genus Egretta; species Egretta garzetta. The sequence continues at coordinate 4,319,077 of NW_009259719.1, forward strand.
GGGCTGGATGATCGATGGGAGGTCCCTTTCAGACTCAGTTACTCTGTGAGTCTGTGACTGTGATTCTTTTAATTGCATAAATTGACTGTTCTCTCTTTCTAATGAATACAAAATATTTACAGGAAAGATTGTATTTAAATTACCCAGCACGATTACTTTAAATGCAAAGTTTGGTTAGAAACTTTAGTCATAAATAATAAATTATTTTTTTAAGAATTATGCTAATTTTAAAAATAAGCCACATGACTAAACATCAAAGTAGCAGAACAGATTCATTAAATCAGACACTCCAAGAACATTCCACACACCATGAACAAAATTTTGGCCTCATGTATGTATGTTTAAAAGGAGCGAGTTCTGTTTTCATTATTACATCAATAAAGAAAAACTTGTTAGCGCAAAATAGATGTCTATGGTTAATTCTCTTTATATATGCAAACATATATTATGTGTAAACTATATTTAGATTTCCCTTAGAAATTATTGATATACCTATTCTCTTACCAGTTATACAGTAGATATTTCCTTCCTGATCAAAAACTGTACAAGCATTCATGCATGGAATTGAAATATTTTTCTAAATATAGACAACTCCAAATAAAACTAATGGTTGTAAGATACACATCATGTAATACTAAGTGACACAATTTACATTAAAATCTGCATATTTTGTCTTTTTATCTCATACAGAAAACACTGAAAATAACAGTTTTCAAAAATGGGATAATCAGTATTAGTGTGCTACCAATAGCAGAATAATAATTAAGAGGCGGCTTTTAAACTTGTTATGGCTATTTGATTGTTGGATTATTAAGTTTTATGTTTTGAGGGTGACTTTCTTCAAGTTGTGGTGACAACTGGTTCAATTGCACTTCAACTGTCCTCAACAAAAGAGCTAAATGTGCATAGTACATTTTCATTCCACCATAAAGAAACGTAATGCTGTTTTGTGAGACCATAAATAAGTTTTCTCTAAAATGTGTTCTATTGGGTTATTGTGTTGGGGAACACATAGACTCACCTTGCATAAAGTGGGATATTTATTTTAGAGGCTGGTGGTGTTGATAGTCCTTGTTGTACCTCATGTAGGATCTGTGCACTAACTTCACATTTCTACATATTCCAGCTCTCAAGTTGTTGCAACTATTCTGGGTTACAAACACACAAAGGGTCTAAAGCTAATTAATATCTTCTGTAATATCACTAAACATGAACTCTACAATTGACTCTTGAGGGGATGGATAAACAGACAAGCACCAGCAGCAAAGATCTATCCTTCAGGATGATTTCCTATGCTTATCTAAATGTACTGCCTGTATTTTAATGGTTACCAGCACTTGGACTGCATAGTTATTCTGGCAGCGAATGACTTAGTAGGTTTTTAAAATTCATACAGTGCTCGAAATGTGCCCATCTCAGAGCAGACCTTCAGAACTAATTGCTAGACCTAGAGGCACAGGTCCCTAAATGCTCCTGGCCCTGAAAATTATCAGAAACTTCCAAACTGCTTAAATTCATATTATTATAAAATCTGAAGTTGTAATACAATTTAAATTACATGACTGGTGATAATTCCTGTATTTCCATTAATACAGTTTATTTCAATTTTACCGAGATAGGTTTCAGGTTTGTTCTGTTTTGCTTTACTCAATGTCAGTGGTCAGTCAGTGTGGCTCTCTATATTACTGGTACAGAAGTGAACATAGCAATGTAAGTGATTTGGAAATATTATTCTAATTTCCATTTCTACCGAGAAAATTTATAGATATGTCCAGACATGATGTTAAATTTTGTTGACTATCGTATTTCACACTGCACACTAAGGTAACCCGAAAATAATTAAAAGAAATTTTTATCTTTATTATTGTTATATTTTTTATATATATACACACACACTGCTTTCTGGTATAGCAATGATGTTATTATAGAGAAAATAATTGTCTTCTGCTGCCTCCAAAATTATTTTATTTACACTGAACACTGGGGGGTTTTGATTGTTTGTTTTAAACTACTGCTTGGTTTTTCTTTCATATAAGCAATAAGCATATAGTATGATTTTAATAAACTGTAAGAATTGTATCTGTCCTGAATATGTTCCCTTTTCTTTTACCAATCTAAGATTTAAACTCACATTGTACCACCAGCTCAGTTTAGGCTTTTTCTCCTTACATACCCTTAATACTCTTGAGTATTTATTAGCATTTGTACCACCTCTAGAAGAATAGTGTCATTTTAATTATTACTAATGCTAATCATTTCTAAATGAGACTTTTAGAAAGACTGTTAGGAAGGCGATAGATACTAGCACAAGAATCCTTCCCAGAGAAACAGTCCTAGAAATAGTTCTACTGCAACGTAGTGAAACAAGATGCTCTAAAAAAGGGACTGGCTGTAAGATTGTGTATAGTTGAATTACCCTAAATGACTCTTTTCTCCACCTTTTTTCACAGAGTACCATTTTTTATGTGTGTCCAGATCCCTGCTCTGCCAGAAGTGGAGGGCGTAGCAAGATTCTGCTTCCCTTCCCTTACTCTCTATCCCTCTCCCTTACTCTCACAATCAACCCATGCATTTTAGGGCACAACTTAGAAACCCGAGAATCCTTTCTCCCTCGCTGTAGTTAATATCCACAACCTAACAGGAGTGAAGGAATCTACCATGATGAAGGAGTTTTAGGACCTAGCTTTGAAAGTTTGTATTAAGCACAATTCATACCAGATACTCAGTTTAACCTTGTGGAATGTGTATTTGATAAGGAGGGAGAATCTTTTGCTGACATTTCAAGATCAGTGCAGTTTGGACTGTGACCACAAAACATGCAATGGAGAAATAGACTGTAAATTACTTGATGTCTGGTAGTTTCCTGTAGAAGTAAACATTTTCTTATTTGTACACTATTTACAGGTATGAAGGCAAAACTCATCTAATAAAATGTTTACACATTATTTTGTGTCAAGGACACAGGGTTAATAATAAAAAGATTTGTATTCCTTATAAAACCTGCCCTGAAATCAGAGGACTGACAGAACCTATTTACAATGTTTAGTTCAATATTATTTTGTTTTCCATGATCTTTATTTAAGCTTCATTTTGTGGCAGGTTTTGATTTCTTACTTTATGATGAAAACAATGAACCTGTAATTGAAAAAAGAAAGCTTTGGCTAATGCCAGGACAAAGCAAAGTACTTGCAAAACTACTGTGGAATGTTTAATGCATAAACACAGGGGAAAAAATAGGGAAAGTACGGATTGATTTAAAATTACTAAAGTTCAGCATGCAAGAACAAGACCAGAAGAATCGAGCATAGGGAAAAAAATCAGCGCTGAGAATCTCATCAGTAAGACCGTCACACATAGTAAAAGTAATCTATCTGCTTTTGAAAACTAATTGATCTAGCAAGAACATGAGTCTGGGATGCAAAAGATTCTAGGAATGTCAAAGAAAAGTAAAATGGAGCTGGATTTTGGGGAAAGGGAGGTTGCAATTAGCTGGACTTACCCTTTCTCTTTCTTACTTGCTTAGAAACAAGTCGTTCCAAAAATATTTTGAAATCAACTAGTTGATTCTAGAAGTCTGATGAAAAGACCGGACTGGTGTACAGGCCTCTAAAGTACTGGAACCAATTACCTTTTAGAATTAAAATATTGGACATTTTTACAGAGGGAACGATCTGCTTTGTAGTTACCTCACAAATACATTCACAAGAATTGTTGTATTTTCATAGAATCATAGAATGTTTTCGTTTGGAAGGGACCCCTAGAGGTCATCTAGTCCAAACCCCCTGCAGTGAGCTGGGACACTGCTAACTAGATCAGGTTGCTCAGAGTCCCATCCAACCTGTCCTTGAATGTTTCCAGGGATGGGGCCTCCACTACCTCTCTGGGCAACCCGTTCCAGTGTTTCACCACCCTCATTGTAAAGAATTTCTTCCTTCTATCTAGTCTAAACCTACCCTGGTTTAGTTTAAAACCATTACCCCTTGTCCTGACACAGCTGGCCCTACTAAAAAGATTTTCCCCATCTTTCCTATAGGCCCCCTTTAGGTACTGAAAGGCTGCAATCAGGTCTCCCCGCAGCCTTCTCTTCTACAGGCTGAACAAGCCCAACTCTCTCAGCCTGTCCTCATAAGAGAGGTGCTCCAGCCCTCGGATCATTTTTGTAGCCCTCCTCTGGACCCGCTCTCATTTATCATTTCTGAATGAGCAAAGCTCTGGTACAAATTTTGTATTTAGCTAGCACAAAAATACCTTGAAGTTTATGTCAGTAACCAATGGCCCAGAACTACTGTATATGAAGTAGTACGCTGGAGGGCATAATGAGATAGATACCATACGCTTCTAAGATTATTTGAGCCAATAAACAATAGGGGATGCATTTTAAAAGGAAGAAAGAAGGCACAAAAGTGTTAGCACAGTTTCATTTGCTGAGAAGAAGAAATCCACAGATATGATAATAGATCAAGGGCACTAGAAAGCAGCAGGAAAGGCAACTTACGCACAACTACTAAATGAAAAGCTTCAAACAGTTTTTCAAAGGGAATCACCTCTTTTTTATCAATTTGCCTTTGAACACTGATGGATCAGTCTTAAGGCACATCTGCAAAGGTTCAGATAAAACATAAAGAAAAAGAAGGAACAAATTGTGTGCAAAAATATTGCATAAAAGCTACAGTTAGAAACGCAGGAACTGAGCTCAGGGAGATGTGTAAATGGACTGTTTTGCTTTGTGAGGGAAGGAGGCATACTCTCTAAACCCAGAAAACAAATCTCCATAAAAACTGTGTCCACACTTTGTATAAACATTTGAGAATCAAATGTCCAATTTGTATTTTGGAAATAAGTTAGCAATATGCTAAAATACTACACTCTAGTAGCAAGGTGGCCATCATGTGCCTCCAAATTAGAAACATGTGTGTTTCAGGTTCACATGCATAGGGAAAGCAACTCATTTTATTAGCTATCAGAGAGGTACAAGATCAGAGGGCAGGTTTAAGTCTCTAATTGTTACAAACATTATTTTAAAAATAGATAATAAAACAAAGAATTTTTTAAAAAAGCTTAGAAAATGCTCCATCATTTAACATTGCGAAATCCCTTAGTTGGATAAACTCCTAATCTAACAATACAGTCTTTCTCTTTGCTATAGATTTTTTTCTATCAGTTTGTGGGTAGGTTGATAACACAGATCTGGCTAGTGCCACCACTACAAATGATGAAATAGCATAATCAATGCTGCTTATTGTTCATTAGCTCTGTTTCGGGGAACAGGTTCTGTCTTCATACCCTTTAATAAGTATGTAGCTAATGTATCTTGCCATTATAGTTTTACACCAAGATTTTATAGCTACACTTTATCAAAAAAGCCATAGAGCATTTTATGGACTCTTCACACTGCAAGTTGGATTCATCAGGCTGTATAAAGATTTGCTCACTCTGTGGAAAGAGTTACATTCCTCTTGTTTTTTTTCTTTTGGAAGAAGCTTTCTGTTGTTACTCTGCACAATTTGAAATTTCAAAGCTTCTTAAAAGCCAATTTGACCTGATGGCCAATAGCTAAGATGGATTTGTTGGAAAATCACGAACATAAGAGCATTTCTAGATGATCTAGGTTAATTTCAAGTATGCAGTTTCTCATCATTTAATAAAATGCTTGCAAAATCTAGTTCAAGGAATGGTTTTGGCCTGAGGCAAATTTCTTCATCACCTTTTGCTCTCTTCCCCCTACTGCATTATCCAGCAGGTCAAGAAGATTTTACCCCTACTTCACTCCTTCACTACAAGAACTCAAAGAAAAGGTCTTAAAATTATTTCATCTATCTCAGAGCTTGAACTGTTTGGAGACATTAAGGTCATTTTTAGGCATGGTAGGCTCTAAAATGTGATAAATCCCATTATCTTGTATTTGGCTACACAGCAAAAATTTCATGAACATAAAAAAACTGATTATTGCAAAATCAGCTTTCACTGTATCTCCATTTTCTTAAACTGAACTGTAACACAAAAAGGACAAGGTGAAGGAGGGAAGAAAAATTAAACTTTTCTTTCCTATAAAGGCAACTTGCTGTTTGCTGTAACTCCTGAATTTTTGAGGCTTTAAGGCTTTAATCCAAGAAAGAATGCTAGAATTGTTCCAACAGTCAATAGAAATATAGTCTAAGCCCCTTAAACTGAGATTTAACACAATTAATCTTGTCTTCTGTTGTACATCCATGCAACTCCAGGTACATAAATGGAGATGCTACTGGCTTACTTGCAAAGTAAATTAAAGAATAATCAACCAATGTAACCCATATGGAACAGACGCATATAGCTGACTTAGGTAGTTTACTTTTTTTTTTTTGACAGTTTTCTGGAACAAACCTAACAATATTGAAAACTGAAGCCTTTATTATTATACAGAGTTCATTGGCTGCAACAGAACAAAAAGACATTAGAAAGCTCTGGAAGTTGTATTCTTCCTTGGTATTAGTATACTGTTTTAATGCATATTCTCTTGTAGTATTTATATGCCACTAAACAAACACTATTGTAAAAAAAGAAAAAAAAAAAGTCATGTTCTGTAAAAGAGGTCCTTAACTGGGATGGCCCCATAGGCTCATGTCAACCCTTAGTATAGCGTCCCCAGGGATTTTAATGGTTTACCTAGAACGAGGCAATGTAAACTAGTATTTAGGGGGATTACATTTTCCTCCACAAAGATCTGACATCAGTGCAGGTGAAATGGTTCTTATGAATTCCAGAGATAACACTTATAAGAGTTCTATGCTTTCTCCTGCTGATTCTGATGTTCCCGAAGATCATGCATTTACTAACTGGTTAGATCATCTTTCACCTAATCATTAAGGGAAGTGCTTGCTTGGAAAGATCTGGTCTGACAAAATGCAATGGCATGGACAAAGGTCGAATGCCTTGCTGTCAAGCGGCAAGAACATCAGTAGGAAACATCCTATTATTCTTCATAGAATAAAGTTTATTTCTGAATAATTTCTCCAGAAATTACTAACTTCAAAGTAAATATTAGTCATAATGACTGCGATAAACATTACATTTACTATGTATGCTGTATTGTGTGCATGACTGAGTTTTATGTGCAATCTCCCAATTATACAAAAGGAGAGCTATATATAACTATCAACTTCAATATCTGCAGAAGAATAGATGAGAGAAGACTACTTCCTTTTATTCTCTTCTTCTTTTCCTTTTTGCACTGAATTCTGCCACTGCAGCAAAGCTCGAATGGCACCAATAATTTAATAAGTCTTTCTTATTATTTCAGTTTTTTACTCCAGCAGTGCAGATAAAGTATATTTCATCTTCACTGCCCTGTTTCTTCCAGAAAGTCAAAGAATGACGTATATGAGATCAAAGGATGGGATTTAGTACATTATACTAAATTAATTCCTTTCCTACATTATCATTTACCCTAAAAAAAAATCTGTTATGTGAAAACTAAAGACAAAAACAGAGAAAAAAAGGTAATATATCTGACAAAATAGCTACAATTTCCGTATAATTAACTCAATTTCACTCAGAATGGAGGCAATAAGATCAAAGACAGACCAACAGTTATCAGCTGTGAATGTCCTTAAGTAGTTATTTTTGCTAAGAATAGACATCTCCTAAATGTTGGATTCACCATAGCATATAGAGATCTAGAAACAAATTCTCCCTCTAGTTAGTAACTTATCACCTTTTGATTTTATTTCTGTGTCACAACAAAATCAGAAAATTCCCTGTGAAACAAGCTGGAAATGAAAATAATTTTCTGTCCCCTCACCTAAAGGCACTGTATGTCACTGCCAGACCGCAGCTGGAAATGCTCCCAAGCTGCTCTATCTCTAGTGTGCAGGTGTCTGCAAATGAGACCAATACCCTTTTGGCATGAATATGCCTGTTAATCAAATTCAACAGCAGAGCAATTCTCTGTAATTTGTATATAGTAACTGCTGGGAGAACATCCAGCAGGTGAAACCTACTGACATTTGTAATTCTATGGATTCTTTTTCACATACATCCAGTCAGTTTTCATATAAGAAGAAACAGTAATTTGGTGCAAAGCAATCGCATCATGAGACACACCATATTTACAGCAAAAGGAGCAAAGAAAAGCTTAATGATTCATGACAATGTCCTAACATAATATCTGTGCTTGACAGCTCTCAAAACAGCAAAATGGGTTCCTTTAACATTCAAACCTGACTGCATTTTCTGATTTCCAAAATTTAGTCACAGAATGTGTTTTGTGAGTGTAACTGCTTTGAACAACTATTAGAGCTGTAAATACTGGATTGCCCAAATACTTCCATGAAATTAACCAAATGCAAGCAAGGACTCCATGCTAAGACCTGGACAGAGAACACTTGTGTGGGAACCCAGTAGAAGCGGAGACTACAATTTGAAAAACTTGAACATCCATTTGTGCATGTTTTCACATTCTGCCCTTCACACTTGAGATCTCATAGACTGACAATTGCTTCATACGTTGACCTATACTCTCTTACTGTGTCCTTACACTCTCTGCCCTTTCTAAGCAAGTAGTGATTCTTACCTATTACTTTGAATGAAAATTATATGAAGAAGGTATCATTATTTAATCCTGTCATCATACATCATCTACTGTAGTAGGACATTAGTGGTTTATTAAAATTCACGGGTCTTCATAATAATATCAGCAATGGTCAGTGAAAAAAAAATGGAGTTTAAGTCAGTGATGTGAAGAAGGGGAAAATCCACATTAAAATGGTCAGTATAACCTAAAAACAAGATTGACCTTTGAAAACAGTAAAAGATAATGTGGATAGTCACAGCATTTTGTAGGAAAGGAAATGGAAACACAAGAGCGTTACTGAGAATTACATCATACAAGAAAAAGCTGGTACAGTTATTGGGAAACTGGGTTGTTTTTTGGAAAAAACAAAAACCAGAAACAAACAAAACCCCCCACAAAACCCAACAAACAACAACAAAAAAACCCCAAACCAAAACCCAATAAAAAACAACAACACAACAACCAAAACAAAAAACCCACCTGATCAAATATGACAAAGTTTGTAAAAAAAGTAATTTAGTTTAAATATCATAACATGTAATTGAAGAGGTAGAAGACAGATGTCAAAGCCCTTAAACATGGTAAAACTTCCCTGTTCTCATTTGAAACGTCATTTAACATCAAAAAGTAAATAGCATTAAAATATTCCTTAAGCTATCAAATTGTGACAATATTTGAAAAAGAGGTGAGTTTTTACTCTGTTTAAAGCAATGTTTCTGCGCGAACTACTCTGATTTGAAATTAGATATTTAATCTCTCTGTGCTCTAGTGACGAAAGATGAACAGAGACCAAGGTCAAGCTGTAGTTACCCTATCATAGAAAATACTAGAAAAGAGAATATATAGCTAAAAGCCAAGATGTAACACTGCTCTGATTTCCCTTCTATGGTTTAACACAATGCTTTTCTTATTTGCACCACACTGGGAGCAGAGCTGCTTAAGACCTAGCTTTGCTGTAGCATTACAGCTGCTTGCTGATGTCGCAGGAAGAAGATAAAAATAAGTTCTATATCAAAGCCTCCAAGTGCAAAGAACAGTAAAATGCATTTAAAGGAATCAACTATGTATCTCAAAGTTTGAAAAAGTACAATTTGCATTCTGCATTTCTCATGTAAATGTATGCTAGGAAAAATAATTATAATAGTAATCCATTTCAATGGAAATAAAGTACTGTAATATTTATAGTCTGTGCCAGAGTTATAATGACTGTGGGGCGAGAAGTGAAATGTCTCAGCATGTTCCACATGTTTTTAACACTGTTTCTAAAGGCTCTGGAGGCTATTAAATTTAATGAACCCATCTGCTATGAAATAGAGGTCCAAACATAATCAGTTTTCTCAGTGCCATATAATGCAGATGGCATTCCATGTTCCACATCCCCAGCAGGTAATTTTATGCCCCTCTTTAAGTGCAGGACTTTTGTTTTTGGTTTTGATGTTTTAAACATCTTTTTGATGTATCGCATGTAGCATTTTATAGTGTAAATACCATATACAGCGATACACATGAAAAGTGTTAATTCATTAAAAGAAATATTGCTCTTTCCTTACATTTTTGCTAGTGACTTTGACAACTAGCAATTAGCTCTCTGTAGTAATATTCTGTGCTTAATGCAATCACTGAAAATTGTTCTAGCGGCATAAGCTCCAGCACTAGCAGTGGAGTAAAGCAAACATGTAATTTATCAAATGAAGTCGTTTACTTCAAAAGCTGAAAGGCACACATAGATACGTACGTACATAGGTGCTATCTATGCTTATGCATGTCCTGATTTTTATACGCTATGTTCGCATGGAATAATGCACAAATCTTTCTTATTTAGTGTATCCATATTCCCATTAGGTCATTATGGAATTTATTTTCCTTTGCACATCCCAGTTTTCATTTCAGGGGGCTCAATTTCTGCGTTTTATTGGGACACACTGCACCATGACTATTGTACTGGTGTGTGAGCAAGGGCTCTAAGCTCAAATTTAAGTGGCACAGCATTCCTTGCACTGATTAGCACCCTGCTGCCTACCATAAGTAAATTAGATGTGCATTTTCTAAGAAAAAAGAACAACATCCATTGATGAGCTGCATCTGAAAGATAATGAGAGTGCGCTAATTTTATTCAGTTGAGAGGTTTATTCATTTACTCTCTTGAGCACTCATTATGTTTTGACAGTTGACACAATTCTTACTGAACTTGAAACAGTTAATGTTAATGGTAATTCATTTATTCTAGATCCAGCAGTAAAACAAACAGACTAGAACTGTTTAGGAGAAAACGAGAATACTTAGATACAGCAACTGGAAATTTTGGGCCACAGAACTTACAAAAGTCATGGCTCAAAGGCTTTTTTTTTAATTGGGCTGTCAATGAAGATTTCCACAGACAGACTGCTAACCATCAGCATAAAGGGATGTTTCACCTACATATAAATACGCGCATAACCTTATTTTATTGTGTGTACAAGTAGCTTCATTGATTGCCATTGTTAATGTTCCAAGCACTGTCCCAGATCTATAAGACCCCAGTGAAAATACAGCAGACTATAATTACTGGACCAGATGGTCTGCAACTTCAAACTGCAATCATGCCCTTATAGAAGCTTCAAAAAAGATGAAATGGTCAGAGCTGTTGTATTTTTCCAGGAACATTAATCCAGACTGAAGTGCTGATAAGAAGGTATTCCCTGAGCTACCTTCGATTTTTTCTCTCATATCAGAGTCTTCACAAGACCACTGTAGATCTGTAGGAGACAAAGCAGAGCTTGAAGAACCTTATTTTGAGAACAAACCTACCTGATGGAAAGCCTGATATCCATGAATGGGATTTTCCTTCCCTAACCCAGCTCACCCAAATGCCAAAGAAAAGGAAATTCTCATGGGAACCTCAGAGTCAGTCAGTGGTGATGACATTCTCTGATAAAGAGCTGTAAATTATTAGAGATTAACAGATGCTGGCCACAAACGGAGGGTTAGAACATGTAACCAAGTCCAAAGTAGGATTGAAAAAAAAGCAACACAGATTTCTAGTTTTTAAAAAAATCTAAAAAAAAATTTAAGAATTACTGCCTGTGTATAAATTTTCTTTTCACAGCAGCTGATTAATTTCCTGACATTCAGTTCTGCAGTGATTGCCAATATTTACTTGCTGTAGACATACATGAGCATTCTGAACACTCTGATGCATTTTAATGCATACCAGTACTACAACCTAGAAGTTAGTTTTGAAATAGAGGCCCAGGGAACCTTTTACTGGGATAAAAATGCTAATTACATCCACTTAATAGCACAATTAACTTGTGCCACCAAAAGTATTTGAAGATATCTCTGGGAATTAAAGCTAGTAGAAATGGGGTACTATTTAATTTTTGTTACTTCATAAAAGCTCTTCTGTGCATTGAACACAAAGAAAACTGTGTGAATGGAAGAAGCACTAAACAGCATTTTTATATCTCACCAGAAACTCCTGCATGGAAAAAATGCCAGCATAAGAGCTTTCATCTGTAGGACTTTCTGTTATACCTCTGTACATCATACACAGGACTTCACATATACAGCTTCCCTTGCTTCTCTGGAACTCGCCCAGAATTCATCCTTTGACAAAAAAAAATGTGTACCAGAATCTAAATTTCCATACTTAAAACATTTGGATTCTGACGTGACAGCTACCAGAGAAGCGTGAGCTTCCTATTCTTCCTACTGAATTTCTGCAAAGAACCTGAATCAGAGTCCAAAGTATGCCGACATAGTACTTGTTGTTTTTTTTAAGGATGAAGATGAATGTAAATTGCTTGATCATATACATAATAATGTAATTGTAATATCCATCATAAGCTTTTCAGAAATGTTCAATCTGGGCTTTAGGTCAGTGGAGCTACTTCAATATACTGCTCCCACAAGGGGAAATAAGGTTCTTGGACAGGTGTCCTTACTAGGACAGTATCAGGCTTTTGGTCAGAAAATATTTCCAAAAAATCCCTGCTTCAAAAAAAGAAAGAAAAGAGGTTTTGGGGTTTTTTTTTTTAAACAGCTATTGTAAAATTGAACTAAAATCCATAATTTAATGTATGCCTGTGAGAAGGTGGGGATAAAGCAAACGAAGAATCAACATATAGTACTTTAACACTGAAGGAAAGTATAAAGAGTAAAAACCACTCACCATTCATATTATGATGAATCATGACCTGTAATGACTCAGAACGCTTTTTTTTAAAATGAACTCTTAAATGCTGAAGCACCAAACAGCCATCTCCCAATATTAAATGAAATAATAATTTGCTCTTTTTATGCAAAGGAATCCTCCAGTTGGAGACTGAACGGAGCCAACACAGTAACGTATGCCTGAATCTGCTCACAGCTTGAAACTAATAGCCTGAAGGAGATGAACTCAACGGTGCATTAGATCCAAAGAATATATTCAGGTACACTTATGAGAAACAAATTTCACCAGGAAGAGTCAACAAAGGTCCAAGTAGGTCAAATTATACGCCCCAATAAACAAATTCTCAATCGCAAGCTTTTAAACAGTGGGAACTCAGGGGCCAGCCCAATCTTTATTTCCTGCAGCAAAAGGTAATGTTTCTTTCCACATTCCAGATGTTACCTTAAGAACAAGTTAAGGGCTTCTGTGCTTTATCGATGATTACCCATAATTCCATGAGACTACCTCTATGCATTACTTCACTTGAATATTCTGATGTCCAGGCAATTTTCCTTTTTCTCCCAATATATTCACTTGCATTGATTTGCTATGGATACACATGTGCTTAAAAGAAGTCATTGACCACTTTAAAATTTTTCCCTCCCTGAAATACATTCATACTTTCAGAATTCTTTTCAGGAAGGTGTACTTTAGGAAACTTTCAATTAGAAATCCAACTCTGTTTTTAAGCATCCATTGAGGTACTTTACTTTCTGAAGCATTAGGTATTTATAGGCCTTAGTGATGTCAAAGCCGCACTATCAGATCCAAATATGACATACTTTTGAGGTAGAAAAGTTGTGTTGAGACTAGTCTGTTGGAGTGCTGTCCAGATTTCACCATCTAGGGCCCACTGTGCACGTGTCCCATCTGCAGCCATCCAAGCTAGCCTTACAGCACCTCTAGGCAATACAGCTGGACACCAACACATAGCAAGACAATGTCTTCTCCTATTAGACTCCAAAATCAAGAATTATCTGCCTGTCCCCTCACTCTTGACAGCCCAAACACCCTTTCCCACAGAATTGCACAGATCCAACACAGCTTACTGACTTCTAGTGCATATCAAACTGCTGACCAGAGAAGTGCAAATGGAAAAGCCACCAAGCGTAGGTAAAGGTGATCAGAGTACTCTGAATCAGAAGACTAGACATTGGCTGGCATATCTTGCATACTTCAATCCCAACATTTGAGCCTAAAGGTATTGGCAGCACTTAAGCTACCAGCCTATTACAGGACTGGCACTCCCACTATTGTGAAGCTGACTTTAGAATTAGCCCAAGATAAGCCTGTTAAGAAAGTCTTAGGGCAAAAAAAGGAATCCAGTTCATCTGCTTGCAGAGCAAGGAGTCACCCGGAGAGGCCTCATCTCAGTTGCTTTATAATCCCTTCAACTATCAGAGGTGAGATCCTGGCAGTGTCCAAGGCAACACACACCTGATATACATACAGGTTCCTCCATGTTACATTTTCTGCATATGATACCTTGCCAGAGATTTCCAGTTCTAGAAATGCCATACTTTTTTTCTAACAGTAAGTGAAGTACCTCAGAGTGTCAAAGCTAGGCTGAAGAGGTAGCTATATGAACATTTTGCAGACATCTTCTTACAGGAAAGGTGAACAGATGCAGGAATTAAATGCCTTGTTTTAGTAGCAAAATTCTTCTGGGAATATTCCTAAATGGTAACACTTAAATGACATAACTTCTGGCTTTCACAGATGACTTTGCCCTGGACAAATATTGGATGAGAACAGGGTGGGGCATCAGGGGAAATGTTTCATATCCTAAGACTATTCCTGTCCAGCTTCTTTCTGTCTTCTTGCTAGTATGTTCCAGCCTAATGTTGCTTGCTCTGAAACACCACAGCTGGCCAGTTAGCTCTGATATTTGGTGAGAAGGGAATGGGGAAGTGTACTGCATGCTGTTAGGGCACAATCACACTGATCACAACCATGTATATCTAGCCCTGAGAGTCTATCCAGGGCTGTTCTGGCACAGCTGGATGATAAGAACATTTAAGCTGCCTGGAAATACACTATTATTTCTAACCTGGTGAGGTCCAAGCAGCAGCCATGGAGGAGCAGGGACACACACTGTCTGTGAAAATCAACAAATTATTTAGATGGCACTTCCAATGCCAAGACACTAGAGATGGCCAGGGAATATGTCTCTCAAAATAACACTCAGGCAGATTTAACTGGGGCAGAAGCACATCTGGTTCGTTACAAGGTTCCCTTCATTGCTCTTTCCAGAATTTTGTATGTGACTACCCTAATTTACCCTGTTCCTTTGCCTATGAGGCTTTTTGAGGGGAGGAAGAGGGAGGAGAAAGGTAGTTTGCAACTAAGCAGATCACAGTGTTCTATTTTTAATTCTTTTCTTATAGCATCCAACCCATTAGGGTGCTGAGTGGAATTTTTGGACACTTAAAAATATGTGTGTGCAAGTGAGTATGTGTATGAGTGCTTGTGATATGTGTGTGTATATATATGTGTGTATAGTGAAATTAATTAGCCGTAGTCAAGAAGGTGAGAAAAGAAGTAAAAGAGAAGAACATGGAAGTATTTTATTTTGATTGCAGTAAACCAGCTTTTGTTTGGATTTAAACAGTCTTTTATTCCAAAATGTAACAGCTCCATTATTTTTTATTTTCCTGTTTTCTCAAGATTCCTTCTCTACACTCCCTCTAGTGTTCTTAAATTCACTTGCATTTACTCACCCCTGCTGTATTCACTTAGTATTTCACACAACATTAAATTGTTCATTTTCCTTTAGCCTTTCATTAACCTACAGGAGAATCACTGAAAGTTAGACTAACTTTTCTGAATATTTTTCTTCCTGCAGTGATCAAAGAAATACAGATTAACAGATGAGAGAGTAAAATGTAAAATTAATTCTGAAACAGCATTTTGTATTTTGTTTGTAAGGGGAGGACTCAGTGTTGAGAAGGGTGGAAGATTTTGTTTGCAAAGGACAAGGAGGAGAGTTTCACTAAAACACGACTTACATGGATCTCTTCCTGCTGCTCTCTCTAGAGAATACACAAACTCCCTTCAACATATACACACACTGATTACTTCAAGCATATAAAGGCAAGAAGTGAATAAGAACTAGGTTCTCCTAGGCATTGCCCCATTTCATGGGATGCCCTGAAGGGACAGAGATAACAGGTACTTTTTGTTTATCTCATCCTTATGTTTCAATAAAAGAAAGAACAAAGAGGAGACTGGATTAATATGTTCTTTAAAAAAAGGAAACAGAGATAAGTGAATTCCCTCCAAAGCAATATTTCCAAGCAACTTTTTGTTTCTCCTTCCTAACTGCAATTTTAGTATTTATTTTACATTACCCATGGCCACAACTGAAGAATAGAAAAGACCTAAGCAAATGTGAAGATGAAGAAAAACTCTATTCCAAGAGTGGATTTTTTTCATAGAGTGTTTTTGTATTGATTTAAAACTAAACCTTCTAGAAGCATTACAGACTCAAAACACAACAAACAAAACCCCAAATATCAAAGTGAAGCTTATGAGATTCCCCACGTTGCCCCATCTTAATGAAAGTAAAAATTTAAAACAGAAAGAAACAAACAGCTTTGCCATAGCCACCTGTAATCTTCTATTCATTATACTGAATACTTGGCGTTACTTGTATGAAACGACAGATATTTGCTATAAACTCTTATTCTATGGATAATATACAAACCAGAATATTTTAATTGGATCCAAAGAAACATAATAAGAAAAATAGAAAAAAGCTATTTCAGACCAGCCCGTGAAAATGAACCACCATTATCTGCAAATCTGATGATTTATCACAAATGATACAGAAGTATCATGAGTGCTCAGTCACTGCATAACAGAAAGTTCTGTTTCAACTCTAATGTTTCACAGGGATGTCAAATCAAAATTGAACATTTATGACAATCTTGTTAACATATCATCCATTGAATCTACTTTAAAAGGCAGAATATTCTCATTATTCTTCCCCAAGACATCAGTTGTCACCTAGATGTTGATATACTAAAAATACAGATTCTTGTCAGTCTATGCTTTATAAGAATGTATTTATCAACACGTTTTAAAAAATGTAGAAAAAATGGTTACTCAATCTAATCAATGCCCATTTTTGATTAATAAAAGAAATGTACATTTGGAGGTCATAAATTTAAAAATTATGCTGTTACTCCTGTTTCATTATTTTCTATGTAATTCATGATGTATAAATATCTGCTAAAGTTCAGTAATCTTGAATTATATATCTTATATATCTTATATCTATATATCTTATATATATCTTGTAACATAAAGATATCAAGTCCTGATTCTTACACTGAATCAGCACATTCCAGCAACAGAAATCAGATGCACAATTTGTGTTTCTACCACAACAGTTTTGCTCCTAATTCCTCATTATATGCAGTAAGCCTATATTAAATGCTTTATCATGCAGACTTACAGTGCTGTCAATATATGCTTCAGTCCATACTACATCATGCTCTTGGTCAATAACCTTTGGTCGGCTAAGAACATGAAGATATTCCATGACATTCTCTTGAACATCAGCTAAGGTAGAGATCTGAGTAAAAAACCCTGTGAAAACACACAATTCCAAGTCATAAACCAGACAGAACAAATTAAGGAAGACTGCAACAGGAGTATGATGTGTTTTATGTCTGTAATGTTTTCTGGTTTTTTACTTCCAAAGAAGAAATGCAAAAAAGGAATGTCTCGTAAGAAGCAGCCTCAAGTAGTAATAATTGGTAAAAACAGAAGTCTGTGAAACCTTTGACCAGTCTTGAAGGACAGGGTTCCCAATATTGCTATGAACTACCGCATTGCACATCCTAAACTCTCTATTTCCAGAAAACTTTTGTTGTTTAATGGTAAAGAAGTTTGGTTGTGGGTCTTTTGTTGTTGTTGTTGTTATGTTTTTGGTTTTTTTTCCTTTTTTTTTAAAATGCTGTATATTTTAAAAGTTAGAACTGGTATTAACTTTGTCCTACAATGTCTCGTCCAGTTTGTCCAGTTTCAGGAAACATTACAGATTAGAACTACAGCAGTTGCATATACTTTAAAATGTTCATCTTTATAGAATGTGACTAAACATCAGATAATAGCAATATGTTATTTACAAATGTCACAGAAAATGTAGACTACAATTAGAATTGCTTGGCTTAGTGATCACAGCTTTGTTAATCTTTTAAAACATCTCTTACAACCTGGCAGCATTGAGAACAGCAGAGGCCACAGCTATTTGAGCTGTCACCACTTCCTTTTCAGTGCTTAGATGTCAAGTATCTTTATACATCACAAACTTGGCATCTGAAGCCTACATCATGCTAGGGTGACGAAGGAATGACAAATTTCAAGGCTATAGTTTCATTAGGCCTTATTTAAATGCATTGCTTCCCCTTCAGATACTTTCCTTTTCTTTAATGAGAAAAGACCAATATGGAATTTTCCTGAAAGAGGCCTTGCTACTATTTTAGTCTTTTGACAAGATCACAAAGTCTGTGGAGCTAGAATATTAAACATGGCAGCTGCAAAAAAATTTTGAGCTGTGTTAATTGTAGACAGGGCCAATTTTGGCAAGATTGCAAGGATGCTCTGTAGTCTGAACATTAGAACTTTCTGATTCAATACACCAGACAATAATTCATGCAGTACAAAACTGATGTTTCTACATACATTTCATCTATGTATGAATTAAGACACAATGTAAGAACAGACTTTATAGCAGAGATCTATAAAATTAAATGAGTCATAGTAGTAGCTTAATGCATATTTTCAACTTAAGAAAAAGCAGAGGTGGGGGGGTTGCAAAACTAATTCTATTATACTATGATCTCAGATTTTCCTAGTATAGTATACTGCTCAAATATTCAATATTTTGCTTAAAGAATTTTATTTATTTGATATTTTTTTTTTTTCTGTTAAGTCCGGTATTGTGTGAGGATGTTAACAGACTAATACATATACTATCAAGGTTTAACACTTGCTTCAAAACAGGGCTATTTTTTGTCTAAGGTTCTGAAAGCTTTTTCAGCCACAGACTAAAATGATTGACATAAGTTTAATTAGGAAATCTGTACTTGAGAAAGCAGAATTCTATGTATATGATGAAAAAAAGGAAAATTATAGTACACTTTCATGAATTATTGATTGGAACACTTATGGGAAAAAGCAATGCGTATATCACTCTTTCTGAAATGCTGCCTGCTCAGATTTTGGGACTGCTGAGTCTCCCAAGGCAAAGTATGGGTTTTTCCCTCCTGTGAGTAATAAGAGACACTTCACTATCTGGTCCTCTTAACTTGGTGTCAATGTCAGTACACAGTCAAAATATGATTATTTGCCAATATGAGCTATTCACACAGACAACCTCATAAACTATATATATATATATGTATGTATGCATATATACACACTGTGGTGTATAATGCTTTTAATCAAGGATTCAAAATACTTCAGAACTGTATGGATCACTCATTTTACAGGTGATGACCTACATTTTCCTAAAGCAGTTCAGAGTGCCTGAATTTTGGTATGTCTCATTTCAGAAAGATTAAAAGAGAACCAATATTCAGAGGCCATATTCAGCACTGTTCACATGTTTCAAGTTACCTACTCAAAAGCACACTCAGAAATTTGGAAGAATTAAACAGAACCACAAATAGACTGATCTGCCTTTTGCCTTTCTTCCTCCATCTCAGACTAGTGTACAATGGCTATAAGTGAGAACTAAGACACTAAAAGGAAAGAGCACACACTCTACTCCTTTCTCTGTAGGAGATTTAAAGCAGGGGATCCTCCACATACGCTGATCTCTCCTTTTCTCCTTTTACCAAACACATACTTTCAGTTGTCTCCATGGACAAGTTTTCAGTTATCCTTAAAGAGCAGATTTAGTCACTGTTTTGTTTCAGTGTTTTCTGTGCAATCTTACATCACCACTCCAATACTATTTGTTGCGTCGAGCTCCCATACTTTTCAGTGCATGTTATGCCAGTACTTGCACTTCTCTTACAACAGTGTGCAAAATTACAGGTGGAGCAGAAATCTGCATGCACTGAGTAGTGTATAGTGAACAATATGACAACACCTACACTTAAAAAATTAATACACTGAGTATATTAAATGAGCCCTGAAGAGTCAGAAGAGACTAATTACTTGAAGAAAATCAAGCAGTATTTTCTTACCCATACAGGCTGAAACCACAATTAATTAACACTTTTTAATGTCAGACTTCATTAAAATCAAAACCTTAAAGACTCATTTAAGAAGATCCTGGATGTCTATGCCTGGGAAATTCTTTAATCACAGCCTATAAATTACCTTTGAGATAAGAAATACCTTGCTGTAAAATGAGCATGCATTTTGATTGCCTCCTAAAATGTTTTTATGTCAGTTTTTCAAGTGAAAAAATTTAGCTACTCAAACAAAAAAAAAACCACAAACAAAACCCGACCAAACAGAAACCAGAACCCAATCTCAAATACATCAGTGTTGTGCCATACAAGTTTACGCATGTTACAAGACACTGATCATTATGAATCTTTTTCTTTTCTTTTCTTCTTTTCCTTCATTTAGAAGAGATCCATCTGGACCAGGTACAGCCAACCCAAAACATTCTATGATTCTAACATGAGCAGAGACACCTTCCTGGGCACTTATTTGTAACTGTTCTTCATATGGATGTGTATTACATTAGGTATTTCTCTTTGAAACATTTCTGAGAATGCATGTTGTCATATCACAACTTACACAGAACTCTCCAGGCAGCATGCTACAGACAAAGTATCTATTTCTTGTAGCACTTGCAAACCATCTCTCTAAACGGCACAGTAGGGAAACCACATTTTAGCCTAATTTCCTAAGACTCAGAAGATAGTGAGTCTGAATCAATTTCGTATCAACTTAGGAAAGAAATAAAGGTCTCAAAGCTAAATGAAAATTTGTGATGAGATTGAAGGAAGTGACACTGAGCATCCTATTTGGAAGCAGCCAGACGGTAAATCAGCACGTGTATAGTGGCCTGTGTGTAGTTGCAGGCCAGCCATGCAGTGCTTCTTGCCCAGTATGATAGCTAAAGAAGTCAAGATTAGCAAGTGGAAGAAAAAGGGAGAAAAAATTCCTATTTTTTTAATTGAATCTGTGTTTCACAGATTTATTCATATATAAGGCTGCAACAGATGAGAAGTTGAAAGAAAGAG
>NW_009259719.1:4340167-4359250 GCF_000687185.1 Egretta garzetta
TTTTAACCAGGTTGCTTCAAATAACTCAGTTTAGTGAAAGGTAAAAATTGCTGCTAAAGATATGTAAAAGACAAGACTTAGATGAAGATGGTGTCATACGACACAACCATATGGATTCTCTCTGGGATTTTTATAATTTTATCTCAGGGCTGGGTTTCATTTGTAATTTCTGGGAATAGTTCCTTTCTTGCATTGAAGATTTTGTCTGTTTAATCTCCTTATAAATATGGTTTGTGCTTTTGTAGCTCACATTAGAAAAATCTGCAATTAATTTACTGTTTCCATAACTCATGTAATATGAACAATTACCTGTCTTCTGTGAATTTATGGTTCATCTATTTACTCTGTTTCTACAAAAAGATGTTTTCCTTAAGTTTTAGCTTTCTTTACAACATAAGTGAAAGGAATTGCAAAAGCTACATGAATGATTTTTCCCATATTTTTAATGCTTGTTCTAATATTTACCTTCCGATCTTCTCCTAATGGGAAAACTCTATCAAAAGTTACTATATTATAACTAGGGACAGTATTAGGTAACATTCTCTTGGTTCATTTTCACTGTATATTTAGACTTTTTTGATGATTCATGTGTTTGTAGCTATGTGTAGCAAATGCCAAACCTCACAAGAATTAGCTTCCTACACTGCTAAATGTATCTCTCTCATCTAGAGATCAGAGGTACCCAAGGATTTAAAAACCTTACTCTTCATACAGCAAGGTTCAATCATCAGATAAAGACATGCTCTGAAGTTCTTTAGCACAGCTGCTGAGGCCATGTAAGCAATAGCAGCAAACCTGTGCTTAAATTTTTGCATTCTAGCATCTGCTTCTCAGCTCCCTGGCATGTGAATTATGCCACCTTAGAGCCCCTTACAGTCAGCAGTACTTTTTTTTCCTCCCCAGCAGGAAAAATTCATGAAGCAAATGGGCAAGACTTGGTAATGACAAGCATGAGATATGTATAACAGCGTGGTTAAAGACAGACACTTATGCTCTGCAAGTGGACTGCCTTTCCATATTACGCAGTCCTTGCAATTGTTTTGAATGGCTTGTTTTTCTATAAAATGTCCACCATTAGACTCATAACTTTTCAAAATGCCTCCAATGGATTTTTACATGGAGTGCGGTACGTTTAGTTTTCTGGACACTGTGCAAAATAGATGCGATATTCTTGCAACTAATAAAATATCAGAATTGAAAAATCCTCTTTGGGTAGGAGGGAATTCATTGTTTCACTGCAGCTGTAAAACTCCCATGGAGAATATCGCCCCCATGCACACCTAAGAGGCCTCTCAAGCAGGTGATGGGTGTAACTGGCTGCCTGCCACCCCCCAGAGCCGCCAGCACTCGAGGTGCTGGGGTCACACTAATAATGGGAATGGATGTGACGGGGGCTTCCTGTGTGCGGCTCTCCTCTGCTAATACAATAGTCTATAAACTGCTACAGCTGGGGCACAATTTGCCTCAGGGCTGATCTGTCGTCTGCTGGCAGTTAGAGAGCTGCTATCAGACCTCTGATACGCAAAGCATTTTCCTCTACGTTGCTTTTTCAGCCTCTGCTCTTTTGTACTGATGAATCCCCTCCTTTGTCCATTTTACAATATGCCAACAGCAGTGATGATAAAAATTTAAAAAAAAGAAATTGAAACAGAGGCTGTCAAAGTACTAACACAATAGAGAATTTTACTGGGGAAAAAAAAATGTTTAATCCTGGCTGTTTTGTTAGTAACACATTAACTCCCCTCTTTATCTTCACAGCTTTCTGCTGGAAGTGACTGCTGAGGGAACGGTAGTGCCTGCTTACTTTGAAGTCTGGCACATGCACACTAAGCACAAGGAAACTTTTACCTTTGTTCACTTCAGCATCTTAGTAAATCTTTATTCTTTTCCTTTATGTGCACTTGCTTATGATACAGAAGAGTAAATCACTGCAAATTTCACAAACCACTCTAGAGGGACTTGGGGGTTCTTGAATGTTTTAATGTATTTAAAATGGTTTGATGTTTTGCTTCATTAAGCCAACTCCCTCTAGATATGCCCTACTTAGACGTAAAAATGTGACAAAAAAACATGCTTGGGTTTTTTCAAGGTTTCACCATGAGAATCTAGAAGCAAAAGAAGTTTTGCAAGGTGGTATGAATTTCCCCTGTGACCCATTTTGAAGGAAAGGACTGCTGTCCACAGTCCAGTCAACTGGAAACCCTGCAAACAGCCTTCATCTATGTTGTGCTTCCAAGGGGAAAATCACTGCAAGGAAAATTGATTTTAGGGTCATTGACCCTCAGTGACAACAACATGCTTTGGCCCACCCATGCAAGTAGTAAACTGCAGTCCATCCATTCAGCCAATCTTTAGACCAGCTTTACTGCACTCCTCATCTGCTGTGCCATAATCCTTCATTTCACTAAAAGAAAATGGATGAGCTGTAGCTGAAAATTGTAAGAAAAAGATCTAAATCCATACTGTCTGACGTAAGGACTTATGCTGTTTCCAGTTGTAATTTTCACAGCTACAAACAAGTATTTAATTACTGATTAGAGTTAGAATATTTTTTGCACTGTAAGCTATCAGAGAGCAGGTATTGTAACTATTACACTGAGAGAAAAAATGTATAGAAGAAAGAGTCATTAGGCTGTTTAGTTGATTCATATGAGTAAGATTCCGACTCAAAGCAACGTGGCTCTGAAAAGAACAAAGTAGTCCTGAAGAATGACAAAGGTGACCACTTTTCCCCCTCTGGGAATAAGGAAGACATGGACCAGATGATCTGCTAAGGCAGTCTCTATTGCCTGGTCCTAATTTCTGAGTTGCTGTACTTAGATCTTTATGAATTTGTAGAGCTGAGCTAAAAAGCTAAAAGATTTTGTTGATTAAATTGTCTTCAAAAAGATGCTTCAAAGGATTCTTATACTATTATTTAAACTAAATTATGGTGTAATATTAGCTGATTAAGACAAGACTTCAAACTGAGTAATTTCCATCAGCTGGACATAACAGTAGTTAAAGAAATAATGACTAAATGGATAGCACCTGATGCAATTCATCATAATGTAATGTGGCACAATGGGGAAAAAAAGAACATTTTTTTTTTCCATGAGGAAAGGAAAACCTGAAGATTAATTAGGGGTTTGGGAGGGGGGGGGTGTTTCTGAATCATTCTTACTTATATTAGTCAATCTTGTTACTGTAGCATCTCAGTATCTTACATGTTTTAATACTCCTTCCTTAAAGAATGTAAAACTGGTTTTTCAATTACACTGTCAGTTCCTCAAGGGACAGATGTCTGGTGTTTTACATACTGTGCCTAACTCAACAGGACTTGTACCCAGTGTTCTTAGGAACCAAACTAACTCTGACTGAGTAATAATAGCTATAATAGAACAAATGCTTTGAAATTATGGTTTTTTCTCCAAACAAAAAGTTAAGATCACATATTTTAAGAAAAAAAAAACATTTCAAATTGGTTTTTTGCTTTTAAATTGTATGCTACAAGATAAACAAGTCTTTTCCTTTCCTGGAAGAAAAAAAACCAACCCATCCTCTCTGATTAGCTGTCAGTGAGACCACATCTGTAGAAGGGTCAGATATGCAGTAAGGCTCGGTAATAGGGTTTTGTAAACAGGGCTTTCACAGTTGAAGGTTAACTAACCTTTGTTAGCACAGGCCATCCACTTCAGGTTATCAGCAAAAGCAGCTTCTCTTCCAATCAGATAGGTAAAAATACGAACCTGAAAGTAGAATGCAAAAGATCAAGTCAATTAATACTACATTTGAAACTTATACAGTGGAACTTGAGATACATATGTGTAATTTATATGGATAGACCCTTTTAAAGAAAGTATTACTGGTTAAACAGCACAGTGGGTTAAAAAAAAAAATCTCTGCCAGTAATGCCTTCATGAGAAAACATGGCTTCTGTTCTATGTAACAGAATGGCTAATCTCTTTGATCTCATATTGGGAATAGCACCTGACAGCTTCAGCTAAAGCCCATATTCTGCCCACTGTAGCCCTTCCCATGCTAAGGCTTATGCCTCTCATTCCACGTGCCTAAACTTCCACGACCATTTTTCCCATTCCATAATGATTTGTCCAGGCAAAAGAGGCCAAGAGCATACAGGGTCATATTAGCAAGATGAATACAAAGTGATTGTTCCCCTCCCCCTCCATTGTACGGCCACATCTGTAGTAATGGGCTCAGTTTTGGATTCCCCCCTACAAGACAGACGCTGACATACTGGAAAAGACAGACTCTTCTTGAAGGTGGGCTCTAAGAGAACAACACAGCAAAGGAAAAAAAGTTAGAAGGTGGTCCTAAACAATTCTGATTTAAGGAAAAATATTTTTATCATGAGGGTGATAAAATATTAGAAAACATTGACCAGAGATGCTGCAGAATCTATGTCCAAGGAGATATTCAAAATCTGACAAGTTCCTGCTGGCTGATCTAACTTCACCTGCTCTGAGCAGGGGGTCGGACAAGATGATGTTCAGAGGTCCCTTCCAATCTAAATGATTCTATGATATTGGCAATATTTTACAGAAGACATTAAAAACTTTACTGATTTTTAATGAAGTAACTTGTTCTACATTTTGTCGATTTTGAAGATAAACCAAATAGATTATGTTAGGACTGGAAATTGAAAATTTGTAGTTGCAAACATGGTGCTATCATTATGTATGACAAGAAAGAAAATTATGAACTCCATATCTGTAACACTAAAAATTGTAATCAAACCCCAAATCAGGTCCTTTTATTTTTTTATCAGAATACTTGATAGAATCATCATTATCCAAACTTTTTTACAGAAACTCTGTTATCATCATTAAAAAGCTGTACACAACAAAATATGCTCCAGAACATTTTATTCAATAGCTAATTGGGTCTCACATTCACAAAACAGACACACTTAAATTATACAAAAAGCTAATTACATGGAAAGAAATGTCATGATGTGAGAAGTTTATGAAGACCTCTAATTTAATTCATTCGCAATTAAAAAATAGAAGAATTGTATTTCCTAGTTTTTTCAATTAGCACTTCTTTCTCCCAGTGAGACAAAAGAAATTATTTGTAGAGTATACCAACTTAATATAAAGTTCCCACAGGTTTTTTAATAGAGTAAGTTTTAAAATGTCTTTGAAAGTTTCCCTCTTTACTGTCCATTGTGATACTATATTCCCCCACTGCCTTTTTGTCCATTATCTTAATGGCCAGATCCTGTTTCTAGGCATACATAGCGTTTTGCATTATCATCATGCCTAGAGACCAGACTTCAATCACAAAACTTTTCCCAGTCTTCCAGGCATAAAATGTACATAGAACTCAATCATGATTTATGTAATTTGATTTATATACTTTTAAAAGTATACACACAGATTGTGTAATGTTGTTAATTAGTTTGACTCAAACAGTATGCATAATCCAACTCTAAAGAGCACAGCATTAAACAAAAAAAGGTACTTCTATGCTTTGTTGATGGCTACAAAACGCATTAATAAAGAAAATCTTTATTCTCTAAACATGCATGAAAGGGCACAGTGAGATTTATATCCTCAAAATACAGCATAAATCACTGTCACAGTTTATCTTCCTAAAATGATGCTCAAATATAGTGTATGATGAGACTGAATACATCTGAGAGATTTATATTTAATGATCTGCTTTAATCTGTACAGAATCAAACTACACTGTGTTCCTAATAAAAGGAAACCAGCCTTATCTAAAAGGATGACCAGTAAGCATGATAATAGGCGTAGGCAGCAAACTAACTGTGTTAAACCTATAAAACATAAAATTTCAACAAATCTGTATCATAGATCATCATGAGGAATGGGCTGCCTCTGTGATACTGTTGCAAGGACTTTAACTATTTTCTCTGAGTACATTTTGTACATATAGTTTACTTGGTATCTGCAGTTTCACTAAAAAATATTTTAAGGATCATAAAAAATACTGCTAATTGCTTGGCATTACTTGTAAAAATAAAAATAAAAGCTATGAAGTAGAGAGCTAGCACTGAAGATGAGTGATCAGTTTAACTGCTGCTTTCCTTCTCTCTCCCAATGAGTTGTGTATTTTCTCTATGCACTCTTCACTGTGTATGTTATATAAATGATGTCTACCAGTGTCAACATGAAGTATAAAATCTTTTACAAAATGAAATACAAGGCAAACTATACTTTTACAATACCATTTCTATACTGCTCATTACTTAATAGGATTACTTATTATTCATAGTAGCTTACTAAGAAAATAACCATGTAAGGTTACAGAAAGGCATTTTAGTTAAAAATAATGCCACAGATACATTAAAGTTTTTCTTTTACATTGACCTTAAAGATACATAAATAGGTATTATGAATATTGTTTAATATTCTGTTCAGAATAATGAGAAAAATCCTCAAAATCAGCTCTGATGGTAAACAATTCTGACTGTAGTTCTACTTCTAAAAGTTTCATTTGATCAGTTCATTGAATCCACCAGTGTAAACTTAATTCACTGTGAGCTTCCAGTGGGAAACACTCACGAGTGCCTAAACCATTCACTGCAGAAGTAATTTTGCAAAAAAATTTGCTTGCCATATTATTTTCTGCTTTCAGAGGTCACAGCAATGACTTAGGTAATAAATTATTAGAATTGATACTTGCCTGAATAAGTCTACATTCTAAATCCCATTTTTCAAAACAAACTCAAAGCTACATACTGTGTGTACTAGTTTTACTCTTCTGGATAGGTATTTTATGTAATAATTCTAGATGTGCTGGTACCATCCATGGTATAATACCAATAAACAGGGACGAAGTTACTGTGGTCATATACCTGTTTTATGCATCTACATAAAAATATAACTAAGTCAATATTATAGAAGTACTACATTAACTTAGCAGGATAAGTTCAAGTCACCTCAACTTCTGCATGTGGACAAGACCTATGCAGTGATGGGCTATGTATACTGCAAAACAGGACACACTGAAATTTTCGTTGTAAATTGACTAGACTATGTCTATTTTATTCAAACAATCCAGATATAGCACTGATATTGTATAGTCTACTGATACATATAGTACTGAGGCATATGATTGAAATCTCTATAAAATAATAGATGAGGAAGTATAAAGTGTGTCTCACTCTGTGGTTTGTATTCCACCTTAAAGAAAACAAAACAATAGAAACTATGAGCTTTAGTAAGCATATACATACATATACACTGATACACCTATATCGGTATCTTATGGTACAACACTTAATTTAGGACACTAAAAATTCTTTCAAATCCATATGAAGAGAACATTTTAGTCAAGGTAGACTGAATAAATTCACTGTTGTTATGGGCCAGTCCCCAAAGATCCAGTAACAACATTTATACAGTCTACATATGCTCTGGCTAACTGAGTATAAGCCAAATGAGAAAAACATCTTTCAATATCCAAGTGCTGTGGCTGAATCAAGAGACCATTTTCATCTGAGAAGGAATATGCATCAGAGGGTATAAGTACCACTTGGGCAAAAAACATACGACAGAGAGGGAACCCTTCAGTTCTGGATAATTTTGAAAGCTTTGTAAGATACCTGAGAGAGATACCTAAATCAAAATATTTTCGATGACTGACCTGTAAAATATGATATCAACTATCATGAACTGTTAGCTGTGGAGAAAGGACATAGTCTCAGGTAGAAGGACTAGTTTTAAGTTGTTATATCCTATCTACAAAACTGATTGTTGTAGATGTTGCCAGATTCACTGAATGCAAAGCAAAGCTTACTCCAATAGCAAAAACTTTAATCTTTGGAACTCTATTTCCTATTCCTGCAGAGTATGTAGCTCCTACAGATGTGCCATAGACTATTTTTTTAAGCCAGCATTCACAGAAAATGGAGTGAGAGCTCCACAGCAACTTTATAGAAACTGAAAGGACAGTGAAACTAGAATCTTTATCAGAGCTTGTGACTTTCTCACTTCATATTTTTCTACATTTTTCTAAAGCGGGTGTTGAATGGCAAAGAATGCCATTTGAGATTGATGTGTTTTAATCATCTTTAAAACAGAAGCTGTAGAAACCTCCCATATATTGCCTTGTTATTATGTCTCATTCCTGACCTAGAAGGATCACCTCTGGGAAAGAGCACTCCATTCAGCTACTATTCTTACCGAAAGATTGCTGCATAAGCTGAAATGATTCTGAACTGTAGAATCATGTTCATATGAAGCAACAAACTAATTTCAACAGTGCATTTTATGATGGTCAGCTTCTATGTGCAAGATTGCAGATCCTGGTCCAAACCACTAGTCCACAGTGAGCTAGTGAGAAGTAGTACAACATGTCAACAGTTGTCACAAGTTGTGTTGGTCACTACTCCCATGTACACAGCAGAATTAAATGTTAAGGCATTGAACCACCAAGCTCAGTAATTCAGACAAACCTGAACACAAATCTTACACTAAGTAAAATATTTAAATCAACAGCAGATATTTAACTGCGTATATTATCCTTATTTTTAACTTGCTTTTCCTCTGGTTTTCCAGTCTCTGTTTTACGTTCTTGTTGCCTTACCTAGACACAGATGATGTCTCTATTCTTTATTGCATCCCCTAAAATTTTGAAAAATAAGAGAGCACTGTTAATAAGTTTCTTGCTTTTACAGCTAGGGAATATTCTGAAGTTTGAACCTTTAAACTCTGGACAGACGGCTTATATAAAATCTCAGAGCTGCATACACTCAAACATTAGTGAGGAAACCTAAGAATGATTTAAATGACAGGTATTCAATGCTAACCACTTCATCTGAAATATCCCCTTAACAGTTTCATCCATTATGCATAGACTAATCTGCAGTCCCTGAACTGTCCTCACCTCTGAAACTTCATTTAACTAGAAACATAGCGAAGAGAATAGGGACCTTCTTCTATCTATGTTAAGCAAGACGAGTCAATCTGCAAGATTCTTCTATGTGAAGTCATATCTTCATGCCAAACAGCTGGTAAAATAGCATTTCCAGAAACTTAAAATACAGTGTGGGAGGAAAAATGGGACTTCTGCTTGCAGCTGACAGTGCAGACCTCTGTTTGCAGCTGCAAACTATTTCGTGGACACCTTCAGCAAAATAGTCTTTCCTTTCTGGCTCAGCAAGAAATAAAAATAGTCCTGTGGCAAGAGCTATGGAATTTAAGTTATAAGTGGGATATAAGGATGAAATTCAAGTTCCCATAGTTATAAGTTATGGTGGGCCCGGAATGCCAGCAATTCTCTGCAGAGATGAGCAAATGGACTGATTGGGAACAATGGATCAACATGAGACTAAGTGATTGCCTCAGCACCTAAGCAGCCTTGCCACAAAGAATGTGCTTAATTGTTACAGGAGCTCTCAAGGTAGGAATGTGGGACAGTCCTGGATGTTTTCCCAGGTAACTCATGCTATGGCTAGACCACCTGATAGGCACTATTTGTATACTTCAAAGTGTTCATTAGCTACTTGGTTGGAGAATCTGGCCATCCCAGAGGCTTCAGGGAATTCCTTGCTGTAGGAACTGACCAAACCTTATAGAGAAAAGATACTTGCATAGTATCATAGCAGAAAGCCTGAGAAACAGTCACATAGCATAGTCTCTTGAACAGACTTAGGAAATGTTTCATACATAATTTAAGATAATAAATAGCAATGAATTTTTCCTGTACTGGAGTAGTGATATACAACCACAGACCAGCTGGAAATAAAGATTCAGCAGAAGAGCAGTTCAGAACATCTTGCCCAATACAGCTGAAGACACTGTTGCAAGGACCCTTATTACTTAGATGGCATGTGAGCATCCTGTTCAAGATACTTGGATTCCCCACTTGAGTGTTACCCTATCCAAAGACCCCCCCAAATGGTTTAACATCGTGGTCTTTGCAATCATCTCAATGGTGCACTGTTCAAAGCATTTCAATTTTAATTTGATCAACAGCTAACAAAATGACAGTAGGAGCAGATGAGACCAGAGCTGGTCTAGATTTGATTTACATGCTGTAATTCAAGATTCACAAAAGAAATTCTCTAATTGCCTGAATTTTGTGAACCTAATAATGAAAAGGGCTGCCATTTATTTACGTGTCTTGCACTTGTTAATAGAAATTTTTAAAAAGAAAAATCACTGGTCTCCCTGAATGTATTTTAACCTGTGCTGCATACTGTCATCTGAAAAGTGAAGATGGGCATCCAGGAAAAAGAAGACTCATTTTTGTATTGATATTTCTTTTCCTACTCTGCCTGAACATATTCATGTGTTCTCTGAAAGGCACTGAATATTTACACAGGTTAGTATATTAAAAACAAAACAAAACAAAACACTGAAGTGTTTGTTTATCTTTGATTAAAAGCAGAGCAGAATGATTAAGAATTTTCATGAAGACCTGGTGCCACTCCTCTAAATACAACCCCAGAGCTACATTCTCAAAGTCTGTTGCTATCAAAAAGCAAAGTTCTAGTTCACTCTCTAAGTATGACTAAGAGAGTGCATGGGAAGAATACAGGGAAACTTAACAGAGCTTAAGTTGAAAAGAAAAATGTTCATTTTGAAATTCTCATATACATTCCTCCTAGGCAGATCCATTTTCTATTAGTTTTTCTATTAGGGAGCTTCCCCGTTCTTTGAAAGTCTACCAAGAGGTAAAAAAAATAAAATGGAGGAAAAAAAGTTAACTTTACAAGCTGTAATTTTTGGTGGCAGAATTGACAGTTACATCACATTCTAATTTGCCAGGGTTAACTTTGGATTCTATTCTTTCGCTATTTCAGGTCTATGTTATAAATTACTTGTCACTTCAAACCAGCTTCTCTTTCTGTTGATCATGAATTTTTCATGCTTCCTGTCTTCTTACCCTTTGTTATAGTGGAAATATTTTTAAAATTAGTTACCCAGGATAAACTTATAAAATCTTCATCTTTTAAGCCTCAATAACTGGCTTCTCTTCTTCGGGGTCCTGCTGTTTTATAATTTTCTGATGTCTTTTTTTAGGTTCAAACTCCGAAAATAAGTAACCTCAACTTCCAAATTTAGAAAAAAGCTTGAGGTTTTATTTATACTTCCACTGCTTCCCTCCCAACATTACACTGTGCCTATTGCCACTTCAAGATGGGCCTTCAATATCCCTCCTCCTTACATAATTTCATCCTCCTACTCCTCTCTCTCCAGCATCCTTCTGTACAGCTCTACCTCAGATGACACCAAAGGGGAAAAGGGGAAATTGATGCTGCAGTTGGTCCCTGTATTAAGGAGATGGCATTACCCCACCGCACTTTCCTGTGAGGAACAGGCTATCTGGATGCAATCATAAAGGTTTTTGAGTCATATTGGATCCATTCATCAAGATCAGTAAGATTCACATTCAAAAAATCTGAACAGGCCACAGGTCTTTGCACAAGCAACCTTTCCAAACTGGAAAAGGGAAAAATCTTGAGTTTGTTAAATGCATTGATTTTTGAGTTGTGTTATAGCTTCTAAGTTTAACCTACATGTACACAAAGCAATCAGAAAATAATAAACGAATTCCAAGTGTACTCCAGTGTATCTGGTTGTTGCAAAGGGCATAACATACCAGGCAATGAACAGGCATGGAAAAAGAGCAGGAGAAATACAAGTTCAATCTAGAAACTTCCACCTTATCTCTGAATGTCTTTGTAGATTTTTTAGTTTTAGTACTTTTTTTATTATGAAGTGGTGAAAAAATGAGTTAAGCATCCATTTGCATTGATAAGTTAGCAGGAAATTCCATGAAGACAATGCTTTAGATGAGCACACAAAATTCTACTGATGAGGGCCACAAAGCCCTGTGACAGAATGCAAGATAGCACTATTGCAATGTCTCCTACCCTGTTAGAGACCTTTACCCTGTAAGGTGCTGAAAGACTCAACTTATGCTGCACTCAGTGCAAGGAAGCCATGAAATTGAAGCCATTACCCTCATGAAATTGAATCCTTAAACATTAAATTACTCAGTAAAAGGTTCCTTATTGTTAATTTTTCTCCTGTAGTACTTAAAATACCTCTTTTGGAAAAGTTTGCTTTTATACATTTCCTCATGTTTTCTCCTTCCTGCAATTGTACACTGTACCCAGACAATTTTATAACAGTGTTTTCTATTATAGAGATATCTGAAATACTGTGCATTGTATCCTAAATACTGATGGGACAGTTAACAGAAACAAACCCCAAATAATTAATAGGTCTATTTAACTGGAAAACAAGATGTTGTAAGCAAAAACAGTCTGGGGATCATCAAGCAGCTGAGCCCTGTTTTCCCAAACATCCGCATCCCCAACAGCTCTTTGTATAGACCTATCTCAGAAAATAAGTGCAGGAAAAAAGGAAATTGATGCTGCAGTTAATCCCTTGTAGTCAGGGGACAGCACTACAATGTCACACTCGCCTGCAAGGAGCATTTCTAGATCCACCCTCTAGGTATAGGGCTGCTGAGGGTCCCTTTTAGAAAATTCAAACAAGCTACATGTTTTACAGGAGGCATCAAGTGAGGATATTTCTTCTAGCACTGCAAATGCATTGACATCTTTTGCTGGTCTACAGAAAATTGTAATACAACTCAAGGTTTACGAAGAATAATTTCCCACTGTCAAAATTCACCCAATACATTGGGAATATTGTTAGAAGAAGAAGATGAGATTATGCTATTTTACACTGTGCAAGGACAGAGCAAGTAATGAGAAAGTGTCCAACATCATATTAGCACAAGGCTTATTGCTTCCCTAAAGGAGTTTGATGGTTGACATGATTCTGAAAGGAACAAGACAAGTTCTAGCCGCTTTCTACATCCTGCATTATTGGTCACAGAGAACTGAGCGAGATCAGTTCCCTCGCAGGGAGACGAGCTTCAAATGGTACAGCAAGAGCTCATCACTAAAGAATTATATGTAAAGATTTGGCAGAGAAAATAGGTTGTATTAACTAATCATTTAAGAGTTGGCATTTAAGGGCAAAACAAACAAAAAACCCCCATGAAATAGGTGTAAGAAGCATCTAATACTTTCAAGCTTATCTTTCCTACTTAGGAATGTATTGATGATGTTAAATAAGCAACCAATAATGTACAAAGTGTGACACAACAGTATATACCGCGAATATACTAAATTCTTCTTAGTAGTTAATTCAGCAAAGAACATTTTCACAGCTTTTGAGAATATTAAACTTTTGGGCTGAGACCATGTCTAGAAAATGGCATCCCAGAGACTCCTTTTCAAAAAGTTATGGTTACTTGTAAATAAAAAACAGAAACCAAAACCAAAACTGAGATTGCCAAAAACCAACTTGTTACCTTCACTGTAACTTTTACTTTCAGCACAAGCTATAACATTTCTCTGACCTTTACAAATTACTTTGAGACCAACAGGTTAAATGTGTTATAAATATTTCAGATATACCTATACAGTGGCAATAAAATCTTTACACAGCACTTCCAAATATTGTGTATATACTATACAATTTATACTGAAGAACTATTTTAGAAATATTTTACTGAGTTTTAGAAAATTTTATTCTACTTTTTATATCTTTCCACTGGTAAAGTCAGTCACGGTACAATGAGTTCAACTATATCAGGTATAGAGGGAGAGGAAAAATTTAACTCACACTTTTATAACTTCCAAAAATTACCTGACATCAGTTTTCTATCATAATAATGTTACTATTTCAAAGTAAAATATGATACTATTTATTGGAGCTAGGAACAAGGTCTGCGCTCTCCTCTGAAAAGCTAAAGAGATTTTTGTTTGCAGTCCTGATATGCAAGATTCCAGATCAGTCATTATGAACCATTAACAGCCAAGCCTACATGAACTACTTAAGGATAATGCAACTACACCTATTATTGTCATTCTTCAAAATGCTGGTGGAGTTGCTGAAATGTACAACAGGTATTTTCTTCCTTAAATGCAAAATAGCAGCCTAAACAAATTAATTTCTCTGAATGGAGAGGAGGTGAAGGGATTAGAGTAGAAACCATGACATAACCAACTTTCTTAGATCTGACTGAAGCTTCTGTGGAAAAAGCAGGCTCATACAATTTCTGCTACTACATTACCTAGCTTTCTTGTATATCAACTAATATTTTTTGCAAGAATCCATGAGAACAGATCAAAATCAGACTAAATTCTAAGTAACCAAATACTGCCGTCTCTACTTCTGTTATTACATAGTTCCAGGATGTAACATAGAACAATGGTAGCTCATTTGCAGCATACTTCACTGTGCATGGTGCAGACACAGATTAGAGGATGACATAATGGCTAAAGCACTGGCCTTTCCCCCTTGGGATTTTGTCCAGCCTGCAGTCCTATCAGATAATGGGTTTGGCAATCTCCACTAGTCTCCTTTTGGACACTAATCCCCACTACAGAATCTCTATAATTCATCATATAATTTAATACACCTGGCAACCTTACCACCAGTTCATTCTTTTGTTACGTAATGGCCCAAAGCGAAGTCAAGGATGGTTAATGCTCTGACAACCAGCTATTATCTCCCGTAACAGCTGATTTTGAGGGGATTATTGCAGTCATAAACCATTTCATAAAAAATGGCAACTGGGAAAGCACTGAAACAAAATAAGGTGATATTTAGAAGTTTTATCACTGATTTTCTACCAATCTGTAATGGCGTTTCTAGCATCCAAAAAATGCTTGAGAGGAAACTTGAGATTAAAGGTACAGATCACGAGCCCAGAATCTGAGGCCTGAACAAGCTTACAGCCAGAAAAGTTTGACTATTTGGAGGTTACAGACACTTTTTTTGTCTTTTTTTCTGTCAATTAGACAGTATATTTCATCTTTACTTTGTCTCAATTATTAATTCACCTCTTCCCTTTATCATCATTCTTCCCTTTTCACTTTGAAGTATTTCACCACTGTTATTACTCCAGGTTTAGATCCACAGCCTTGTTCACAAATTAACAAGGGGCTTCACTGCTATCAGGACCAATTGCTGAGGGTGTAAGTGAGCCTTCAGGCAAGACAAAGGG
Source organism: Egretta garzetta (assembly GCF_000687185.1). Classification (NCBI taxonomy): domain Eukaryota; kingdom Metazoa; phylum Chordata; class Aves; order Pelecaniformes; family Ardeidae; genus Egretta; species Egretta garzetta. The sequence goes on from NW_009259719.1 coordinate 4,355,177, forward strand.
GACCTGTACACACTTTATGGGATAAACTTCAGCTCACTGAAACTGTGGGAAAGGTTAGGAAGAAGATGAGCAGTTGAGACTCCCACCTAAACTACAGTGGTGTTAACATACGAGCAAACAGACAATAGTACCAAGGTACTCAGTCAAACAAATTAGCGTGCACAATTCTCACTGGAAATAAGAATCAGTTCTACAAATTTGTAAGAAGGCTTTAACAATTTCACCATCTAAAATCTAACTGAATGTGATTGTCTGAGCACTAAATTCTGTTACCCAAGGCAAAGTGATTTGGTAGACTTCGAACTACAGAAGGTAAATTGAAAAAGATGCAAGGTCCTTCCTGGGCGCTCTGGTAGGTCCACCCAGTTACATCTGTGCAATGCTATTTTATATAGTATAGAATAGTAACATTAGATGGATGCGATATATTTAATTAACAAAATTGTTTCATAGAATAAATTTCTCACAATGAAAAAAAAATCAGTAAAACAAAGTCAAAATATTTGAACCATAGCCACTCCTGCTCTGATGTGAGGCATTACAAAAAATGTCCCATTGAATAAAATATGATCTGTTTCATGGAAGCTTTACAGAATTGTGTTGAAGTGAGCTTCTGTACTTCATGACTCACGACATCGTCTACCTGTGTTTTTTCATGCAGACTTGACTTGAGCAAGCTTTCCTTCACTACAAAAATGTAAATCCCTGCCCACGCTTTGAACCAACCATTTTAGGTAAAAGTCAATGTGGTGCTGAGCTTAACTTTGTAAGCCTGTGTTTGGTTCTGTACAAATGAGTTTTTATACTAACTTCAGTAGCAATAGGTTCAAGTTCTAGAAATCCAACCAGCAACAGGAAGAATTTTATAATGTAGAAGAGAAAACTGTAGTGAGGTCTACTCACAGAATGCAAAGAATTTTGCAAATTACAAGCATAATAGAATAAAACTGAAGGCTTTATTTACACGAACAGGAAGAAAGTTTGTGTATGGAATTTTAAGATTACCTTACTAATTCATTGAAACCAAAAATCAGCCAAAGCAAAAGCTGCAAATGCACATACTGCTCTGATGGAACAGCAGACCCGCTGTTTGGCAAACTCTGGTAGGAATGTGTGTTTATTATTGGACTTCCTGTGAGTAGAAGTACTACAATTACTTTAAGAAAATCTTTCTGAAAATGCTGAGTTAGTGGATGGAAAAATAAATGAGATTTTACATAAAATCTGTTTGCTATGCTGAAAAACATTTAATCCTTCAGACACTGTGTATATACACCATGAATTGTTTGAACCATCAAAGTGTTACAGCAAGGACATTAAATAGACATCATGTTCCTTTATCTTGACATTTCAGCCAACTGAAGGCAATTGCTGCTCAGACTGTCACAGTATACCAGTCAGTATTAAAATTACAGAACAACCTTAAAGTTTATCTTTGCTTAAAAACTAAATTTAGTTCTACTTTATCATTTGTGTAGCCCTACAGCATCCATGTGTTCTCACAGTTAAGTCAAGTCAAACTAAATATTTAACACACTCTTCTAATTAGCTACAAACTATTACCTGATTTAAGTCTGTAAATGCATGTGAAAAGACTCTGGAGGCCTAACGTTAACCTTCATCCACTAGAGTTATATGAGAGAAATTACAGGCTCTAATTAGACTCTTTAAACTGCAAAGAAATAGAATTTTCATAACCAGCTTATTAAAAAACGAAGGCCCCCTTGGGACAGGGCAAATTGCTTCTACCCTGATCCGCTTATCCTTGTACAACACCATACAGAAGACTCATGTTGTCTGACTTACACAGCTCATATTTCTCCCAAATTAATGAGCACTCAAATTATTCCAGCTGCCCCCCTTGGCACAGGGAAAAATTGAAAATCCGTGGCTGCCAAGTGACGTGTATAACCCAGCTGCTAAATAAAATGTGCTTAAGGGGACACAGCTGTTGAGGTGCCTATTTACATTAAAATAAGTCCATGGATACAGAACAAATGCCTAAAGACAGCAAACAGTGTATAACACTTTGTTTAACCCTTTCATTAGACCAGGTCACAAAAATTTGCAGCATCATTTATAGGCTAGACGTAAAAGCATGGCCTTTTCACCTTATGATTTAGTTCTTCTAGTTTGTCTAATCTTGGAAACTTTCTGACTTTCTTTTGCAGAACTGGAAAATTCAGAGGAATCACATTAAATAGTACAGTTTTTTTCAAAACAACTCTGCTTGGGAAAAATACAGAAAGTTTAACTCCATTCCCTGCTCTCCAAACATGTGCAGTGTCACGATAAGCGTTATCTTTGAGACAGCAGGACTTCTGAAAATGATACTTGCAGAAGATTCGCACAGACTTGTAGAGTTTGTGCCTTAACCTATACAGGCTGCCAACTCATTTCCACATGAAATTGAGGATACCAGGTATTATCTTTAAAGTGCTAAATAGTATAGGAACTCTATTCCCTAAGAGTTAACTGTCTTCTAAACAAGTTCATGATGCTGTGATTCATAGACCACATTTTTAAAATGTTTTATAAAGCATGATTTTAATCCAACTGACTTCAAAAATACCATGTCAGTTGCAGCGCCACTGAAATAATTAGGGGCCAATACAATGTTCTCTTTACTAATAAGGAATACTTGGCCAAAGGACACCTTAGATCTAGCACCAAAATCCAGTTTCAAATTCTCAGAGTTGGAAAGTTAGCTTTATTCAGTAAGAAGGTATGAGGTCCAAGCCATAAGAAAGTGTGTATGCAAGCTAACTCTAACAAGAAGTGTACAGAAACCAGCAGATAATGTAGAGAAGGTTAAAGTAGTCAATGGCTTATTTATTTTAGCCTTCACCAGAAAGTTTAACTTGAGTAGTCACTATGACACATGTATTTTTAACTATGGGATTAGGAGCTGAGGTCATATTTGGAAAAGAATGGTAGACAAATAAGATGTGTTTAAATCAATGAAGCCTCATAAAATTTCCAAAAAAGTATTCAAGAAAATAATCAAATGAATCTTTAAACCATTAGTTAATACTTTTGAAGATTTGTGGGCAGCAAAGGAAGTGCCAAGGGCAGGAAACGGGAAACATACTTTAAAATATTTTTAAATTTTATTTTCAAAACAAAGAAAAAGGAAAAAACCTGTAGAACTACTTCCTAGATTTTACTACCCAGAAAGACATTAGCAAAAGTGATGAAATCATCAATTCACAACCACATGCAACATAATAACATGGAAACAAATAGCCAACATCAATCTAAGAACCATTCTGTCAAACCAAACTGTTTTCCTTTTGTGACGTATATCTGTTGTACTACATAGGCAAAAAGAGGAAGAGAAAGCTATTTTGGTTAAATTCTGTAAGTATTTTTAGGAGAAGTATGGTCATCCACACCTATCTATCACAGGCAGCATATCATCCATGACCGCTTCCAATTGGGACTGACAGAAAAATAAGCCACAGCATGTTATCTGCTCAGTGATGTTGTCTACCTCTAAGGACTGCTAGCCTAATGAAATGAGCATAAAGTGAATGCACTTTTCAGACAGCTGTGCTCTCAAAGCGTGTTTATTATTGTCATATTAGGAAGAGAATTTGGTGGAGGGCGGAATGATCTGGGCTGGATCGAGTGCAATTTAATAATTTAATTCAGGATTTTCCATGTTTCAGCTGGGATAGAGTTAATTTTTTTCCTAGTAGCTGGCACAGGGCTGTGTTTTGGACTTAGTAGGAGAAGAATATTGATTACACATGGATGTTTTAGTTGTGGCTGAGCAGTGCTTACACTGGTCAGGGACTTTTCAGCTTCCCATGCTCTGGCAGGTGCAGGAGTAGCTGGGAGGGGGCACAGCCAGGACAGCTGACTCCAACTGGCCACAGGGCTATTCTGTACCGTACGATGTCATGCTCAGTACATAAACTGGGGGAGATGGCTGGGGGGCAGCAATTGCTGCTCAGGGACCGTCTGGGCATCAGTCAGCAGGTGGTGAGCAATTGCATTGTGCATCACTTCCTTTGTATATTATTATTATTATTACTATTATTATTATTACTACTCATCCCACGAGTTTTC
>NW_009259719.1:4359268-4390063 GCF_000687185.1 Egretta garzetta
TCCGATTCTCTCCCCACCCCACCAGGGGTGGAGTGAGCAAGCAGTTGGGTGGGGCTAAGTTGCCTGCTGGGGTTAAACCATGATGAGGATTTAGATGCCTGGCTAAAGAGAACACTTAAAAATTTTTCAAATTACATGAAGCTGGAAGTGTCACCAAGGACTTTGCAACACAGAATTAGATTTCAAAATAATATTTCTGAGCAAGAGAAACAGTCTGAAATGAACAGGATCAAATTCAGTTCAAATAAGTACATAATTAGGAGGGAACGTTCTAATGCATTGACAAAAGATGAGGAAAATATTAGTAGACCACCAGAAAAAGATCTAGATTTGAGAAAGAACCACAAATTCATTGTGAGTTAGCAATGTCAAACTACTGAAATAAAAGCAGATTTCAAACACTTGCTGCGTGTGGGTGAAAGAAATGGCAATACATACTTGACATGAATGCAAGATAAAGGAGGTGGTTATTCAGCTCTATCTGTGAAAAAGAAAAATGGAAATAAGCTTTAGCTAGACTTTGTGTTCACCATGGGGCCTGAGACTGTTAGAAATGTCTGTGATAAAGTAGGAAACCTGCATGCCCCTAAGAACTTTCTTTACTTCTCATTAGCTATCCTAACTAATCTTATAAGCGCTGTAAATTAGTATGTCATCCAACAGTAAGACACATTTCACATAAGCCTACATACATTGTAACATAATGGTCATCCTAGTTAATTAAACATTAAATACAAAAACCAGGTTTGTTTCATCATAATTGTTAATTCCTTTCTGACTGCATCCTGAACAAGTAATTTAATTATTTTACCTGTGGCTGATTCCAGGTATTGTGGTTACTGAGCTAGATCTATATGTCTTCCTATTAACCCTTCTACAATATTGACAAAACTTGGGGGGTTTTTACCTGTCAGTTTGAATTCATTCATGTTCCAACACTTGTTAAATATCAACAAGAGCAGTTGAGGTGTTTGGAAAGAACTATTTTGACTATTTTAAACCTGGTATTAGAAAGAATTAAGAATGAGGAGCAGACCTTCTTTGGACACTAAATACTAAATATGAAAAAAGCTTAGGGAGGTCCATCCTTTGAGTTCAGAACTACAGTGAGTTCAGTGAGTTGCTTTTTTTTTTTTTTTTTTTTTTTTTAACGTGACTCTCAAACTATGCTCTAAGTTCTGTAGTTAATTATAAAAACATGCTCTGTTTGCTCTCTCAAGTTTTCACTGCTGGTTTTGCATTGTCCAAACCATATAAAAGTATGCAGTGATATCATCATATGTATCATGGACAAGAAAAACAGATGAATACTCTATAAACACTCTTCACTCTTAGAACTTGTAGCCTAAACAAAGGGCTTCCTCCTTCTTTTAGAGAAACATGGTAAGAATGAGAACTGGGAAACAAAATGAGGACATTGAGCATCAGTACACTTACATTTGACTTACATTTGACATTAAGAAATACAGAAAAGTTAAGTTAGTGGTAAAAAATGGGGAACTCCAAAGTTAAGAGATAAAAATAATTAATTTTGCTGAAGGAGTTTTGACACTGAACAACTGATTTGTTAAGAAACTTCCTGGCACGCTACATCACAGTATGCATTTTTCTTTGTGGCAATTTTTTCAGAAAATAATTGAATCTATTCAAAGAGCACCTTTTCTGGCTTTTTACTACCTCCATCACTATGCCAATTACAAGATCTAAACTCAGATCACTAATTCAGAACTCTAGGATATTTTTAACAGATAGAGTTGTTTTAAATACCTAAAAAAACTACTAAACCATCAGTAATTTTTAATACAGTTGCTTGATGCTGCCTTTGGGGCTCAAACACAAATAAACCCCATTTTACCCAGAAGTAGAATGATAAATGCTTGTACAGAGAAAATATTTTCAGAAAGTGACTGTCCCTTCAGCACATAACAATACCCAGTACACAGGGTAGTAATACATTTGTCTGTGAGGGGTGATTTCATAATGCAGCTAGACCAAAAGACATCCTGAATTCAGGTTTGTGTTTCAAAGAGAGATCAGATGCAGAAGAGATGCAGTACTCCCACTCGATAGCTTCCCTACATGGCAACACATTGCAGGAAATAGCACCCTCTTCACCAGAGTGCAGAAGGGAAGTAAAATATTACAATTCTCAGGAAACAGTGAATTGCCATGTATGCTAATATCACTCCTACATTGCAGAGTAACATCAGCTAATGATGGAGGACATACTACTGAATTACAAATAAGCTGAATAAATACCCAGGCATATCACATCTTGCATAATTAAGTGAATTTCAGCTGATCATTACAGATGAGCCAGAACAAACCACCTACAATTCTGTTGTCTCCAGAGAAATCATGAGTGCCTTTTTGGAGAGACAGATGTCTGTAGATCACAAATTTGCCCCTAGGATCAAATGTCTTGAGTTAAGGATAAAATAAGTGCTTAGCATTTAGTACCACTGCAATCATATAAAAAGGATACTTTAGAAATAAAAAAGGAGATAAACTAAAAAGAAATTGAACAGTGAAAGAAGAGACTATTGGAGTAGGGAAGTAAAGACAAAAGAACAAAGTAAATGCCCTCAGTGTCAAATAGAAGACAAGAGAAGCAAGAATGAAAGAAGGTTGGAAGAAAAGACAAAGACAACAGTAAAGAAGAAAATAGCTTACAATGGAAGGAAGACAACTTTTGAGAATTGTAAAGGACAGAGTTTTCTCAGCAGAGCAAAACAAGGAGTTTTCAGAAAACAGGGAGTTTAACAAACTGCACTGAAAACTAGACATTGAGATAGAATGTGTCATGAAATAGAATAAACATCCTTTATGCAAAGTCAGGCAACACAGGGACAAAGTACCCAACTGAGACACAAAGGGAAGGTAATAACAATAATAAACATTAGGAAGTCAAGATATGAGCCTAACATTCTATCTGATCTAGCAAAAGGAAATATATGACTGCATATAAAATGAGAGCAAGAAGACAACAGAGAATGCAAAAATACAGAAGAATGAAGAGAAAACATGCATGTGCAAGTTCTCTCTGTAAGAAGTATGCGTCAGGAAAGGGAAATCTAATGTGCAACAAATTAAGACAGAGATTTTATTCAACCTTTTAAGGAGACAGCCAAAAGAGAAAAAGAGGTTATTCAATTAAAGGCAGAAGAAGTAGGTTAATTAAGCTAGACAACATTTGACACATGGAATCAAATCCCTGCCCAGCTGAGCCTGAGGGCCCAGCAGTAGGGACAGTTGTCACAGAGGGAGGACACAGTCCCCAGGACCAATGCTTCACTCCTACTAGGGAGACAAGAAACGCAGGTGGGTACCAGAGGAAAAGGAATGGCCAGCTGGGGGCAATGAAACTCCAGGAATCCTGGCTGATGCCAGAGGGCAAGAAAAACAAATGTAGCTCCGCTGAAATTGCTTGCTTAACTGTCCATCATCCCCTTCCTATCCTTGTGTCCAACTGCACAGCTCCTTTGGATTAGCCACTGCCTTCCTCTCCACAGGAAAAACATTTGTCTGTATTATTTCTTCTCGCCATCATGTGCAGCCATCTAAGGACCATTATATTTAAACACTGATCTGAAATAAAGATACATGTGAACTGAAACACAACATCTATTCCTGAATAAATCCATGAGTGGACACTTAATTCAGAGTACAAATGTTGATATTCTTACCAGTTTAATCTGTTTGGAAGATACAAGGAATACCTGCATGTGGAGTTCAGAAATACTCATTCAGGTTCTTAATAGATGCTTCTCTATATTGCCCTGCATGGGGTATAACATATGGTGCTCTCTGTGCTACATAGATATGAGATATATTTGTATAATCCTGCATATGTCCACTGGAAGGAAGAGAAGAGAAAGGAAGAGGAAGCCCTGGACAGAAAAGAACCTTTACAGTTTGTAAAGTTTACTTTGATATCAGCCATATTGTTAAAGTGAAGCACACAATTATGTTACTACTATAGTCACTGAAATTAGAATTTGGTTTCCCAGATTTTACTAAAAAACTCACTTTCATTTAATCAAAGTAAAAAAAAAAAAAGTTTACCTGAAGATTATCCAAAACTTTTTATTTCTTTAAACTACATACAAGGGCTCCACGATGCTGAAATCCAATAAATGAGATGCAGATACAGTGCTTTTCTGAAGTATATGTATGAATACATATACAGCTAGCTCTAGTTAAGAAATCTCACAGAAGAATAAATACAACCTTCAAACAACAGTTCATTCATCTTAAGCAAACAGCACGCAGACTCTATCATCTCTTGGTTTATAGCTGTCAACTTGGATGCTTTAGATTTCATTCTCAGATCAGCCCAATGGCCCTACAGATACAGTTTAGAATGGACATGAACCACCCTCCCCCCTATTCAGGCAACACCTACTGCAAATACAATCTACACACTGATCTGCAAGCACGTTCCATAACTTTTTTTTTTCTTTAAAGCTATTTATGAGCTTTTACTCCCAAGTGCCTTCTCCTCTGCACTTCATCTTTCAGCGATATTTGGTGTATATTTTGTTCACTGCCAGACATTTTCTTTTTTAAGCTGCGGTATGTTCTCAGAATTATGTAATATCCGTAATAGCATATTTCCTTAAGTAACCTTTTTCTGAAAGCAGAGTGATAAATTGTACCAGAGTTTTATTTTAAAGCATCACTACAAGTAGATAGCTTATATAAATGTAAAACACAATTCAATGTATTCCTTAGACAAGGAGATGTACAGAAGGTCTCTAACATCCAGAAAATGTTAGTACTTCAGATGTGGGGAGCTGCACATGGATTTCTAAGTGCTCTTTCTTTTATTTGGTCTCACCTATCGTGCATATGGAGCCATTAGTCTCAGCCGACTCAGTCTCTCCTCACCCAGCCAGTGCTATTGATTATCTGGGCCACTGTCAGAGGGAGATTAGGATAAGGCTGACAGTTAGCTGGCTGATGTTGAATCAGGAGAAAATTCAAATGATGCCAGTATACTTGAAGGAAGAAGTCATCTTATATACTGAAAACAAAATCTTTCCTCTTTAAGCAGCATATATTCCTAACATTTGTTACGCACATTACTAACACAAGAGCTGCACCAGATCCCCCAGCTGCTCTGGAACCAGCAGCTGAGCCCAAGAAAGCTTTCTACGTGGGCAACTGGCCAGGGAATTGCAATCATTTCTTTCAGATGTCATTGAAATGATCAGTCTTTTTCTCAAAATTAGGCTATGGCAGCATATTCCACATAGAGACATATCTTGAGTCAATTCAGAAATACAAGACAGTACAGAATATAATTTCTACATTAACTTCAAGATGAAGGTTGAATCTATCAACCCCAAATAATTTGAACAATGTCTATTTGAGAGTCTCCTCTGGATTACTCTCCTTGTAAAAGTATTGAAGCTGCCATGTCCTTAATTTAAAAGAGGATGGCATTAGAGCATTTTCCATTAGAACCTCTTTATTTGGGGACAGGTTCCACCATCTGCCTGAAATTGTCCAGAATCAATGACCTTCATAAAAACATAACACAAGAGCCATCGTTTTACAGAGACTTGGAGCAAAGCAAGTTCCTCCACAAACACACATAGACCAAGAGAGTTTGTTGTTCCACTGGTAACTTAATATTGGTTTAGCTATTTTATGCAAGGATGCTCAAGGCATTTTACCATTACCTATATAATAAAAAAGTAATAAATTTATAGAAGGCCCAATAATTGGATAGGTGAATTCATTAATATTTTGCCTCAGGAGATACTGGCCGAACTTTTACATCACTCAGGAAACTGACTGTGGCTGCCACCCAGACAATAAAGAATAATGCAGGGATCTGGGATTCAAAGACCTGAAATCCATTACTTTCTCTATTGGTAATGTACAGAAAGCACCTTCACATGCCTGCCTAATATCCTATTTGCAGTCTGACTGCAGCAACTGAAGAGCAAATTTTCCTGTTCAGGACTGTCTTTTCATATGCATACACATCATTACTAACACCTCAGAAAAAAAAATATGAAAAAAACAGAATTTGCTTGTATCTACCAGGAACATTTGTGACCATCAGAGCAGCATGTCAGTTCGACATTACAAGAGAGAGATGCATGACAAGAAGCAGTTAGTGTTATTTCTCTTACTCCATGCTGTTGTAGTTCCACTTTCATGCACACTAAATAAAACCAAAATAATAACTAATGAGATTTAAAAATAACCATTATTTTAAAATTAAGATGCTGAAATTCTTCTTGGAACAATTAAAGAACATGACTTCACTTGAAAGGATGTAAGCAAATGACAGCAGCCAAGGACAAAAGCACTTCAGAGTTTGAATTTCAGTCTGATAATTTATGTCCAGGTACTGTTACAGAATTCAGTACTGACCAGTAGAACTATATGTGAACTTGCTACACAAAAATTTAAATTCTCCTGTAGTGTATTACTTTGCCAGCTGTTTTAAGTAAACAGTCGTGGATTGATGTTACTTTCTTACTGAAATTTGTTACAGTACTGACAATTTATGTGGTAAATTTTATTTCCATTGAATTTAATAGAGCCACATTAGACTTCAAGCTATCTAATAAAGCAGAATTGAACTTACTGTCTGATAGTATGCATCTTTGGTATTTTTATTCCAGTCTTAAAAAGAGATCCTTAATTCTCACTCTATTTTCCCCACATTTTTCATACTTCTGTTTATTTCCAGAATCTTAAAGCAGACTTTTAAATCTCATCCTACTTATCTCTACTGCTTTGCTTCTGTCCAGTCCATTCTACATAAACTATTACCACTAATTTAACCAACAAGGGAGAACTCTACAATTACTGTACTCCTTGATTTGGTTGCTGCTTTTGTCAGGAGAGACCATTCTATTCGTCTTTGGTTTTGCACTAGTGCTATTGTCTCACCTTGCTAAAGCCCCCCCCTTTTTTTTTTTTTTTTCACTGAGGTAATTCTTCTCTGTTGGTATTCATGATATTTCTGTCGACGAGCACTCAGTAGGACTACTTATCTGCTTAAGTGCTTGCTGTGCTGACCCGGATGGCACAATACAGTACTTCACAAAAATCAGGTTCTAAATAGGAAAATCACAACAGTACAATATGTCTCATACTACAGAACTGGTCAAATGGCCTAAGGTCTTTTAGGAATAAAATTCACAGTCAAAATTACAATACTTCAAAAATATTTTAGATTCCAAAAGAGAACCCAAAGCAAAATTATAAAAAGTTAAACAATACTCATAGCATAAAGCAAAACAAACAGTAATTTAAGTGTACATTTTTCACGTCAAATTTCATTTTATATCTTCTGGATTAAAAGCATTGCTACTATTCCAGACAACCAACTTCTTCCATCTTACGGACCATGCATTATTTCCTTATTAAAAATATGGTCTAAAATTTAACTTACCAACATGCTTTAATCTAGTAACTCCAGAGCCACTTTACAAACAAAATGTGTAACAGCTGATTTTTACTCCAGGTGTTACTGTTGATAAAACCACCAAAACATGGGAATTGTTTATCTGTAAGGGCTATTCTCTTTCTATAAATAATAAGCCCTTTTAACCTTTAATTTGGTTTAGGAGTTTGGGTATCAGAAAGGTAAAATTGTATTTCTAGTTAAGATTACAGTTCAGCCATGACATTTTGCCAAGATTTATTTATTATTTTAAAAGGACTCAAAACATGTTTGAATAAATCAAACTTAAACTGTGTCTGATCTGAAACTGAAAGAAAAGCTACATCACCACATCTCCTTAGAGTCTATGATTAGCAGGGGAGAAGAATGAATTTTAAATGTTCAACAAATTCAAAAGCTACATGGTTGAAAAGAAATGAATCGCTGAAGACCTAGGAGAGACTGTTTCAATGTTGATTCCCCACCAAGAACTCACTGGGTGAATAAAACTTCAGAATCTCTTGTGATTAAAATGTTTAGGTTATGTCTTAACTTACAAACATGCATTTTAAAGCATCCTGTCCTAAAAGATTTAATTGATCTGTCCCCTGTCCAAACAGCAGTCCCCACTTTCTTGCATACTTTGGCATAGGTTGGGGGTGCTAAAACTGTACTTTTCATGCTCCTCTCCTCAATCAACACATAATCTATTATAAACACGTCAAAGTCCAGCCTGGCAGTTATCCCAAATGCTCCAATCAAAGAGATTTTGTTCAGATTTATCCATTCAGTGTCAGGTTTATTTTTGTTATTTTTTTGGTCATTTTTGTCTTTAGTAGCTGTAGAGACCCCAGAATCAAACAGCTCACTAATCTAAACTTCACAGCCAGCTATTTATGAATTTCCATATTATATTAAAACTTCTATGCAAAACTTTGGCTACACTGAAACAGACTGCATATACCATTTCATTCATAACAGGACAGGCCCTCCAGATATTTCTCATTCTAAGTGGGTACAAAGCAGTTAAATAAAATGAACTTATGCAGACAGAATTGCAAAAAATGTGGAAATTTGGTGGGTTTATTCATCCCTCTATTTAAAAAAGCTGAGATAGGTAGAAGCTCCAGGGCTCTAAGCAGGCTAAATGTTGGCCTTAAAACAAGGCAGGAATAGAATTCAGAACATCTAATTTTTGAGCCATGATCTTCAATGCCTTTGATTTCTTAAAGTATACTGCATTTTAAGCATAGAGCAGATTTCATGCATACAGTGTTTGCAAACAGGGATTCACATGCAAAATTGTAGGCTACAGTAGACAACATCTGGGGCAAGCCAGGGAGCAGAACACATACAAGTGCACAGTTTTAAGTTTTTAATGAAAAAAGTTCTTCAAAACAAACTCTTCTGGCAACTCTTACTCGACTTTACAAGACAGATCACAAATATATCACAGGGGAACTTTAATGAGAATTCTCTCTAAAATCTACAGGTTGTGGTTCCTAGCCTCTGAACAAAGTTTATGAAACTAAGTAGATAAATCTCCGCAGAATCTTTTGCAGGAAACACAGTTTATTAAAACACAAAGAAAGTCGGGAAACCTTCTGAAAAGTAGAAACTAATTTTCTAGGTGGCAACTACATATATTATGTCAAATAACTATTACAAATAACAACCAGCAGCACTGCCTGCTTTGGAGACAGTAGGACAAGGTCTTAATACCTGAATTCATAAACTCAGGCCTGGAATTTTTCCACCACCTACAAATACACTATACAAACCCAAATTCACCGCCCAGTCTTCCTATCTGACCATTCAGGAAGTTTTTCGGGGACAGTCTAATGCCATTGAGTTACCACTTTTTGTAGCAAAAATTCAGGGTGCCCCATGAACTTTTAATGCCAAATGGATGTTTTCTAGCACTCACTGCCTGATTTGACAATTCCCATCTGTTCTCAAGGTCACATTGTGCAGATATCATTAGGCAGACAGGGGTATGGGGTACCTCATGGACAATAATACAGATATGGTAGTAGAACGATATCAAATTTATCAGAATTATTAGGTACCACCATTGTCATGCTACATGAAGTATCAGTTTAGTGCTCTGCTATATATGCCTGCTATGTACCTGGTTTTTGACCCTCTTTCTAAAAGTTAGAAAAAATATTACACGTTCTTTCTTCCAAGAAGCTGCTATTATTTAATGATTCCTGGTGAAAAACAAGCAAAGAAAGGACTTAAGATGGCCTCAGATATTCATAGAATCATAAAATGGTTTGGGTTGGAAGGGGCCTTAAAGATCATCTAGTTCCACCCCCCTGCCATAGTCAGGGACCCCTTCCACTAGACCAGGTTGCTCAAAGCCCCATCCAACCTGGCCTTGAACTTCCAAGGATGAGGCATCCACAACTTCTCTGGGCAACCTGTTCCAGCATCTCACCACCCTCATAGCGAAGAATTTCTTCCTTATATCTAATTTAAATCTACCCTTTCAGTTTAAAGCCATTAGCCCTTGCCCTATCACTACATGCCCTTGTAGAAAGTCCCTGTCCAGCTCTCTTGCAGGGTCCCTTCAGCTACCGGAAGGCTGCTATAAGGTCTGCCTGGAGCCTTCTATTCTTGTCATGGTTTAACCCGGCTGGCAACTAAGCACCATGCAGCCGCTCGCTCACTCCCCGCCCGCCCCCCGTGGGATGGGGGAGAGAATCGGAGAAAAGAAAAAAAAAAAGTAAGACCCGTGGGTTGAGATAGAGACAGTTTAATAAGAGAGAAGAATAACAATAGTGATAATAATAATGGTAAGAGAATATACAGAATATATATAAAACAAGTGATGCACAATGCAATTGCTCATCACCCGCCGACCGATGCCCAGCCCGTCCCGAGCAGCGATCACTCCCCCCGAGCCGCGATCACTCTGCCTGCGACCGACCGACCTGACCGACCGACCAACTAACCCCCCACGAGCATGACGTTATATGGTATGGAATAGCCCTTTGGTCAGTTTGGGTTAGCTGTGCTAGCTGTGCTGTACTCCCAGCTTGTTATGCACCTGGCCGAGCAGGAGAAGCTCAAAAAGCCCTTGAGTAGTCTCAGCGCTACTTGGCAACAGCTGAAAACATCAGTGTGTTATCAACATTCTTCTGGTACTAAATCCAAAACACAGCACTATGCTGGCTACTATGAAGAAAATTAACTCTATCCCAGCTGAAACCAGGACACTTCTCCAGGCTGAACAACCCCAATTCTCTCAGCCTGTCGTAATAGGATAGGTGCTCCATATTCCATATGCTGAGCAACTAGTGAAGCAGAAGATCCCAGATCCTGCATCAGTTTCTGATGCAATCCCCATCCCGAGGGGAATCCTTTGGAGATGGTTCCCAGTGTTTTCATCCCATCATGAGGTCAAAATGCTAGTGAGGCATGGACTAGTGAGAAATTCATAGTCTCCTGACATGCAACTCTTCATCCAAAAGTTTCATTAATGTCACAATATTACTTTAAAACATGTATTTAATGTGGAAGATTCAAATGGTTTCACCTATCACTATCCTTCAGTCATGAATATGTGATGCCAGATTTGATTTCTAGGTATCCTGAGCTCAAATAAAATTCAGGTAGTTTGTGAGGGCAGTAAGGTTATGTGTCAGGTCTTAGGGAGATCGGCTCACGGAAGTGGCAAACTCAAATACAAGTACACAGACAAGGTCACAAATTAAAACGCTTTTCACAGAAGTCTCAGAACATTCCCAGAACATAAAGCTGAGCAGATACTTAAGCCTTTTCAGGATCATAGCTGCATCTTGACATAAAACAGAAAGCAATGTGAAAAGAGAAGAGAGTTAAAATGGAAGTTGAAACTACAGCAATTGTACTTGGTTTTGTATTTAATATATGCCTCATAGTGGTTGTTAATAATCATGAGTAATTAATGAACAGTAATTGCATTTCTTTCCAAATTACTTGCTAATTAATTGAATTTACACTGGACATCAATACCTGAACGTTGGGTAATGTTCCACTGACTGCAACAATGTAGTAGTATCTCTTAAGATATATCTTCACCTCATTTTGGATTAGCAAACCATGATTTTTTAATAACATCCAACTCTAAAGAGTTCTTGACTAATATATTTCAGAATAAGGCCTTTAAAGTAAAACACATATGTAAATATTTAATAACTAATTAAGTACAACCAGTAACTAATATGAAGAAAAAAATTTAAAAAACCAAATATGTAAAAGTCACATGAAAGATAAAGAGCCACCAACTTTTTTTTTTTTTTTTTTTTTTTTTTTGTAACTCTAGAGAAGAAAGATTTTCAAATAAGCGATAAAAAAGAAAAAGGATGTGGAGGTTGAGGAAAGACTTAGTACCTGCCAGCATGAGTCCAATCCACAAATGTAAAAAATTATCTGCCTTTAAAGTCTAGAACTCCTTTCACTACTCTGCAAATCCCCTTCACTGCTTCCTCTTCCCCCATTCACAATGTGACAAAATACTATTTGTTCAATAGACAGCATATACCTGATGACCAATTTACAGATTAAAGAATTAGCAAAACCATTTTGTATGCAATCACAAGAATATTATTTTTAGAAAGTCTCCTGTGTTTTTTTATTATCACACAAATCTTCTGTAATTAAAGCTTTTATACAGAGAGCCTCCTGATCATTAATTTTAGTGAGCCGCTAGAAAAAATGCTGTTCTCCCTCCACCCTTTATGCACAAAGTTCTTCCAGCATAAAGCCTCCCATCAATGACTGCTAAGAACTAAACCAGGCCCTTCCTTCTGCCGTCTAACTCTTTCAAAGTACCAAACATGTAACATAAAGCTTGTGCTCTACATGAGTAGTACACCAGTGAAAAATGTTTGAATTTGTTACATGCAGTTTGAGGTATTTGCTTTTCCTCTGCCCTGTGCAAGACTACATTATTCTCATTCATTAGCAAGGGAGCAATGACCCCTGTCAATTTTTCACTTATTGTGATAGTGTCATTGCCATACACAATAGATATAAACTTTCTAGATTACAGATGTTTTCAAAGGTTTTCTCCACCAAAAAAGAAATAAACTGTCCAATGGGGCAGCAGACCATAAAATCCCAATCTGGACTACATACAGTTTTCCAAATGATAACAGAAAAACAGAAGCTGGAAATTACATGGTGCAATGTCATAGCACTTACAGCAGCTAGTGGAAACTATCCAACCGATATCCTGACAGTTAGCATGCTCAGGGCTGCTCAGGGAACACAATGTGTTGACTGGAGAGCATTAAAAGGTATTCCTGCATTGATCATCAAATGTGTGACAGCCTCCTCTCAAGTCTTCCTTGTTAGAGTTTACACTGTTCACTGACATCAACTCAAATTAGACCGAGGCAATGCACAGCAATGGACTGTAAATCAGTTAGAACAGTAACATGCTGCATGGCTGCAGCAGAGAAAACTTTAGGCCTCAGTTTAAACCACTGCCACACTGCATGCAAAAGTAGTGAGACATATGCCCGCTCTGGGATCCCCCATTACTGCTATAAATAAATAAAATACATAAGCCCTCAAAACTTAAACTTGAAATAAAAATAAATCAAGCTTTGCAGAAAATTCAAAATACTGAAAACTGACAGAAATACACTCTTAAAACCTTTGGGCTCAATCAGATTTACAGCTATAGCTACCCTACGTGCCTTAACAGAAATAAACAGAAAATCACTTGCCCCTCTGTCATCTACCTACTATAGCTGCCTTATTCTAAAGTAAAAAGTCAACTTAACAATCAAGAAAGGAAGTAAAACTTCCCCAGAGTATACTTTTGCTTCAGGCAGGTAGAGGAAGTTGCGCATTAACATAAATACTCAAGCATTTTTAATCTAGCAAGGTCAATGCACAATAGCAGCAAAGACACTGGTAGGAGCACGAAAGCAGAGAATGTGAGTCAACCCCAGGCTCCCCAAGGGATTTGTACCTCCCCACTTAGCTCAACTCTTCAACACCAGCTGCAGCACACGCACAGCTCTGCCAGGGAAAGGCTTTTCACCTGCCCTTAGCCACCTGCCTGCAGCAGTGCCGTTCCTTGCATCCTCACAAAGCACCCTAAGTTCTGTCCTAAACATCAAAAATATCATGGCATGACACAAGGGTTTTAAGCGGCATCATTGCCATGACAGGGAAGCAACAGATCAAGCCCTGCCTTGTAGCAGCAGCAGGCAGTGCCGCATTTTCTCAGGGCTTAGAGAAGAACTTGCCTTGCTCAGGTAGGACAGCTATCAGTTAAGCAGGGTTCCTCTGTCACCACAGCTGTTACAAAGGAATGGCATAGAATCATAAATCATAGAATGGTTTGGGTGCGAAGGGACCCCTAGAGGTCATCTAGCCCAACCCCCTGCAGTGAGCAGGGACATCTTTAACTGGATCAGGTTGCTCAGAGCCCCATCCAACCTGGCCTGGAATGTTTCCAGGGATGGGGCCTCCACTACCTCTCTGGGCAACCCATTCCAGTGTTTCACCACTCTCATTGTAAAGAATTTCTTCCTTATATCCAAGTCTAAATATTCCCTGTTTTAGTTTAAGACCATTACCCTTTATACCTCATGGTTATTCTCTCTGCTCTCTATTTTTGTTGTAGCCACCATAGAAACATCTTTGCGCATTTATATGCTTAATCACTTTGTACTTAAGATAGATTGCCAGTGTTAATAGGGTGTCCATTAGGCTGCAGGGTTCAGCAAACTAAGACCAAAGCCATATAAGTACACAGTTACAAGAAGTTACTTGTAAGTTATGTGTTTACTTAAACAGCTATACTGTCTTCTGGACAGTTTTCTTTGTTCTAGAACTAAAACTGGAGCTATGTTCTCTATTCACCTGTGTTATTGTTGTATGGTCATTACAAATGGAATGTGATCCTGGCTATGTTATCAGTTCATGAATTTTGAACAAATTATTCTACCTCTCTGCAATGCATTTTCCCTATCCATAAACAGGAATAATAAAGTATTCTGAGGATTTCGGATACAAAGCATTCCATAAAAGTGAACTGTTGTTCATTAACATCACCATCATCTGGTCAACTGTGAAAATTTCAAAAGCAATCAAAACATTCAGAAGATGTTTTAGAACTTTTAGAAGATTTATTTTATGAAGTTTATCATAAAAGCCTAGAGTGAAAAATGTTTCTAATAAAAATGTATAATATGCACAAAACTTCAGTTGTACTCAGAATATAATTTTAATTGATCCATTCCAGTACTCTTTTAAAAAAGACAATTTTCTATGTAACATTCAGAATGAAAGAATTTCATTTTAATTTTGACATCCCTATTAAAATTCAAAGCATTTGAATTTTACCATTGATATGCATCTTACAATATGTTTCTCTTTTAATGAATTTATATATATGAAACAGGCAAAATCAGAAACATGACAAAGAATGATGGTGAGCCAAATAAAACATGTGTTGGTCCTGAATATAATTGTAACATTACGAACTAATGAAGAACAAATATGAATTGAAAAATTCTTTGACAGTGAGCAATGATCCAACTGTTGGACAGCAGAAGAGTATTATGCATCCAGAGGCAGTGAAGAGCCTGTCCCTACAACTTTGAGCACCTCCTTCATGAATCTAAACAAATTCAGGATAGTAGAGGAACAGCTCCAACGTGAAACTTCAAACCAGGCTACTGACAAGGATACACTTCTTGTGGCTGGTTGTAAACCTTGGACCCTTTTGCTGCATACAACAACAAAACAAAATCTACTGTAAGAACTAAAAATGCTATTTTAATTTAGGAACAACACAAAGGTATCAGAGAAACAAATCCATATTTTCTGCTACTGTGGGGAGAACTAGAAAAGTTTTGCATTTACTAAATAAAAAAATATTTTGAATATGTATTCAAATTTTTAAATATATAAAAATGAGTAAAATATACCAGTCTTGTAAATTACAGAATATTATAGACTTGCAGCCTGTTTTACCAGAACAGTATTCCAGTTAAATGCTTGTGTAACTCAGGTGATTTCTAGCCAGTTACCACTCAGAAAGAACGGACAAGAAATTTTGACAAGCTATGATTTGTCACCTCCCTTGACCATCTTTGTATTATAGAATCATAGAATCATAGAATGTTTAGGGTTGGAAGGGACCACTAGTGGTCATCTAGTCCAACCCCCCTGCAGTGAGCAGGGACACTGCTAACTAGATCAGATTGCTCAGAGCCCCATCCAACCTGGCCTTGAATGTTTCCAGGGATGGGGCCTCCACTACCTCTCTGGGCAACCTGTTCCAGTGTTTTACCACTCTTATTGTAAAAAATTTCTTCCTTACC
The DNA here is from genome assembly GCF_000687185.1 of Egretta garzetta. NCBI lineage: Eukaryota > Metazoa > Chordata > Aves > Pelecaniformes > Ardeidae > Egretta > Egretta garzetta. The sequence goes on from NW_009259719.1 coordinate 4,375,016, forward strand.
TCTAGCCTGAACCTACCCTGTTCTAGTTTAAAACCATTTCCCCTTGTCCTAACACAGCTGGCCCTATGAAAAAGACGTTCCCCATCTTTCCTATAGGCCCCCTTTAGGTACTGGAAGGCCGCAATCAGGTCTCCCCGTAGCCTCCTTTTCTCCAGACTGAACAAGCCCAACTCTCTCAGCCTGTCCTCATAGGAGAGGTGCTCCAGCCCTCGGATCATTTTTGTAGCCCTCCTCTGGACCCGTTCCAACAGTTCCATGTCCTTCTTGTGCTGAGGGCTCCAGAGCTGGACGCAGTACTCCAGGTGAGGTCTCACCAGAGCTGAGTATTCACTACAGTCTGTTCATTTTAAGTAGGATTTCTAAATTACAAAAAAAAAAAGGTGAATTATTGACTTTATTATTACAACTCTGCATGTGCACTGGTGTAGAAAGATGTGTCTCAATTTTCCTTGGTATTTCTCTTCAGTAAATACTTTTTGCCAGCTACCTCGTCTTTTCCTCTATCTTTCATTCTGAATAATAGGCATTTCCTGTAACTAACACATTTTCTTTTCTTTAAAAATGTTTCTCACGTGAAGATGGATTTATATTTTTAAATAATGAATTTCCTACAGCTACCGTAACTTTTGTTTGTGCATGTTCAAAACCTAGAACGAGGGTGGGGAACATTATCACACTGAACATCAGATTCCTCTAAGCAGAATCCTCAACATATTACCAGAAGGGCTGGGGATTCTTAACCCACTTTTTACCAGCAAACATAGCAACAAAATGTGCAGAAAGATTATGAAAAAAGATAGATTCTGCTGCATTCTATTATTTTTTAAGATAGCCATTCCCTTCAACATCTTCAAAGGCAAGCTGAAATGTGACTCATCCTTAAATCTACCCAACTCCCCAGAAGTCCTGTGTGTCAAAATTTAACTTCTCCCTTAATGAATTTGTAATATAAGAAGCTATTGAAAATAATGTAGATATTCCCTCTGGTGCTTCATTTGTTGAGTTTCTGGTACCTTATTGTTTATTTAGCTTATACCTACCCCAGTCTCCAGTGAGGCTAAAATGTACAGATTGGTAAATTCTCATTTTCAGTAGATGGCAGATCAAAGTTATAGTAATACATTACGTATGTAACTTTCTATAGAAATTAAGCAGTGAAACATGACAATGTCAAAATAAATGCAATACTACAGGTTACAGAATTCTGATTCAGTACAGCATCGCATGGAAAACCATGCTATTAAATCTATAGTATTTCATAAATGTTCGATTGCTTTATCAATGAAGAACTATGATTTGCCAACATAAGAAAATGTTTTTCTCTTATTCACTTAAGCTCAATTTTGTTTCTACTAAGAAAAATCACAGTTAAGAATATGAAAATACGTGACTCTACAAGTTTGGTGCTACAACTTCAGACAATTTAAGAAAATACCACCCCTACTCCCCCTTCTTGTCCTCCAACAGCAGTTCCACTATCTTCTACAATGTCACTTGAACAAACTGAGAAGAACTCTCATATATTCAAAATTAATTGGCCCAAACATCTTTATTCTTAGGAATGCATGAAAAATTAGTAAAGTCTGTGCTATTTCTGGTTTTGAAATCAAGAGTAAATGCATGTATGCACGCGTGCATACACAAACTATTTTAAAAGGAGGTACTCAAGACAATAGGTGAAAGGCATCATCCGTGCTGCAAAGCTAGCCATTTAAATTCTATGCCAGGTGACTGTTATTCATCAGTGAAAGCTGATAATGACAAATGTTCACTATGATCCTTTACAAAACTTATTTTGGACTGAAAACTCTTCTTAAATTTTACATGTGGTCACAAAAATAACATCAGAAAAATTCCCCCTTCAACAAAATATATCTAATTGTTTCAGGTCAGAAAATCTGGGAATTTTTAAAAAAGTTTTCTATTTTCCTTGGCTTTTCAAATCTCAGTTCAAATTAGTAGCATAAGACAAGGTACATACTCAGGTCTTCAGATGCTGCTGACACACAATGGTGCTTAGGTATGGTTGTGCAAAGGTAGAATTAATCCTTGCTGTTTCTAAAATAAGTCCCTAGACTCAAATGAGAGTGCCATAAAGGAAAAATGTAGAATGGGTATGTTCATAAATATACATTTATGGAACCAAAAACTTTGACATTGATGGTTGCAACATAGGATTGTACTGCTTGTATTTTTCCCACAACAACTAAGGCCAGTTTTCTCTGCTATTGCCAAAAAGGGGAAGAGACGTGTAAGAAAATCTCTTTCAATTCTGTGACACCCTGACGCTCTGCTGACTGCGAGACAAGTGTAAATATGCAAAGGAGATCTTCCTAGAAGAACTACAAATGTGTGCTGCTCTATAAAGTAAGTCCTTTACACATTATCAATCCTTTACCTGCTGAGAGTTCTTTAAAAATAGCACCTAATTATTAACAAATACTAACTAGCAATTATTAACAATCACTAACTAGCAATTTCTAACAAATTCCTACAAATAGTAACAGCAATGGCCAGCTAATTTTAAATAATTTTCTATTTTATAGATGAAAAAAAATAGATACTGATGGCTTGCTTTTCTATCAGGACTAAATGAAGTCTGGCCATAGTAAAATGGAGAAAAGACAGAAGGGAACTATTTTAATCTGCTGGCACTGATAATATTACTGTTGCAAAACCTCATGCTTGTTAAGTGTATGAAAAGGAGCTGTACTCTGTCATATCCCTCTCGCCAAACTCAAAACTTTACATGGTCTCCTCCTATTTTTTTTTTCTGCTCATTCTTTGTTTCACTTGGAAAGCAACATGAACATTATTTTCAAGCATCACTTTTGCACTCCTGGACTCAGTGCAGTGGCAGTCCCCAGAGCCCAACCAGGGGGATACAGTGCACTGATTTCTAGAGAAATGCACACGTGTCCAAGTAAAAATAAAATCCCCTTTCTTAATGCATCTTCTAGGTTTCTTGCTTTTTCTCCTGTTAATACTGCACAGATGTGACAGCTTGAGTGGAATTCCTTCCTGCATCTCTCATAGTCAACGAAGTGATGACTATGTGTTCAATCCTTCTTCCCTTACAGTCATGACGACTCTCTCATTCCCTTTTTTGGATTCTGCTCTCCTCTTCCCCTTTCAACTTTTATATAGCCACTCCAGTCAAGTTCTAGCATGTCTAATGGCATGCATATATTTACTATTAATTTTAATACCTAGCCTCCTACACAGTAGATTGAGATAAACCCCAAGCCAGACCACAAGTCAAAGAAACTTTCAATATTCAAATATATGTATATTATTAAAACAGCATGTGATGAGGTACAGGATTTTCCTCTATAGTATGATGTTTTTACAAAAGGAATAGAAATATGCTGCTGTCAATGAATACATTATGTTCTAAAAAAATTGTAAAGTATGCAGAAATTCTAAAGTTGCAGAAAATCTAAACAGTTAAAAATACATCAGTGCCTTAATCCTATGCTATGAAAAGAAAGATTTTTTTTTCATTTGACTTACAAGAGAAAGATAGAAGCGTGTTAAGATTTCCCACTCTGAATTAAGAACCGCTTTCTAAAGATACCCAGAAGTACACATAGGTGACACTGTGACTCTCAAAACCAACATCCACTGTGTAAAACTCCTGGCACTTTTGAAAACGCCACTAAATACGTATTAGAGGACTAATTGGTCACTGTACAGAACTGTGAACGTGTTAAGCATTCATGGTTCCTAAAGACTATTCTGTGTACCAGCATAACTGTTCTGCATAGTCCTGCTGGGAAAGGCTGGGCTAACTAGCCGGGGCAGGGTAGCCCACAGTTCCGATAGGTTGGCGGGGAATACTTCTGTCACTAGCATTCTCTTCTGATGCACCAGAGGGAAGTGAGCTTAATTAGGCAAAAGGAATAGGGGTAAGTCAACACTGTGTCACAGCCTTACTTGGTGTACTTTTGGCTTTTGATACATAAATGGACACTGAGATGCCTGAACCACGTTAAAAATCTGATCAAAACTTCAAGCAGCAAGATGCAGCTGTTGACATCTCCATTATATTACAGTGATATCACAAAGCATTCTTCTATAGCTTGGAGTGAAGCTCTTTGTACTCAACAAAAATACACAAAAAATTCTCTTATTCACTTCCCTTCAAGACCCTTCCTTGCACATTGGGAACACACTTCAGGGTTAAGTCTGTGCTCTATATTCAAAAGCAAAGCACTTGCCAAACACAACAGAAATCAGTTCAAAACGTAAGCTCTCTTGCACATCAGTGTAAGAGACAGAGTAAGAATTGGCAACCTGTCATCTAATTTCTTAGGCTTCCAGATATGCACTGCATAGCAGCGCTCTTACAGAAATGTGCTCAACAGCCATATTTAAGATTCTCACCCTGCACAGTGGCACTTTAGCATGCTGACAGCTATAAGTCTGTTACCACTTCTGTATGCATTCTCAGTTCCAAAAACTGAGGAAAATGGAAGGAGTTCGGGGACTTCCCTATTTAGGCAATTCTTCATAAGCCTTACAGATGGAAGATAAAAGATAATGCTCTTATGTGAAGAGATCTAATATAATTCTGATGCTGTATTCATGTGTATTCTTTCACAGCCAGTGTACTATATTTGAAACCCCTGGCACTGGTTCCTGCTCTATTTTGTTTTATGACTACGACTAGTCCCAGTGTTGAATTAAATGTCTGTTTCTCACAGAGGATGTAATCCAAAAGAAATCTGAGCCAGATCACTGATTTATAACAAAAACTGACTAAAGTGCAAGACTTTTTGTGTATAAAACTTCCCCCAAACTTGTATAGTATGAGCGGGTACCACTTAGAAAGAGAAGTACCAACAGAATGCTTTAAGAGGCTTGCTCTCTACAAAGTGCAGTGACTTTACAAATGCTCACCTGAGCTAACAAGAAAAGGAGATGGCAAGTCTCCCCCTCCATTTAATATGAAGTAATCCAATAATGTTTCCAACATATTCTCACGTGGGAAGAGAAATGACAGAACTTGTACACCTGTTATGACAGATACTTTTACATTCTTGAGAGGACCTGCCTTGGCTCCATCCCTGAGTATTTGCACTTCTGTCCCAAGGGAAACATAACCCATTTAAAGGTCACAAAAAAGGAAAGGATAATGAAGTTTATACACTAGCATGATCTTTTTATGTACATACGGCCTTATTTATTGCTCAATTTAATTTTTCACTTTAGCATGCATCACTCATGATGATCACGAAGGTCTATAAACAAAAAGCAAACTAAGCTCATCTGAAAAAAGAAGTCGAACAAAAACATTGTTAGTTCTGAAAAAACATGCAAGAGAACACATTTACAAAAGCACGCTTTATGCATATATAGGTAACATAAGAGTAATTGTACTTCTATTAATTAAACCAATATTTTAATTAAATAATGTTGAGATGTAGACACAGTCATCTCCCCCAACAAATTAAAAAAAAAAAAAAAAGCTTTGTGAGGGTTACACAACAGAAAATCAAATCAAATATGAACATTAACATCTTAATGTGCATGCAAAGTACTTTATTAATAGATTAAATTTTTAAAAAGCTATTCTAATTAGATGCAGCAGGAAGCCCTCTGATATGCAAGCAGTGCATCTGCCTTAGTGTATTAACTTCTTCTATTAATGTTATTTGAATATATGCTTTGAACTAGAGATTATGAGCATTGATTCTGCAGAAAGCTTTCTTTCAGGAGTATGTTTCTCGTTCCCTGGTTTTGTATAATGGTAATCGCCAAGGAAGCTTTTCTAGCTGAATACTACAGTACAAGGCACGCATCTTCCTTTCTATTCCAGGTGGTTTTGCTCTGTTGATCAAGTAACTTATCCAAGAAACCCTACACCTACCTGAGGTCATGTTCAAATGAAAGCTCAGAGAATACATGGCTAGTCAGAAACTGGAAAGAAAGGACTTTGATGCTTTTGGAAATTTGGTAAAGTAGGCCTGTAGGATCAAAACATAAAATAGCAGGCCGTGCAGCATAGCAAATCTGATACAACTAAACACCTACAAATAGTGGGTGGACCTGATGATGTAAACTTGTCTTGACCACAGGTAAAGATGACTTTTATACATCACACCTTTTTGGTACCTCATCATGTAAAAACAGTTTTCAGTATTAAGAAGCACTTTGAACAAGATCTTGTGGTGTGGCTTTCCTGAGCTGGCAGTCAGCTTCCATCTGCTGCCCACATGCACTAGCATCTTCACATTATTTTGGCTGCTGGTCACAGCCCATTTTTAAAAAAAATAAATCAAAGCACACTGCAATTCAGTTGAATTCTGCCCCCATCCACACAATTCCATCATCAGTACTTCAAAGAAAGAATAAGAGAGGGGACACACATTGTCTTTGCAATAGCAGCACAATCTTTCACTGCAAAAGAGATTCTGCTTTTTTGCCTCATTTTGGAGCCTTTTATGTCTCCAGTCTGGCATAAAGGAAGCAAAAGACTCCTACCTGTAATATCATACTCAGTTGTTGGTAAATTATATTATCAAGGGATTTATTTAATCTTCTATGTATTTAGAGGTGCTTTCAGCATTTTTTTAAAGATTTGTCTTGGGATAAAAGGATTTTAAAGTCATAAAACATCTTTCCAACTTGATAATATATATAAAAGAAATCCAGAAAAATCATGCTGTAAAAATAGAAAAAAATCTAAAACAATCTAAATCACACTTCAGAGAAATGTATAGTAGTAGCATCATATAGTAATACCTAACGATTCAGATAGTATTTCCAAAGCCCAAAATTCAATTTACAAATTTAATGGAACACTTATGCATTAAAATGCTGCCAAATCTACACACATCTCAAGGATTCTGAATGCATTAAAGAAACAGCAAAAGAAACTTTGTATTTGTTCTATCCTAGCAGTAGAGGCAAACAAGTTTAGCGTTTTTGCAAGCAAATACAATTATTCAGCTGTAACCACAGCAAACAATGCAGTTATCATGAGAATTAAACAGGGGAAAGGAAAATTATTTTTTGTTTCCCAATATTTCAAATTAATAATAATTTGATCTTAGCTTTATTGCAATTACTGCTTTACCTACTACTAATTTTCCTGCCAGCTGGAAAGTCCAATTGATTGAAGCTACTGGGCTTTTAGACTTCTTAAGTATACCATGATATAAAGGACATTGCAAATATATATTTAAAAGAACTCTTGCCAACACGCAGCTCTGAACATGGAAATTTCTCCATGATCTAGCATGATTAACCTAATGCCCTCAAACCACATTTAGAACTTGTTTTATACAGATGCATGTTTTAATTGCACTTTTTGACAGGATATTTGTTGCTAAGTGAATACTGACATCCTGATCCTCTGAAGATGAGTGGAGTAGTTTCCCTGCCAGCAGGCACTTCAAATAGGGTATACAAAAATACACTGCTGTTGTCAAAATCTTTGCATACATTTCCAAACATTCTTACAGTGAGAGTTTTGTTAGACATCCACTTTCTAATTTAGAATAAATATCTCTAATAAACACACACTTAAACCAATGCATATTTGAAACAACTAAAATATTAAGACTAACATTTCATAACAGAGATTAGTATGGTATAAACCTCTTTCAGAATGTCATATTGTATAAATCCTACCAATTTAAATGGAAATGTTATCTTTGAACTGAGAAACAACTTGGCTTGAGAAACCAGTATACACTCCAGTTAGTATGTAAATTTAGTATAGCATTTACTACTAATGCTCAGCATATGTTTTGAGGCATGTTACCATATAGATACAGCCCAGAAAAATCAGGTTTGAGTGCCTCATTAGCCCAATGTCTGAGAGCATCATACTTGCACACTGACAGTTGTTTCCAAACTCACCTGGGTATGCCCAGGGATATACCTCCTGTATCTCGTCTGTGGAATAAAGATGACTCCTAGTCAAAAAAAAGCTTGGAAAAGCTTGCTTGCCTGCCAGAAGGAATTTTGTAAAGTCACTCTATCTGGGGGTGACTTATTACCTAACCTTCCTGAGAAGTTGGCTACCTTCAATCCAGCTGAATTCACATCCTAAACCAGAAGGTTCCGCAACTCAGTCTAGGAAGAGGGGATGGACCCTGGAACCCAACTATGCTAAAATCATGATCAATTATGTGCATTGTTAATAGGATGGAAATCAGGAATGGAAAGCAGCTAAGGAAGTTACCTGCAAGACTGTCCTTAGACAAAGGCCATTCAGAGGCTAGAAACAGAGCTGTGGAACGCTACTGGGTTAAGTATTAAAGGATCATGCTTTCATTTTAATTTTTAAAATAAATTTTTAAGACTCTGCAAGCTCTGTACTACTTTTAAGGAGGTTATCAAGTTAAATTGGTTTTTACAGGGTATGGGTAAACAGGAGTTAATCGAGATAGATGAAGTGCAAGTGCAAAATCCATGGTTAAAACACTTATGAATGGAACACAAACGGGAGACAAATAAAGCTTTAATGCTGTACAGCATTCTGTTTTTTCACATTTCTACTCCACTTCATTTAGAGCAGAGAAATGCAGCTATTCACATGCAAAGTGCACTAATCGATAGACAACTGCAATCTGAGAAGGATGCCTTAATCACTCCTATTGGTACTGTTTCTTCATTTTCTATAACTGATGAAAATATTTCTTGGGGAGTGTACATCTTGGTCTCCCACTTCCCAGGCACGTGTCATATCATTAAAGTATACCCAGACGCATACTTCCTCATGTTCCCTCTCTTTTTCTCTTGCTGTAAACTAATGAATTACTAATTGTATGAAAAGAAAACAGCTCTAGCAGGGAAGATTTAGCAAACACTATTCTTGTGTGGTGTCTAGTCTGTACTATACCTGGTTTAAAACAGACTTTCAGTTTAAAACACCAAGGATAAAAAACAGTCAACAAGAATAGTAAATAGAGTTACTCTCCCACACGCCACTTTCATGTATTTCTGCAAACAGTTTCAGCTTTGACTAATTTTACTTCACCATTTCTTAATTACTTCATTAGGTAATTCCCAAACAGGTCTTTTAAGGTAGCTGAAAATCTCTCTCTCAGCATGGAAAAAAGTAAGGATTCTGTTTTTACTTTCAGGTCTTACAGCATAAAAAAAAAAATTAATGCAACAGCCACACATAACATTCTCTTAAGTCAGCAGGGACCTTATTAACTTTATCTGCAATTTTTCTTTTCAGTCCCATAGACTGCCATGAGTAACAACACACTCAAGCTAAAGGGCATCCATTACACCTTAAACAGACTCCCAAATTATTGTGCATTATTTGTACATGAGACAAAGATGCTCTTCAGCTGCTGTTCTTTCTTCAAACTTTTATACCATAATTTATTTTAAAAACATGTACCTTCTTAAAATGCAAGTGTACTAATTAATCAAAGTTTATGAGTGGGTAATTCTGGGTCCCAAATGTGACTGCAAATAAATGGGACTTAAGTCAAGTGAGAGCAAGATCAAGTTAGACTCAATATCACTTCCCCTAGAAGAATCTTCACCTAACTAATGGAACCATACAATGACATGGCTTTCGTTTTCTTGTTTCAGTGTTGCCAAGCTGTGTATTTCCTCACACGTGTACTTTATTCAAGAAACTAAAAATAAGTAAGCAACACAGAAAGAAGCAAACACGAAAAATACATGGTAATGAATCAAATTATTTATACTGAAAACATTTTGGTTTATTAGTATACAACCTAAAACATGCTGCCACAGCCTCTTTTTTTTTTCCTGCCATTCTTTTTCTAAATTAACATCTTTCCTCCTTTAAGTATTATTTTAATGCAAATTTCTCAGAAAGTTTCCCCTAAACATTTTTTTGTAATACTGAGTGGAATATATATACATATTTATCTCAGCATTAGAAAGGGGCTTGCCTATATATCAATAAATCCTTTCCAATGAGCACTATGGCTTTTAACCAGGAAGAATATTACTGTGACTGGTAGAACATATGGCAGTAGTTCTACCAGGATGTACAGTGGTTGTTACTACTGAACAAAAAAAACTTTACAATTATGCCCCGCCCCCCCCCCTTTTTCTTCCCATTTCAGTAGCATCTACCCTAGAAATTCCATGGACCTGAATCTGTTAGTTCAGCTTAGTTTCTCAGTGAGGACTAAACAAGTCCAACCTGACTGCTGCCTTCAGTCTACCTTATACTGACTCTGGCTCTCCTCTGACCCCCTCAGTGCGACAAGTTCAGCTCTCTGCAGTACTCGCTGCTTTTTGCTGGGTTAATTTTCAGCCTGCTCACTCATCTGAACTTGCACTCTGAGCTGCCAGAGCCAGCTCAGGAGCATGCACTTGAAGAGGAAGCGGGAGGAAGGGAAAGGAGGGGATGTCCCTTCAGCAGCAGCAGAAATATCTAAATTAGGATGCACAGGCAGCTGCCACTTCCTGCTTGTCGTATCACCACTCTGCTGACAGTGTCACTGCTTGCCAGGGTCCGGGGACACCTGCAGCTGGACACAGCTTCCCCTCAGCTGCTAGAGCAGGGCACAGCCTGCAAACAAGACCGGGAATGGGGATCGAGCCTGCTTCCCTCCACTGGCCCTGGCCCTCTCTGCTCCTTCCTAACCCCAAACTCTTTTGGGGTGGAGAATGCTGGGGCTCAAACAGGTGACCACAGGGCAGCAGGGCTGCCAACCTGCTCTGGCTGCTAGCACACCACTCCTGGGGACACAGCTCCCCCCACTTGCCTGCAGGCTGCTTTCTGCTTCCCCAGCACCACCTTGCTCCTTCCCCGCTCTGTCAAGCCTCACACATCATTGACTGTTTTAAATTGGCTCAGTTGTCTCATGAAACCTCAGCCAGAAGGATATCACAACAAGCTTAGCACAACTTACAATGATGGTGCTATGCTCTTATGGTCTTGCCATCAACCACGTGGTTTCATTCACTTTCTTTTGCTTCAACCTTCATCTGATTGGTCTGAGTACAATTTTTTTTTTTTTTTTTTAGGTAGGCTTTTTTTACTGTAGTAGGCACACAAAACCCTAATGACAGTAATATGGAGATGATATGACCATACAGTGGTACCGACCACATTACAGTGAATGTGACTGCAGGTGGTACCACATATTATAGTGGCACCATAGGCTTAGATTGGTTTAAGCTGCTAATGAAATGGTAACTAAATAGACCTTTCTTTACTACATCTGAGACACACAGAGGCATATTTGGCAAAACTTCTAAGCACAGAAAGTGCAGACTTAAAACTGCAAAATCTGCAGAGCTCAAATTTATTCTTGCTACATCATACCAGAGAAAGCAAAATATGTTCACCTCTCATTCAGGAGCAGTGACTTCTAGCTGAGGTAAGCTGCGTTGACTATAAGATACAATACGTGACAAGGAAAAGGTTAAAAAGGAGAAACTGCTTTGATTTAAAATATTTTGGGGGTCACTGACATTTAAGAGCTCCAATTAACAATATGCTCTTTCACTAAGGCACCAGTGCATAATTTTTCAAAACAAAGGAAATATATTTTTCGCTTAAAATTGGAGTCAACAAATGGCAATACTTTGGTGAAAGTTAGAAAAGATATAAGCCAAAGGAAATGACACAATACTAACTTTACTTACTTTCACTGATCCTTCCTTCCAACTCTGTAACTGATAGAACTAAGCAGAAAACCCCTGAATTTACATAGAAACCTCATAACCAGCTTATTTCATAGCTGATGAAATAAGCATCACCGACTCTATACACTTCATAAAGGCCAGAACATTATCACTGAATGTATAAAAACATGAATGTAAGAAAAAGCAGATTCAAGTGATACTGCACTATGAAAGGTAGCTTGTATATCAGCAATCAAAATTGTTGCCATGACATAAACACTGTAAAAGTATTTTACTTTCCTGCATTTCCCAGATGCTGGCACAAAGCTAGTGAAAGTTTGTAGTGACTCCCATCAATAAGACAGACAAAATAAAACCCACAGATAAATATCTGTCAAGATGACAGTTGAAAGGTATAATCTTTCAACTTGTCAGTGTTCAAGTATGGAAAGAATAAAAAAGGATAAAACACAAAAAGGATTTGTACATTTGATTCTTCTTCTTAAAGAGCAAGAAGATTGCCTGAAGCTTTTCACTGCTTGTATAAATTGGGAAAATTTGTATGCTGCTAGTAAAGGAGAACTTCAGCACTTAATTTTCCTTCTGTCCTGCAAAAAATTACTTTGTTGTGGATTAAATTTGAATAAATTTGAATACAAGTAGGATTGTTGGAGGTCTCTGAAAAAACAGATTTATTTTTTTTTTTAGGCAAAACAGAACAAAGACGGAATTTTGGTGATGAACTGAATCAGAAAGGACTTCCCAACTAGAGGCAATAGCAAGGGAGACAGGAAAACACATATAAGATATTAGGAATCAGTGCACAGTGGTGCTAGGCAGAAACAAGATTCCAACAGAAAGCAGCACGAAGAGCAGAACTGTGGAGTTCAGTGCAGGGGCAGAATGGGATGGGAGGTCAATCAGTGAGCTAAGTGCAGGACAGAGATGACGAAGGCAAAGAAAAGTTTGCAGCCAAAGGTAGAAAGGAGCAAGGGCTCGAACACTATTATAGATGCAGCACTTTATTCAGTCTATAACGATAACATGACACCTCTACTATTCTCTTGGAACACTAGGTCATCTTGTACAAAAGAGATTACTTATTTCACCATCTAGATCAGGAGCTGATCACTTGCTGTACATAACAATTCCACTCATCAGGTTCACTCATATCTACCTTTACTCTCAACTGAATAAAAAAAATTTTTTTTTTGAAGATTCATTTTCTTCTGCAATGAAATTTATAATTTCCTCTCTGTACCGCAAATATACACTTAACCTCCTCCTTCTTAGATGTTCCTTTTCACAGATGTCACCCACCCGCACCTCAATCTCATTGAAATGTATTTCTTCCTTCAACTTAATTATTAATATTCTTCAGCGTTAACATTTCCTGGGTTACATTTTCAGTTCAATAGTTTAATTTTTTTCTTTTCTTCATCAAAATAGCCCACTGGGCTAGCATTTGTTCAAAAAGAACAATCAGCAAGAGGCTTGCAGTAGTGCATAAGTAATCTCCAGTGGTGTTTTAAATCCAAATTTTACAATTTTCTGCTTTAAACTATTTTGTAATAAGCTTTCTACATTGAGCAATTAGCTAGTGGTCAGGGTCTTCTTAGTCTCTCTTGTATCTTTTGGTACTGTGATGGATGTTATTTCTTTTTCCTTTTTTTTTTTAGTTGTTTCTCATCTTTCCATATAGAATAATTCTCTAAGGAACATGGCCTTTTGGTGGCATTTAGTTTCCTCAGCCTGTCTGGTTCAACTACCACTGAGCTGGCCTATGATTTTGCTGCTGACTAGGCTACTGATAAGAGTGAGGACTAAGCTGAGAGATAGCCACAGCAAAAGCACTCATAGAAATAATGAATCTCCTTGTTCCAGCCTACGCTTTAACTACTATATTTTGTTTCCTCATTCAGTAAAATTCATGCGGGCACATTACTGCCTCAACACCATTACAACTTCTTCATCGCTTTTGGTAAGGCATGAAACTGTGACCTATTAGCAACACAATTAATATTGACAGCCAGATGAGTGATAATTTAGTTTTAAAAAAGGAGAGATATCCCAACACTAGCCAAATGAAAAACAAGCTATAAATGCTTCTTTTAATAGGAAAAAAATGACCGTTAATGTCACATTTGGGGCTTCTGCTGGTCATTTACTGACAAAGAAAAGATGACTCCTACTCTGTCACTTTTCTCTCAAGCTCTAGTGGCAGCCCATGGCTGCCAGCAGGAGACTGGAATAGACTACAGCCGTGCTCCTGATGGGACAAAAAAACCCAAACACACAACACTAGAAGGTTTGGCTAGTAGGTTTTGCTTTTAATCAAACATTAGATTTTCCTCACAGCAGATTTGTCAGGACCAGCAGGGAATCGCTGCTTTCCTCTGCAGCACACCATGCTGTTTCCTAGGATCATTTAGACACCTTTGCCTAAAAGTCCTGTGCTACAGCTAAGACTCCAATAAAGCTGTCTCCTCTCTCTCTTGCCCTCTTTCAGTGGCACAGAGCACTTCAAAGCATTCTGGTATTTCATAGCAGAACTTGGCATTTGTCACAGGATTACACAGACTGCAAATGTATGTGGAGGGAGTATCAAAGTGCATATCCTTATCAATTCTTCTGACTGCCTTTTTGCAGCCAGACCCTCACTGACTGCTCCTCCCCACACTTCATCTTACTCAAAACTGCTCCTTCTGGCTCCTTTCCTTCCCTATAGCTATCTTTGCCTTTATTGACCAAATCACTGTTTGTCTATTTCCCTCCCTTAAGTGACTCCAGCAGTGAACTAAGTCCAGTAAGCCTAGAAGAATTTTTTTCATTTGAGCAGCGTTTGACCCACGTGGTTTCTTCAAGACCTACATTCCTATATTAGGATCAAATATAGTTTTCATAATGTACTTTTCAATGCTTGCAATTTTGGGGAAAAAAAAAAAAAAGAGAATAACACATGTAATGAAAGATACAAATGACTTTTGTAGGGTAAAAAATATGATTTATTAATTTGATACCATTAGCATGGAGCTTTTCAGTTGTTAATAATAATACAATTATGTAAAATTATAAAGGTTAGAAAAATAAAACTGAGTCCCTACTTACCTGCGGTTATTACACTTGATACTTCCCCTAAGCATGTTATTGTGTCCATATTCCAGACAGATTTGTACTCAGGCAATCGCATTCTCATTGTGCGACATAATCTTTGTAAAATATCAACTGGAAAAAATAGGTTTTAGACTTTCATCTTAAAAAACCCTGTTCTGTTGTGTTGCTGACACAGAATGAATACCTGCATTCCTGAGATGGACAAGTGATCCCTAAATATACAGCCTGTAAGTACAAACTTACACTGTTGGTGAAGGGAGAATTAGGACAAAGCTTGCCACATTTGAATTAACATGAACTTATTTGTTTTTCTCCTCTGGTAGCTTTTCAATTTCCTGGTGAGTTATGCCT
>NW_009259719.1:4390146-4485732 GCF_000687185.1 Egretta garzetta
GGGGGGGGGGGATGTGGGTGACATCTACTTGATGTCACTTGGTGGCGCTGTTAGGAACGTTAGCTAGCCAGGTTTTCTATGAATCACCACCTTTTCTTACAATACCATTTTTGCAGGACTAGCATACTACTCAAAAGGAAGGCAGAGACCACAAAATAGATGAAAAAATATAAAAGAAAATAAATAAATGAGCCCTGAACTCCTCCTCAACAGAATAAAATATCTTTTCAATTCTATTGTTTGATGCAATATAGAAACCCCAAACTAAGACAAGAGAAAGTACTTTATCTTACAAAAGGAAGAAATCAGACACAACAGTGATATCAAGCAGGAAAAAAAAATCAGAACAGAAGAACTATGCTTTAAAATAGAGATGCTGTGGAACTGTTGAATGTAGAGCTGCGTAAGTCCAGAATGTGGAAAGGCGCTCTGCAAAGGGCCCTGGAAAAATCTTCAAGGATACTCAGAGCGCATCCAAATTCTGTGCTGTGAGGACTTTATTAGCAAGTGAATAGTAAAACAACAAAGTTAGACCTAAGAACTGAGGATTTTAGAACAGGTGGAAAGATCACCTGCTCGCATACTGCCAAAGGCTAGGGAGCAGGCTCAACCCACGCTCTGGCCGATCTGAGATGACATCTCCTGTATTTCTGCCATATGTTCCTTAAGCAGAGGCAACCTGTTTCACCTATTTGCTTCTAACTAGTATACAACATCTTTTGCCAGTTTTTGTTCTTTCAAGGCAGCAAATTTGCAGAAATTATCTTTTTTAAATTGCTGTGAGAGATCTTAATAATACTACTTCAATGGCTGATTGAGCTGATTAAATCAATTTCTGTGCAATAACCAACCAACAGCTCTTCAAATAATCTGCAGAAATCAGTTAAGGTAGCTTTTGATGCAAGAGCACACAGACTTGGTAGAAGGGCGGGGAGAACCTTGGCAGCACAGCTAATAAATGTAATTATAATGATAAAAGTTCACAAATGGCTTCATTCTACACTGTCACTCACAGCACAACCTGCTATCGCTCACTCCTGCTGCACACAATGACCTTTGTCATGCCTGAGAAAACAGCTTCCCACTGTGATTTGACTCTTACCGAGTGGCCAGATGGGGCAGTTTTGCTTCATTATTTGTGTCTGTGAAGTGGAAATGCCAACAGAAAGATTCATTACTGCCAAGATCATCTCTGCAAAGCTCCTCTGATTTATTAGGGCATAAACTGCTGTACTGGCTGTAATGAGACATAAATGTTCTGTAAGGCCTATGAACTCAAGAAGGAAATACACTGCCATCAAGAGGCTATGGGCCTAATTTATTAACAGCTCATGCCAGTACCATCACAGAAAATCAAACAAGCAGCACGCAGACCACAGCAGTTGTAGGAAAAAAAGGTAACAGATTAACCAATGACATGTTTACATAAAATAATTTTTCATTTTTCTGAAATTTGTACAGAGGAGAGAGGTGAAATGCAATGGAATTGCTAAACACATTAAAATATTAGCATCTCTCAGATTCTATTTAATTAGCGTTGAGATTATAATCCAGACTGATAAATCATAGGATAAGAAAAATTAAATCTCAAGTTATCTTGCAGGGAGACAATTCCCTGTCCAATTCCAGAATATTCTACATTTTTTAAGCCCTGTATTTTGTTAGGCAGTCTAGATTTTCCTACATTTTTATTTGTATCATGGGTCTCTTGCCTACTTCCGCAATTAATGCAGTACAATGCTCCTGAAATATTAAAACTATTTACAATGGCAAACGTGTCAAATAAACA
Source organism: Egretta garzetta (assembly GCF_000687185.1). Taxonomy (NCBI): domain Eukaryota; kingdom Metazoa; phylum Chordata; class Aves; order Pelecaniformes; family Ardeidae; genus Egretta; species Egretta garzetta. Next base: position 4,391,936 of record NW_009259719.1, read on the forward strand.
CTAAAACTGCTTAGTTGTGCCTGCCATTAGGTACATGCATTCTTTGAACAGAATACATCAGCTACTTCATCCATAATGAGAGCAGGTAAAGAGCACTTCAGCAACACAGGAGTAATTTAATGCTACATTGACAAAGGGCTTCTAGTGTGGCCACAAAGATGCTAGCAAGACCACACGTATGGTTTTGCTAGCACTGTTCACAGTTTTGGTTGCTAGCTTTCAAAATGGTTAAGGTTGGACTGCAGTCACTAGAGGTGCTGCTTCTGGCATCATCACTGAGTGACCCCATGCAAAAGTTGCTGGATAACTGCTACACAGGGGGTGGCTTTCTCCTGGCAAGGGGGTGCTGCAGTCAGGAACATGGTGGCAGTTGCATCAAGCTGCAGGATCACACAGACCGTTCCAGTGCAAGACCCACTCACAACCACAGTTGAAACTGTTGTTTACAGCCCAGCCCTTAGGATTCTATATTTCTGTCAGTCACTGGTTTCTCAGACAAAAAAAAAACCAACTCAGCAAACCCCAAACAATAACAACAAAACCCAAACCAACACAAACCAAAACAAAAAAAAAGAAACCACGAAGTTTGCACAGCACAATTTAAAACTGACTCCAAATCTGCAACCATAGTAAAGTCTTTTCTGCACTTTCAGAAAGAAGGTAGCAAACTATGTTTACATTCAATTAACAGATTATAGGATAAATGTAAGCATCTAACTATAAATTTAGAGCTTACAGAAATAATTGTACAAAAGTTCCTTACAGAAATCTCATTAATTTTCCAGAAGTTAGAGACATACACACACAGTATAGATAATTTTTTTTAAAAATTTCATTTCAAAATGTTGTTTCAGAAAACTTACAAGGAGTTACGCCTTGAAAGAAATTTCCCCAGTGGGAAATATATCACAGTCTGAGCAGTCATACATAGACAATTAAAGCCGCATAACACTTTTTACTCTTAAAATATCAGCAAAATTAATTAAGCAAATTAAAAGTACAACGATATCTGCTTATGATGGCATGGTAATCTTGCCTATGCTTCTAATTTAATAATCCAGTCTCACTCGGAGGGCAAGTACACTTTGTACTGACACAGCTCCTGTGAGTAGTTCTGGGTCGTGGAGATACTGTAGTGCTGTTAGCACTTGATTAAATATTAATGTGGGAATGAACACCAGGTTCTTTTGCCACTCAGCAACCCATTAATAAGTCACTCTGGAGAAAGGAGGAAAAGACACATGTTTTCTTGACCCACTTGCTTTTGAAAAGGCTAAATCCATACATCAGTAAGAAAAAAAAATAGTTCATTAGTAGTGTTTTAAGATACCTATATGGCTTGTGTTACATCACTGTTCCCTTATGGCTATTAAATGTTCCAACATTTAAAAAACAGCAAACTAAACCATAATGAAACCAGGCGTATGTATACTCATCCATTTCTCACTGAATGATGGAAAGTTATCTAGACTGTTTTCTGAAAATCTGTATGTTATTTCACAGTTTACTGTCTGTTTAAAGGTGTATTCTATACAACGGGATCTTAATATAAAAAATTCAGACCATAGTAACATTGAATGCTGAAATAGTTATTAAATTTCCTTCTGACTCAACTTTCTTTTCATTTCTAGTGATTTGATAGAGAATATGCCTTCTCAAAATGCTTCTTCACTGATACACTGCATCATATATGTTTCTTGGACAGATAATATGGCATCAACAGTTCAGTGCAAATGCAAGAAAAATACCAATTCGCCTTGAAAGTAAAAAAGAAACTGTTTAGTTTTAAAAGCTAAAAATTACCTTAATCAAATCTCTTTTCCACAAGGTGAAATGAAAATTTAAGAATCATTCTTATAGTTTTCAGCTCAGTTTTACACTGAAGTTCAGGGAGTTGAGGGGGTTTTTTTGACCCTATTTTAGGGTTATGGCTTTCCAGAGGGAACACTAGTGAGCACTGAGCTTCAGAGATACCAAAGCTTTCCAGTTCCCTTTGCAGCAGAGAAGGAACAACTGCCACGGAACTCCTCCAGAATTTATATTCAACTTCTCCCCTTCCCAGGGTATTCTGGAGTACTGTGCACCTGTATAATTAGAGATGGAGCAGTTGCTGTATCAATCTTGAGCAGAATTTATACGAAAAGGGCCAATAATATTAGGCTTGTATGAATGTAGTAAAAGATCTTAACCTCACCAGGATGCAAAGACCATCTGCCATTTTACTCCTGTCTCCACACAAATACAGTTCAAGCAAGACCATATTGCCACCTTCCATAATTAACACCTACCAGGAAAACCCTCTCAGAAGTAAAACATAACAACAAAACAAAACTTTTAAAATGCATGAAAGATGGAAACATTACCATCCCTTAGAGGCTGAGGTCAAGTTCTACTTGCGCCCCCCCCACCTCCCCTTCTCAGCCAAAGCAGCTGTAGTTATTTACACAACATGAGCACTCGTGCCTGCTGTGTTCCTCTCCTTTTCCTGAGAGTCCCTGGTGGTTTACATCATGTAGGGATACTGTCCACCCCTGCTAAGCAGTTGGTCTTAGAGGAAATACTTTGTAGTTATGGAAGTATCTTGCACAGACCACATATCTAAAAGTTGCTCTGGCACAGAGCGGCACAATACTCACCAGAGTTCCCTAGGTGGATTGAGGAGACTGATGGAGGGATTCACATTTTTAGAAAAGGAATTTGCTAATTCCCTTAATGGTTCAGTATTTGTTAACTGAGAAGTTTGTTCTAGCTGGCTGGCAATGATTAACGACTGTCATCTCCTTGCCTGGGAGAAGAGACACCATTCCGAACAACCTTTGTGAAGGCTGTGAAGGCGGTGGGGGCCGACATTCCCTACATCCTTGCTGCTATGTGACCAAAAATGGACTGACCTCAGTCTAGTCATATCTACTAACATGGGGAAAGTATGTGAGGATTTTATTATGAACCAAACTAAGATTTTGAAAATTGTGTTTATTATTGCCTATTGCTGATGCAAGCAGAGCACAGTCAAAGGCTTTGTTCTGAGTTTCACCTTTGAATACAACTGGGTATTGTATGCAACACTGTTGTAACCATGGGGAAAAGCCCATCAATTATATTGATCTAATAGCTTATTAGATGTCACTCTTGCTGCACACAAATGTAGACCCAAGTGCATTTTTCTGGCTGAAATTGCACAAACATGACGTACTGCAAAGGCATCCTCAGATGTCTGGCTCATCGCTAGTTTCCACACATGACCTTTTAAGGAGAATTTAGGTCAGCCTAAATAAAACAGTTTGTTTCAAAATGTGGTGCCATATGTCAAAATGTACTTAGTCAGCCAGTATAATTTTTAGCCAAAAATTCAGTATTATCAGATACAGTGCTAAAATCTCTGTACTCAAAATTTTATCATGCTGTTTGTGTACACATTTGAATATTTTGCACAAATTTGGTTTTGGTTGCTTGAATGAGTCAAAATATTTTTAAAAAGTACTATCGTAATTATTAGAATCATACTGATAGCATTGTTTGTTAAAATAATTAGTAAGTAATACTGCTAAGTATTCATTATGCTTTTTATAGGCTAAGTTCTGTCACCTTTTTTTTAAAATTCTAAACAGTTCCATTTGCTATACAGATATTGTGGATACTACTCATCATGAAATCCATGACAAGTCAGGGAGAGAGTCCCAGAATAGGAGATAACTCCCATTTGACAGGATTGTACTGAGTAACACAAAAGAAGGTGCCATAAACTACCCCTAGCTAAGAAAAGGAAAACTTATTTCACAAGGCAGCTAATAGGTCCCCTTGTCTTAGCAAATATTCCTCCCCTCCGTGCAGGAGACAAAGAGAGGTGGAAACTCCTATTGGTCTCTTTAGTAGAGCTATTTTCTAAAGAAATTATTCTAGCAGAGAGGAACATGACAGTATTGTTATACTGATCAAATCTCAGGCAGTGTGTGCTGCCCATATGCCAGACTTCCAGGAACAGCACAGCTGAGAGCACAGATTTTCTGGTTAAACATGGTAAACCCACCTAGGATACTGGATATCCCAAATACAGACCCAGCAGAGACAGAAACATTGTACTAAAAAAGTCTGAACTCCTCTGATGAGTTCCCATCAAAGCTATGAAGAGAGATTTTTAGATCCTCATTAATACCTACCTGCCACACAACAGCATGCTGCTGCTGCTGGCTACATTCCCAACACTGCACAGAACAAATGCACGTAGGACTGACACTGGGAAGTAAGCACCGACACTGGGAAGTAAGCACCGACACATAAGAACAGGAGAAGTTGGGGAATGAGGAGAAAATAACTTGGTCTCAGTAAAAATCCATATTCATTTCTGAATGGTGGGCTGATTATGCCCTTTCAATACAGTATAAACCACAGGATCAGGCTTGAATTCTATGCAAGAAAACAATGGGAATCTCAGACCATGCATACTTCCTACCCACACTGTGGTCCCCACTCAAAACTGCCAGCAGTAAACTGCAAAAATGCTGTACTGATGGTGCTCCCACAAATTGGTGACGGATGAGGGAATCTCTTTCAACTGCAAGTGACAAGAAATGGACAGATAGGAAGATAATCTTACCATAGCTGTTTTTGTGTACAGGATGAAATTCATCTTCCATGAATTTTTGTGCCTATAAAACTTGATAGTGTGAATATTTGATGAAAACTCATCCCCTAAATGCGATGTAAACTTAGCCAAAGCAAACGTGTACAGTCTTCACCCATCTCTACCACAGATGTTTCAGTATTTAGACAAAACTCTCATTTTATGGAAAATTCAGCCATTTCTTCTTCACAATGAGACCAAAACTAATAAATGCATACTCAGTTAATTTAACTTTTGGAGATTAAGTTAATAGAGTAGATGAACTGCCTAGGGATTTTTCCCTTAATTTGTAAAAAGAATTGAAAACTACTACACACCTACTGCAGAGCAATTGCAACAATAATTTTCAGGCAGGTAGATGTTTGTGGATACTGCAAAATCTGGGGAAAGTAGGCACCTCAAAAAAGACAGGCTTGAATCTTGAATAAGTGACATGCTGCAGCTAACCTATAATGCAGCATTATATAATGAGTACTTTGTGTATCTGGGAGCATAAGGCACGTGAGAAGGGGAGGTCAGCTGCAGCCCCAAATCTTATAATCAGTTTGTTGGAAGTCATACTTGGTGGCAACACCAGCCCACAGTTTGGCAGCGCTCTTCTTCCAGGCTTGCACACACTACTGCTCTCTGTAGCGAGACTTCCATGCAATACCACGGAAGGCTTTTCCCAGAAGGAAAGAAATCTGTGCAAGACAGCCTGAGAAATCCCCTTTTGATTCCCATTTCATTTACTTCCTCTTACTTCCTTCCCTCTCCTAGTCTTTCCATTATCCCTTTTTCTAGTAATTTTGGGCATGATTTTTTGCTCTTGGAAAGTCTACTAGGCAGATGGATCTAGAAAATAACAGAAGTTAACTTTCAGATGGTCTTCCATAATTTACAATATGTTGCACCTATTTCTTTTTTCCACGAATTTATTATTTGGGGAAGAAAAAGTCTACGAGAACAGGAGTTGAAAACCTGCTCACAGCTTTCTACCTGACGTACTAAACATATATTTCAGTTTATTTATTGAAAATGCATATTTGTTTAGTGAGAGTTAAAGATTTGGACTGATCCAAAGAGACTGAAATATATATGATTAATTGAAAGACCAGTATTACTCTATCTATTGTCTTTATACTTAAGAAACATTCTTCACTGTTCTACTAATATGCTGTATTATTAAATCAACTAAAAACCACAGAGACAGACCATTACTGATACTAACCTTAGACATTATTAAAAAACCGAAAAATTCTCCTTCATCAGAGGCTGAAAACCAGAATCATGTAATAGAAAGTTCTTGGCATAACTACTGCATTTCACAGTTCCATCACATTTTGTTCTTACGAAGAGGAATGCCCAGGAGCTTGCCTAGCAGATGTGTCTGTTGTCTCCACTCACGCACCCTTCCAAATTTTCTCTAGGCTTCTTGACAACAGAAAGCAGTCAACTTTCTGAGGGTGTCTGTGGCAATGTTCTTCCTCAAACAAGGATAACCCACTTCTATTTATTTTTAAAATAGGTAAAGTGAATGTTACCAGAAGTTGCTGAATATTTCCAGATCCTATTGAAGCATAAGATATGTGGAAATTGACTCTACCATTTGCAAGACACACAGTTCTCCACAAAACCAAAGCCTAAGTAGCTTCTGTCTTGAATTGTCCATAAAAGCAAGAATCAAAAAACAAATTCCTATTTTCTATCCAGTAGACTTCTCTCTCTCTCTCTACATACACAAAAATACACAAAATTATTGAGTTAAACAAAGGTATGCTTCTGATCTCTCTTCCTCAAGAAGAGGCCTGTTCCAAGTGTCATAGGCTCTATAGGTGTTCTATTTTATGAACCTCAATATAACACAAATTCCAAAATGTTTTATAAGTATTTATAGCTGCTTCTATTTTCATAATGTTATGCTGAACAGCAGCTGTTGGGATACACACTTTACTACTACAATGGATTTTAAAGCCTTCTTCAATAATGAGTCCCAGATGATTCAAAATCCTGCATGTTTTTTCAAGATATGAATGCCTAATGACATAAGATGGCAGAATAAAGACTTCTGTTTTCTAACAATGTACTAAATTCAGCTTCAATGTTAAAATCCAGCAAAAAGGTTTCAAGAACTCGTAAACGGAAACCTCCATGACTGAGCTTAAATCTTAGCAGAAGTCAGTGCACAAGTGTTATCCCACAGAAACAGAACATATTTATTCAGATGTGCAAATCTTATTCTGTCAGTTTTGCACGAACGCAGTTATGGTAAGAGTAGTAGAGAGGATTAAGAGATGATGGCATTTAGAACCTCATAGAGAAGAATAGGTTTTTATCGGTTTTGCAGCAGATGTCTGCATATGGGAACAGAACACAAAAGTTAAGTCTACAGAGACTGCCATGTTTTTCAGAAGTCTCAGAATGTAGTTAATGCTATTATACCAGTTTAGAAGAAGTAGTCATAAATATAGTGAGATAAACAAACAGTGAGCTCAACGGGTATTCTACAAAATGCAGAACCACTAACACAGTTAAAGACTGAACCACTCAGACAGAATCAGCAGACCCACAACAGAGTTATAAAGATGGTATTGTTTGGATAACTTGTTTAGTTCTTAATTCAGTAAAGCACTTTAATGTATGCCTGAATCCATTGCTTTGGTTAGCAGAGATGTAATAATTCACATATGTAAGCGCTTTGCTGAAATGAATACTAAACTACACATATGATCCCCTGCATGTAATGAATCTTCCGTACCGTCTTGATATATGTGCCTGTATTGCAGGATTGTTCTATAGCCAGACACCACGAAGGATAACAGAGGTACTCTGGGAAAATGGTATATATGAATAATAATTTCATATAAACAATGTCTGTTATACTTCCAAACCAGCAGAATTTGGCCTCTCAGAGCAAAATGAGCAAGAAATACCATTTACTATATGTAATGGGATGCCAGCAAGAGAATACTATACCAAACATTTAACTTCCTCCCTTTGTAACATTCCCTTTCCAAACATCTCTTGAGATTTGATATTTAAACATGCAATTTACCAACGTTCTCAACTTAATGTAAATATCCAACAGAAGTTAACTTAAAGCCTCAGTATGTAACAAAACAACACACTATGGCTTTTTTTAATTCAGCGTGAGTTACATAAAATAGAATTATATGAAGATGTCATTAAAGGAAAAGTGATACAGGAATGCGCTAAGAATGGATCATACAAACTAGGTAGAAATATATGTTTGTACTCAGATGAAAATGTCTGAAAACATTTATTCTTTGTGCTTGTGTATAGTTTTCCAGGGTACTCACCAATTACTTAGAGGCTACTGGAATTGCCATACCTCATCGGACTAGCAATGAATCTGACCTGTTGGTTAGGAAAAGACGCAATAACCCATGTTCCTATTTAAGCCTCACCATTGCATTTTCTCCTCTACATGTATCACCGCATGTAACTGTAAATCCTAATAATGCTTGTCCACTATACAATCCTGTGTTTGATTCAAGCTTAACCTTACATCTAAAAAAAAAAAAAAAAAGATTAGAAAATTAAAATTTTATTGCAGTATATTCTAAAAGCTATAACAGAGGCCTAAAACATCATAAGGACAGCTATTTAAAACTTACTCCAAAGTACATATGAAGTTTTTGCTCTTTCCTGTGTGTAGAATCAGTGAAAGGTTTTTACTTACTATCTTGTGCCCTACAGAACAGAAAGTACCTACAAAGCAAGCAGGCTTGTAGGTCTATTATATCCTTGTAATTTCAGGCTATAGGTAAAGGAAGCAGAGGTGACTGAGCATAACTCTAGTTTTGTCTCTTTCAACAACTTATTTTTCACCAAGGCCCTCCTCTGTAATGTAACCTTTAATAAAGACTCAGATAATTTCAACTGCTTCCAGAAACCAAACTTTAAACAGGTTATTTAGGAAGACATTCAGTCCAGCATCATCTTCAGGTTTTTTACTATTTGTACTTTTTTTTATTATTATTAATCCAAATTAATAGATCAGAATACTATGTTATTTCTTTATTGTTAAATGTAAGCAAATGGGTTTCCTATATGCAGCTGTGGTCACCTTTTTCTTGGTGGGTTAATCACAATTAACAATATACTTCTTGATATCTAACAGAGACTGTAGGTACTCATCTAAAATAGAACAGCTCTGACAGCCTTCAACATCTCTTTTCTGCTTGTCATGTTTTAAGTAAGAAGATGCATACGTTATAAAGAGAAGTAATTAAAAACAAGCAGACTATGAACGGTATCCTGGCTTTTAGTATAATTACAGTACTGTTCAGTTTAAACCATACCTACTAAAATACACTTTTTATCATGCTGTTGAAGAACTTCAAGAAATAAATGATCTCACTGTTTCCTTAAGTGGATGACATAATTCTTCACAAAAAACACTACCTCAAGAATAGACATAGTCCACACAATGAAACGGGCATATTTGTGCAATTACTATGCCTACTTTAACTGTCTTGCTTCTGGCATAACAACTCCACAAAAAATAATTTTTTAAAATAGTACCCTACAGCACTTCAAATATCAGGTCAGGTTTTATTATATTCATTTTGAGGATTAGTAAACAGAATCCATATGATATCGGGTTCTTATTATGATATTTACTTACAATACTTTGGTCTCTCTTGTTAATAATGGCATTCAGCCACATATTTCTCAGTGATATGGAGTTTATGCCAGATGCAAATAGTGATTACTTACAGTCACCTAGGAGCACTTTATGTACACATATTTTATCTTAAATTTTGGAACTCTATGTCTACATACACTACATAAAAATTAACTTATTTTTTACAAGCAAAACTAATGATTTTTCCTTTATTGATTCTCATTAGTTCCCCAAAAGTACTTTGGACAATCTATCAAAGATTGGGGATTATTCTCCGTTTTGACTGCCCATTGTTTATAAGGGACTGTGTATGAGTCATAGTTAATTTACTTTTGTATCTATTTCTGATTACATGACAAACATTAACAGGGTAATGGCAGTTTGGATATACATTTACATTGTGTATAAATGATCATCCCAACTAAAATTCTTAAAACATTCAGAAAGCATTAGCGAGTATGTGATTCTAGCCAACCATATAACTGTATATCAGTAATCCTTCCTCTGGCAATCCACATAGACCCTGAGGATAAGATTCAATTACCCTTATCTTCACAAAAACCATCTCCCCACTTTTTGGTTTTAAGCACTGCAGAAAAAGTTTCTTTATGGCAAATTAAATTGACATTGGCCTAGAAAAGAATTCTTAACTACTTTGACTATTATATTCAGGAATACAAGTGGAAATACTAGTGACCAATTTGTAGACAGCATTCTGGTAGTTCTGACCAAAAAAAAAAAAAAAAAAAAAAAAAAAGAGACATTCACTGAAACAGAAACCTACCTGCCTCTTTTTCTCTTTAAAATGGATAAGGAATAATGCAGAAGAAAAAAAAAAATCTTCTTTAAACACTTCTTTTTTTCCCCAAGAAAATTGTAGATGGGGCAGGAAATTAAGATTACAGCATTTCTGTGAGGAGTTATTTCTCTTTATCCCCAAATCAAGAACTTTTGTTTGATCTCATACCCCATCTTTCACATACTGAAGGGGGGGCCTAAAAAGATAGCTAATTAATGTAAGTTATGTCATAGCTTGAAAGGTCTATAAAGTGTCTGGACCTTCTTTTGTCCTTGAGACAACCAGTAATAAAGCATATGGTTTGTGTAGTAGTAATAACGGCCACCTCTAAAGTACTTCAGTCTTTTTAGAAAAAAAAAAAAAAAAATCAATTTAGTAACATCCAGACAACATTGTAGACAAGACATTCAATTTGCTGCACTAATGTTCCATGTTGCCAGCATCAGCAGGTTCCTAAGCTACAGAGACTTGGTTAAAAACCTGCAGAAAGGTTTGTAACCTTGTGGAAAGCAGACAGGAAGAAAAAGATGATTTGTCACCAATACAATGCCACAATGCAGCTACCCATTTTCTTGTAGCCTGTTTCCACAGCATCCACTTGATTTCATGTTTGTCTCTAGGATAGTTTTCAGACAAAGGAAATTAAAACATGTCATGTTTTCATCTTCCTTGGTTAAAGGAGGGTAAGGAAAGCATTCTTTCCTGCCCTGTGGCAGAATCTAAATGTTTCGGAAATTCACATAGCCCCAAAGCTCAGACTTTCATTTCATATACAGCAGTTGAAGCCAATAGAGTTGTTGGTTGTCTTTAAACTAACTAAATTAATTTTTAGTAAAAAATTATTGAAGTTAAATATTTATTTCACAGATCTTTTATATAAGTGAGCAGACTGAAATAAAGGTCTTTAGTGACCAAGTGACCAGTAGGCACCAGTAATGACCAAGTATTTTCTTAAGTATTTAAGAAAGCTAACACTGTATATTACTAAACACACTATAAATATTGATCCTGTAAAAGTATCCATTAAAGTCCCACAGGGCTAAGGAGTTATCAACTGATTGTCTGCAAATATAGTATATTATTATGAAATAAAATCTAAATCCAGCAATTTTTGAGGTGCTAATCTCTGGATTCAATTATAATTTTAAGTATTGTATATAGACCCAGATACCTTCCAGACTATGGAACTTTTCATATAAAGCAGATGCAAAAGCAGGTATAAATACTTAAAAGGCATGGAACAATTTATCTTGTAATTTCAACAGTTCGGTTCAGACATAGGCAGCATTAGCTGTTAGGTCTTTCTGCATGATAACCATTTAGCAGTAGGAATAAAGATGTTATTGCAGTTATTCTTCATATTCACCTTACTTGAAGTCTTAGCACTGACAGAAACCATCTTAAATCTCTGCCTTGTTGTAACGGTTCATAAGCAGAAAGAAAATATTTCTCTCCCATACAAAATGAACTCTTCTCTCCAGAGCCCTCAGAATAATAGGAGACAAGACAGATGAAGTTCTAGTCCCTGTTACTGGCCCAGTAAATGAAAGGCTGCAGAATGAATCGAGTAACTGAATGTGGGGGGACTTCTAACTCAGATTTAAAAAAAAAAAAAAAGGCATGAATTCTGGAGTACATCCATCCTTCCTTCTTATCAACGGAGACTAAATTCAGGAGACACTTCTGGTCTGTCTAGCTGGATTTGATTCTAGAAAATGAGGAAATTTTAGGTGGTATTTTGGTTTCCATTTAATTTTACTACATAGAAAGGGATTTACTACTTCTGGTTTTGCCTATATATACCATAGCATATAGCTATTTCAGATAATTATGAAAGCAAATGCTTTTCAGAATCAAAGGACAAACCCAAAGACAAGGATGTAGTTCAATTGATTCAATTATTCTTTTGCTTTCTTTTCCAGATTTTGCATGTGGTACAATATCACTGAATGAAGAGCTCTCAGACTAAGAGAGCAGAACATCCATTTCTGGACATTACAAGTCACAACAGCTCGCAAAGATGGTATCTCCCTTGGCCACTTGCAAGTGCTGCATCAACCTATCTGAAAAACAGTACTAGAAGACTGTATCTAAACCAAAATTTGCTTATTTACTCCAATTATGTACCTATTTCCCCTTGATCTCAATAGAATTCTAGACTTTGCCCTGAATCATGGTCATGGAAGAAATGCTTTGGGGCTTCTCCAAAACAACAAGGAGATGGGCTTCATGGAAGTATAGAACTTGAGAGCCACATAAAAACAATGGGAAAAGGAGGAGAGAAAAAGACCCATGCTGTAAAATATCAGGCACTTGGTCATTTTAGCCAGTGGAGATTATTTTCCTTTGCAATGTCCAAACATAAGGAGAACAGTCTTGCTACATTTAAAATGTCACAATATGTTAATATTATTTTGGTAGATACTTTCTGTTCCAAGTTCATTAACTTAAAATTGGTGACTGAAGTGGCTTTCAACAGAGAGCATGACAGGACTTGAAGCTCTGATATCTCTGATCTCACTGTAATTTCATTTTTAGATGTGCTATAGCATTTCAGCAATATTTACAAGGTATATCTTCCTGAAATTTTCCAATAGAGAGTAAGCAGGATTATTTTATTTAAGAACAGACAATTAATGGCACTACTTTCTGGGAGCAAACCTGAAGGGCTATCTTTTCCTGTAGTCCTGTTGATTTGCCTGCACCCCCCCACCCCACAACAACAATGTATTTTCATGCTTTTAAATTAGAATAAGGTACCTAGTGAAATAGGTAAGTGCAGTATTTAGCTTGGTTTCTAAAAGTGCATTTATATATAATAGTAGAAGCATTAATATACAGTAAAAGCATGACTCGCTCTGTTCCAACTGACATCAAAAAGATATTTTGAAACTTAAAGGCTTTCTCCTGAAATAGGACATCTTAAAAAAAAATATTGCAACTATATCATAGGTGTAATTGTAAACAAACACTTTCTTGGTACTATTTTTTTTAGATACTTATGTCTGCTACATGGTGAAAACCTGAGCTTTTGTATGACAGTGTCAATGGATTTACTCTTGCAGATTATTTTTTCTCCTTTTGGTACTTCTTGTGGCAGAGCTGACATGAATGAATTACAGAAACTTGAAAATACTGAATGTAAGTTTCATGAATGAGAAAAATTATGTACATAGCACAAACTCATTTATGATGTGAAAATCTAGCTGCTTAAGGTATAAGATTGCATGTATGAACTCATATAAAAAGGAAATAGACATTAACAACTTAGAGCCTTAGTCATACAAATAAAACATCATGTGTTATAAAAATAGCTTCTACTATATTTACATTTTAAGTAGCAGAAGATATTAAGAAAACACGGGGAAGTGGGGTTTTTTGTGAGGAAGATAGGGACTCATAAAATAAACAGTAAAATGGAAGTGTTCTTTCTTTCAGGGAAACAGTCCAGAAGATAAATTTTAAATAGTCTTTTGATGGTCATAATTCTCTAGCTCATACACAAAATCAGGCTGATGTGTCCTTCCACTCCCCAAAATTCAATTACTTGAAGCTACTTTGGGTATTTAATTGGAGCCACACTATTCCATTTCAAAATTATCACCATAACATTTTTATTGAATACATTATCAGAAAGCAGGTTTTTAATCAGTTGTCGGACAGAATACATCTACAACAGTATGTAATAAAGTGCCCTTATCCCTGTTTACACAGTATCCTTTTTAAAAAATACTATCTGTTGCAAAGATATATATGGCTTGGAAAAAAGAAGAAAATATGAATTGTTATTTACATAGCGACAGTATGTATGTATTCTGCTTTTTTAGAGATTGTCACCGACAAACTGGCAAAGCCTTCACAGTTATACGAAGTATTTGTTCCTTTCTATAAGAGAACAAGATGTTTCTGCTGCAACTTGTGGTGGGTTGATCCTGGCTGGAAACCAGGCTCCCACCAAAGCTGCTCTGTCACTCCCCCTCCTCAGCTGGATAGGGGAGAGAAAATACAATGACAGGCTTTTGGGTCAAGATAAGGACAGGGAGCTCACTTAGCAATTATCATCATGGGTAAAACAGACTCAACTTGGGGAAGAATTTAAATTAATTTATTACCAATCAAATCAGAGCAGGGTAATAAGAAATCAAAACTAAACCTTAAAACATCTTCCATGGGGCCACAGGTCCTGCCAGGAGCCTGCTCCAGCGCAGGTTTTCCACATTGCCACAGCCTCCTTCAGGCACCCCCCTGCTCTGGCGTGGGGTCCTCCCCAGGCTGAAGGTGGACATCTGCTCCCCCGTGGGCCTCCCTGGGCTGCAGGGGGACAGCCTGCCCCCACCATGGGCTGCACCAGAGGCTGCGGGGAAATCTCTGCTCTGACACCTGGAGCATCATCTCCCACCTCCTGCTGCACTGACCTGGGTGTCTGCAGGGCTGTTTCTCTCTCATATTCTCACTCCTCTCTCTGGCTGCAATTGCTGTCACATAACAGCTTCTTCCCCTTCTTAAATAATAAAATCCCAGAGGCGCTACCACCATCACTGGTGGCTCAACCTTGGCCAGTGGTGGGTCCGTCTTGGAGCCAGCTGGCATTGGCTCTGTCAGACATAGGGGAAGCTTCTGGGAGCTTCTCACAGAAGCCACCCCTGTAGCCCCCGTGCAACCAAAAACCTTGCCATGCAAACCCAATATATGATGACATATTGAATATTATCTAATGTTAGATATAACGTAACTAAAATAGGAACTTTGCTGACAAGGTAACTGTGGTAAACAAACTTAAGGACTTAGCTTAGAGCTATTACTTTGTCCATCACTGTCCACCACAGTGGAAAAACATAAATTATGAGAAAGATGGCAAGGCAATGAGGACAAAAAACATGAGGAAAAAAAACTACTAAGCAGTTCAAAGGTGTGATTTATAAATACAAAAAATGGCTTTGGAGAGAATGAAGATGGTGTAATGCAAAAGCAAGGGATCTTGAAATGCACCATATGCATAATTTTTAGGCACAATGACATTGCAAATATGAAGAATATTGCATTTTCAATAATTCTTCCCTTCTAGAACAACAAATCCAACAAAAAATATTGAAAGCTCTAATGCATTAAAGCATACATATGGAAATCTTTACATTTTTCATACTGAAACATTTCAGGCTGAAAAGACGACAAACTGAATTTTTTTTTCTACATATTTTCTAATACAGACTTTAGCATATTGTGTAATACATTAAATATTTTATAAGAGTGGGTAGAATATTGCATATCAAGTAAAAGCTACTCCCTAAAAACCATGTCCTTGCTAAACAAGAACCCTTCATACTAGGCCTTCGCAGAAGTACACCCAAAGGGAAACCTGTCCTGCTGCTTATGGCAACAGCTGTGCTAAGTATTGGTATCTCAGATAAAGCTGTTGACTTGCACATGAAAGAGGTATAACACATGGTTTTCTGAAAATACTAGCCTGTTTCAGATAATTCTTTCCTTACTGATTTAGTATGATAGAGAGAGTTTGCTCAGTCTCTTTCCATCCTTAAGAGAGGAACTAACTTCACAGTATAAGAAAATACAGGACATCAGCGGCACATCCTTCCGAGAGATTCCGTAAATCTCCTTAGACATCAGTGTTTGCTAGACAAATTAAAATGTTCTCATGGAACATTTGAGGACTTAACAACTCAAATCAGATAATATCCCATTGAATAAGAGAGGAAAGACTGGCCGCAAGACTTTTTTTTTTTTTTTTTAAAAACCCAACAACTTTTAAGCCTCCTTTCCAGTAGAACAAAATTAGTTATGTTTTCATAAAACACAGATAATGCTAGCCTACAAAGTCACTCCATCATATCAAAAGTGGAAAGGAGATTAAATTAGTGGGAGGGAGAAGGTGCCAGAAATACTGATTGAAATTCCAAAGACAACTTAGATTCAGTCATATTCCTCATATCCTCTTCTGATTTGTTTGAATTTAGTTTAAATTTATATATTGCTTAATGAAAATTCTTCATACGTCATCTGATCATGGAAATCTTGAACCATTGCAAGATTTAATTGACTAAAGACCATTTCTATAGGGTAGAAGTGTATACAAACATCTGGGAATTACTCAAAAAAAAAAATGCCTGTTTATAAACATTTGTGATCTGAAGAAGCAACTATTATAATAATAATTTCACAATCAGGCTATATTTGTCTTTTTTCTCTCAGAAAACATTTGAAAATAAGTGTGGATACAAAGAAGCATTTAAGAGATATATTGAGACTATATTACTGCCAGGCATTTATATGAGCACAGCCAGCTGATAAGACTTAAACCATATAATATTAACAAGTTACACTCATTTACTTAGGAAGAAAAACATAACATATGACCTGTCTGATACAAACAGATTCCGTTTTGAATATTTACATATCTGAAGAACAAGCTGCAGTTCAAGTATGTTACTGTTTCCAGAATTATCCAGTAATTTCAATAGACAAATGTATTTTATAAAGCCCTAACTTTCCAATTGTTGAATTAATCAACAGAAAAATCAATAAAAGCTTTACCCCTGAAGAATCACCCATCTTCAACAGTAAGTACAGAATAAGAAAAGGCAGGAGATATTTTCATGAAAATAGCGACAACAAATAATCTCAGTAAAAAGCACTGAAGAAAAGTAGGGAGACAAAGATCAAAGGTATTCTATTCTGACTCATAAATAGTTGATCACCACATTTCAAGGAGGTACTTGTATTTTACAGTAGAAACAAATATTTCTGTTATATTTAAACAAAATTGCCATTGCCAATTGAGATGTGACCCAACAAAGTACAATAAATACCAAAATGGACAAGTGCTGACATCCAGTGGAACTTCATTCATAATATCTAGTTCTATATCTTAATGCATTAATTAAATATTGAACTTCCTCATCTCTTCCACTACGAAAAGGCTAGCATCGATTCACATGAATCATAGAATCATAGAATCATAGAATGTTTTGGGTTGGAAGGGACCCCTAGAGGTCATCTAGTCCAACCCCCCTGCAGGAGGAGGGACACCACTAACTAGATCAGGCTGCTCAGAGCCCCGTCCAACCTGGTCTTGAATGTTTCCAGGGATGGGGCCTCCACTACCTCTCTGGGCAACCTGTTCCAGTGTTTCACCACCCTCATTGCAAAGAATTTCTTCCTTATACCCAGTCTAAACCTACCCTGGTTTAGTTTAAAACCATTACCCCTTGTCTTGTCACTGCTGGCCCTACTAAAAAGATTTTCCCCGTCTTTCCTATAGGCCCCCTTTAGGTACTGAAAGGCCGCAATCAGGTCTCCCCGGAGCCTTCTCTTCTCCAGGCTGAACAAGCCCAACTCCCTCAGCCTGTCCTCATAGGAGAGGTGCTCCAGCCCCCAGATCATTTTTGTGGCCCTCAATGAAAAGTATTACAAGTCTCAGAATATGCATAAATACCAACACATCCTTGCATTCTTTTAAAGGCGACAGACTTCCTAGCATGTCCTGGTAAAATCACAAAAAGTATGAACTTTCTTCATTTAGAGAATGAAGTTACATAAAAGCAGTGAGCAAGGTATCTGAAGAGAATAGATCTTCAGATTGCAGTTAGTTATTACTCTACATTCTCTGAATAAAAACCTCTTAACACACAAAAAGTAGAACAGTTGTGTGTCATTTTTACTACATGAAATGACAGTAATTGACATAACATTTTCAGAAGATCAGTAAAAAAAAAAATCACCAATTTCCCATTTTTTCTTTCTCACTGATTGCTATTAGATGAGGTTTAGTTCAGGTAAACAAGAAAAGGGAGAACAGGAAGCAAATGTAATTTTATAAATGATAGAAACATGACTAAAATCTACAAATCAGAACTACTACTTTTTTTCCACAAAATACTGAAATCCCATGTGGCACTAATCAATTACTTGGTCAAATTGCACTTTGAAGAGTGAGGTTGTTGCTTCCACAGGCATATGGGTACAACAGGTATCTCAAACTACAAAAACTTCCTAAAATAGTCCCAAATCTTGCTTTAGCAGAAGATAAACAGTATAGAAGGAAATTATTTCACATCCAAATACGAGACCTACTAGAGCTTTCTAATTAGGAAAATTCAAGGCATTTCTGCACTACCATATAACACCCATATGTTATATAACAATGTAATTTAATTCTGGGCGAATTTCTTGATACAGATCGATAGAACAAACTAAATTTTTAATAAAATCTCACTAATTGCCAACTCTACCCCTCACTCTGCCAAATAAAGAAATTAAAAATACTGAGTACCACATCTGGTCCTTCTCCATTAAACCATTCACTGTCCACAGTACAGATCCCTCTTCAGCTTCAAAAAGCAATGAATTATTAATAAGTATTTTGGGAGTATGAAGAGAAATTTTTTTTCGTGTTTAATGATGTCTCACAGGGGAAGCACTATATAATGGTCAAAAATATACCCCCAAGGGAAATATTTCCTTAATATCTTATTATCCTAAGTTGGTTACTACAGTAAAAGGCCACCTCTACCCTCGAGCATTATCACATAAGCATCATTTTTGTCATTAGTGAAACATCCAGTTAACCAAAATCATTTAGATCACTAGAAAGATTGTTACTGACTTTTCAATAGGCATACACTTTATACTGGATATGAAGTTTTGGGTTTTCCATCGAATAAAGGTGATAACATACTTACTTTTCTGTCTGGCCAATTATATTTTGCAAATATTGTATCATATGTGTCCACAGCTCCATCAGTAATCAGCATTATGGCTTGGCTGCAAATACTTCCTTGTCCTGTGTGATTGAACTGAGAAAGCAAACAATCATTTAGTTACAGCACATTCCTGTTACATGAAGATAGATAGGATTGCACTGACTAAACAGGGATCTTGTCAAACCTATAGCATGATTAGCAGTAGGTGAAAAAGTCTTAGGTTGAAAACATTTTAACATAGATACTATGTTCTTACTGAATCCTAACTTCAATTGTGCAACAGAATCAGCATTCATTATATATCCACATGTTATCAGCTTGAAAAATAAGAAACATACATAAATATAGCACTTCCCTGAATTAAAAGTGTATTCCCCTGTTTTAGATATGTTATGCATTGATGAATCTACATGGGGCTTGCTTTGATTTAAATATAATTTTAAAAGAACAAGCTACACAAGAAGAAGAAATGAATGATAATTTTACTGCAAAGTACAGAAGATACACCACTTATAGCGAGACATACAGCTGTTCATATGACATCCATATTCACTCAGGATTACATTCCCTATGTTATTTTTCATAAAATGTTTATCTGGGAGAACCAAGTTAATATTTATATATTCTCAGTTTCTCCTATTACTCGAAATTAATACATATAAGTAATTCAAGCTGCTGAACAGCAGTACTTGAGCATAGGTACTTGGACAGCAATCAAAATATCCTTTGGAGTATGCAAAGAACATTTCATCGTTCCACAAATGGGATTTTCTCCTGGTCAAGGAGCAAGTAATTTGGACTGAGTCATAACATAAGCTTTGATCTCTTGGTTCCGGAGTTGGTGCCTTAATTGCGAATCCACGTGTCTCCATTTGCTCTTATTGCAGAATAGGTTCTTCTTTGTCTGTGTATCATTTTATATATTCAAGGAACTTAGGTGAAACATCTGGCTTTTAGCAAAAAAATGCAAAGTTGGAAAATTATTTGATTTTTAATTACTCTGTACAAACACTAAAAAATACCTGTGAAAAGATCAGTGAACTGGGGCATTACACACAACTCTTTATAGATTGAGCTAACATTTCAATACATACTAATGAATGAACAAACTCCTTTTGTTCTCTTCTTATGTAGTTGTCAGGTACATTACCAATTTTGAGGCCAGACAAGGCCTTATCCTACCACCTTTATACTGGTACTGAGAAAGCCAAGCAATAATTACCTTGTCTCACTTCATGTCACCAGCCTATCTGTGACTAACAGTGCCCCAAAAAAGGTCGTTCCATTTGAGAAGTAGTATTTAAATTTAAAGGTGAATTACCTTGCAGGGACTCTGACTGCTTCTGGATTCAACAAAATTTATTCAGAATATTCTAGTTTGATTTGGGCCAGCAACTGCTCTTTCCTTAAGCTTTATGCAGTCTACTCACCCTTACTTATTCACTGTTCTTTCAAAAACTCTGAAAACCTTTTTTCTACAAAAAGTTCTTAATTCCTAAAAATGTCATCTTTGTAGACATGCCTGCAGTAGGAAAGGGAGTAGATGGTGGGTTCCAGCAGTGCTCTGTCCTTTTTTCTTCTGCCTTCACATTTCTATATCTGAGTAATCACATCCACAAATATCATTCAACAATCATTTATATCACCTGCAGCTCTCCTCCAGATCAGTTTCCTTTTGATCAAACAGGAAACTCAGCAAACAGTAAGAGAAACATGTTACTTAAAGGGAAACTAATGTGGGTTGACAGAGTCAGCTATATTCTGGTCACCGCCTGCATGAAGACACTTATCTGTGATACCTGCAAGGCAGTCTATCCTTAAAATTCTTCAGTCATGACTTTTTTTCCAGTCTGAACCAGAACCAGAATTATTAAAGTGGGATTCCTTCATTAGTGTGATCTTAGATGCAATATTTTCTCATAAAGATGAAGTCACTTTGTCAAGGGATATATTCTTCATATGGACAACATATTTTGAAAGAGAACAGGTATGTTAAAAGGGAAATTAATGAAGGGAGAATGTCTTCATATAGTTATTTTAAGACATCACTCTGTATGCATCTGCATCATTCTATATAGTTATCTGTTTGAATATTTTGAAGAATGATATTAAATTCAAAAGCTTTGATGAGTAATATCTTCTCATATTTGTCTAGAACTTTAATTTTATTGAATAGCAAGAGTGATGAAAGTGTTTTCCATAATAATAACAATGACAAGGGCCTTATGATGAACTACAATTAACTCAGTGATTCATCAGTTAGCAGCAAAAATTTCAATGCATCCTGACATTTACAGCATTTGGTTGTGATTAAGCGTCTTTGAAATGTCACAGAATTTTATTTAATTGGCTACGATTTTTTTAAAGGTAATCACTGCAAAGACCGCATTTGTCACCAAAAGAGATAATTGCAGTTGTCACATGATATAGTAGGTGCCTAACTACTGTACCAAGCACTTCTATATTCTTACACTGTATAATGAACACTGCATAAATTGATGATTGGAAGGAATTTGGAAGTGGATTTTTAAATGTGCTTTTCAAATACATCACTATCAACAACCATCTTCAAAAGTCTTAACAACCTAGGCAAATACCAAAAGGTAATTGCAAGGCAAAATTAACTGCGTTTAATTCGTTTAACCCCTGAACCATTCTAAAATCCAACCAGAATCTTAATAAACTATTTGTGTAAAACAAAGCTTTTTCACTTTTTCCTTTCCTTCTCCCCTTCCTTTTTTAAAATGTAGATGAGACATCCTTAGCTAACCAATAATTCACAAGAATAGATTTCTGGCACATAAAGGTCACATCCTGTAGACAAAGTGGAAAATGGTTAGCTGCGCTTCTTAAAGTAGCTTTTTCTCTGGCTGAGGCTGCTTCATAGAAGCTCCCAGAGACTTTGCCAATATGCCTGTATGTAATGGAAGAGATTTTTATGCTGTCAATTCTGGAAGTATATATGCAAGAAGGGTTGAAGCTATTATACTCCCTTTTATAGTAGAAATAGAAACAGTTACTACTCCACCTTCAACAGATCTGAACATACATGTAGTATGATCCATCATGATATTACAGATCAAAAGACTCTCACTCATCATAGGTATAGTTCAGTACATAGGATATCAGTTCCCTTTATTCTCAAAACTATCAGTTTTTCTAATTAGATTTTTATACCACGTTCATCATAACTTCAGTTGCCTCACTTTTAAAAAACCCAAAAAATCTCATCTCAGGTCTTCTTGATCACTACCTGTGATGGTTTGTTTTGGTTTTATTTTTGGTTTACACAGATTTGGAAGATTAGTATAGAACATCTCTTGTACTGAGGCTGGTAGCTGTTTACTGTTGTGTATCTGTTTCCTAAGACTATATTCAGTGCCCACAATGGGATTCTTAATAAACCCTCTACAAACAATCTAAAGTGTTCTTTACTTCATGCAGCTTTTCCCGTTGTCATTTTTGGCAAGCACCATGTGAAGGAATTAGTTCCACACTGTCTGGGTGAACACATGGGCAGTGGGTGGGTGAAGATCCTCATCTTTTCATGTTAGGAGTTTATGCCTGGAAAAGAACTGATCAATTTTGTGCTTCAAGATGAATATAAAGGAACCAGAACCATTAGTTAATTCATGATCCTACAGTAATAAAGGCAGGCACACTTGTCACATCAAAACCTTTGGAAAATATTGTTTTGAGGTCTCATTTGCAAGGTAAATCCTTCAATCAAAAGACAGTTTGCTACTTATTTTAGATGAGATTTTCTTTTTCCAGCAGACTAATATGTTGTAATTTTTTTTCCAAAAAGAAAGCTGAAATATAGATGCCCCAGGAAACGTTGGGCAAGAAGAGAAACAAAACCATTTTCATGACATGAAGAAACCTCAAGTCAGAATATGCCTAAACTGCATCTTTTAATAAAGTAAAAATGTACCACAAACATGTTTTTCCAGCTTTCTTTACTAATCCTTACTAAGCTTAGTTGTAGTATAGTGAGTTTTACTGAGTTTCATTTGTGAGACAGGAATTAAGTCCCTGTAACTTTTACACTGGAGGAAATGTATCTCGGTTTAAAGGAGAGACACTGTAGTTTTTTAAATGGTGCCTCTTTTCAGGGCCATACTTTGACTAGAGAGGAAGGGTGAATTTCTAATTAATTTCTAATGAATGCGTCCCAGTCAACACTCCAAGGCATTGTTCAAGAACGATAAAGCAAACTAGTTCTGGATCTGAGCTATCAAGCAGTAAGATAAGGGGTTTATATTGTTCAACCCTAAACTTAGGCTTTTCTGTAATACACACCTAGAGATCACACTAATAGCAGTTATTTGTAGCCCATAGGGACCGAGTTTATACATTTCTTGGAAACAGGTTATCATAGAAGGATGTCAGGAGGCCATTTTGGCTCACTGAGAAGAGATACCCTGAATATGTTACACAGGTGCAAGTAGTATGAACAGGGCAGTGACTTGTTGATTTTTGAAAGCTTGTCTCTAAACATTGTAAGTTTCTTTTTATCTTTAAAGCTGAAATACATATATACACACACACACACACACAAATGTGTAGCTTTGTGATATAGCTGTTTACAATTTTAAAGCGCTCATTAGTTTAAAGATCCTGGAGAAGAGATCTGCTTGTAATTAGTTATTTAAAAAAAAAGAAAAAAAAAAAAAAAGAATGCTCTCCTTTACAGAAACCCTATATCTAAATTGGCATTAACAGATGTTGTAAGCAATGGCTTTAGTCCTACTACACTGCCTAGGGTTTTAATTCATAACATCATGAGAAATATTTGATGGTGCATTTTATTTTCATTGGTTTGCTCTCTTGTACTAATTCTCTTTCATTACTACTACTGTTCACTTTTCTCCTGTCTTGCCTTGCTTTTTCCAATATACATTCCCAAGAAAGCGTACAGTCAGCCTAATCAAAATATTGCTAAAATTTTTCTTTGCTGGAATACATAACATGACAATATATTTTACCTTTGCCAGAAATTACAAAAAAACCCTCTGAAATACACTACATAAAATCATGTCATGATAACCACTAAGCCTGATGTGCACCTTGTGAGGAAAAGCATTTCGGGCAAAGACAAAGGGTCTGATTTGAATTAAAATATCCTTTGAAGGACAATTTCCTGGACAACTAAGAATGCTACACTGATTTTATGTGGAGTTTAGGAGGGAAACTAGATGCCTGCACTAGATTATCTCCATGGTCATGATGTTCATCTTCTAGAGACTACATTCCTCTTTATAGACATTGTTCACAGAAACGTTATTAGAAATTTGGCCTCATGTTTTTGGCAGATAAATAGTTAAAATAATATTAACACCTCTGAGCTGATTAGACAAAGCTTTACATTTCTTTTCTATCTTAGAATATTACAGAAGTACAAAAGTGTTCAAATAACTTTTTATATAAGCTATAAGAGATATTAATTGTCATGCCAGAAGTCAAACCAATGGACAATCATTTCACAACTCTAATAACAGTGTGTATTCTCAAAGTGTTTATGAATATACAAATTCCTGTCATTCCTAAAGCGCTAGCCCTTCCAAAGAAAAAAAACCAACAATCTAAACTGTGAAATGTGCAATATACCCTAGTATTTTTAACACCTAAAACAGCTACTGAGATAAACCTTAATGTATACATGTATGCGTGGGTGTATACTGAATATATAGACACAAAATACATTAATATAAAATGTATACATATAAAAATGTAAATTTGTTTATATCTTTCACCACACATTATATAGAACTCTTGTTCTATAGATAATATTTTACTATCATCACATTTTTGAGTGAGTTCTAATTTATTAGCTTCAAATTGACATTAAATGCTAAATAGCAAGAAAGGTGTCAGAAGTGTAAATCTGAAAAGCATTAACTTACTTCATTGAGCATGTTGAAAGCTTCATTTAAAGCAATATCCAGCATTCCAATTCCTTTTGCAAAAAGTTTGTCAAGGTGTTCCCTGAAATGCTGAAACATGAACAAGAAGGTTTTACTTGTCAGTATATTGTTAACAACATACATGTTGATATCAATTATTAAGCATTGCTGAATTCTTCTTTAGACTTACTTCTTAAGCTCAAGTGACTGCATACACTAATTCATAAACCAAAGTAATTCCTGGTTAATCCTTTTGACTCGAAGTCACACTAAACTAAGGATGTGTTAGAACAATAGTAATGCAAAACTGTCATGAGAATATTTTTTTTGTTAGTTATTCAATCAAATAATTTTCCTTTTTTTTTTTTTGTTTGGGTTTCTATTTAGGGATATCCATATCTTCTATTCACTTCATAGCTTCTAAGGTTCTTGGGTTCTGCTACTTACTAAAAATAATTGTTTCTGAAATTTAGGTTTGAGATTCTATTTTTTGTTATGATCCCTCCTTAAAAGAAGGTAGACGCTAATCGTTAGGCCACTGCAGTTTAAATGCAGTTTATCACTGTTAATATAATATTTAGATTGATAAAGAACTACTCTACACAAGAAGAAAGACAGCTAACCACTCGCTAGCTATATATGACTATCTTCAGTATTATGTTGTACAGTCACACTTAAACACATTTTTTGCAGTTTTAAAAGGCTCATCAATTATGTGCTGCCATACTTGCTGGCCATGAGCATGGGTAAAATTTTATAAGAAGCAGTTCTTAGAGGTTGACAGGGCAGAATTTATCCTATATTTTCCTTTCTAAACATGTTCTTTCTCTAGATATGTCAGAAGTTTGACAAATTTCACAAATTTTGCACTCAACAAAAATATACAACTACTATTTAATATGTACATTAAATTGTAATTTTTTAGAGAAAAGGTAAGCTATGAAGTACTAAGTAGTGTATTTTCAAGACAATGCTAGCACTACTTTCTGAAAATAAAATGTTCAAAGGAGAAACAAATTCTCTTAGGTTTATAAGAAGGAGCAATAAATTGTTAAAAACAGTATCACAAACCATGCTATCATAAAGGGACACTGTATGCAACAACAACAAAGTACTTCACTCCCCTGATTTTCTGATGGAAACTTTTTTTTTTAATTTCATAAAATAAAAAGGTATTACAGCAGTTTATTAGAAGGCAGAGAATTTCCTATTTCATTATTAAATTTCAGCAGACTGAAACAGGAAAATTTACATCCTAGCCTCTAGGCAATTCTGAAGCCACAAAAAATGGACTGCTTTTTCAAAGCAATTACTTCATAGTGGCCTAGTAAATGTGGTTCATCGCAGCTCAATACTTTGAACAGCCAAAAGACACAGTCTTGTTTGTCTAAATAAGCAGGGATAGTGTAAACACCCATACAGCTACACTGCAAAATGGTTCTTTTTTTTCCCTCAACTTAAACACAGCTAACAAGTAAATATGAGTCAGCATCTCCATAGTACTAGTGATTACTCTTTTAAATACCTTTTCAAATTTAATAATTAATTTGTAAGAAGAAAATGAAGGCACATGGTGGGAAATGCAGGGGAGGCAATGCTTTTGTGAAGCATTATTTCAGTCTCCACAACTGGATAAAAAGGTTACCTCAACAGTGAGTAAGAGGACAATTTCATTTATCAGTCCATTAGTCTTAAAGCATTATTATAGGGAAGAAAACCAAATCAAAATAATGATCTTTGCAGAAGAATTAAAGTACTACTGCCCCTTGAATTGTTCCTGTCATATTTTTTACAAGTAATAAAAATGACTACAAAATACCCAAATATTCAATAGATGCATCAACCTCTTGTTATTCTGTATCCAACTTGACATTTCAAAGTATCTCAGAAACTTAGATCCAAACTGATAAAAAGACACATCAGCACATTCTTGACTTCAACGAACATGGCCTGGGAACAGAGCAGGGCAATGCACAGATGGCAGTTTCCCAGACAGTCGCTACTTCAACTGTCAGCAGCACGACATGGTGTGCTTTCCACAGCTATTTCAGAACACAAGAACTGACCAACAGCCAGATTCAGAGACTACTGACTTCAATACTCAAGGGTGACTTCAAAACATATGGCCCTCAGCCCATATACAAAAGGATTAACTACAGCTCAGGACTGTTACAGTCACTAAAAGCTTTTCAGAAACTCAGAAAATACAACTTTTTCACAAAATATGCAAAGTTCATATGAATTTAAAATTATTCATTGGAATTCTTCAAAAACTAAAATATATCATGTTTATAAAATTCTCCAGAAAACATCTTAGCAAAACCAGTTATACATATAGCAGATATTTTTATATGGAAAGTGCTGTTAACAGTTAAAAAATATGGAAAACAAGCAGTTTACTATTGTTTCATCAATCTCAAAAACAATTTCACAATATCAAAGTTATGTGTTGACCAGACATTTTCAAGCTGCTGAAGCAGCCCGATACTCACAGCTCATCTCTCCCAGATACATGGAATTAAGGTTAGTTTACGGTTACCACAGATGCTTCCCTACTAACACAGGGATTCACCCTGGAACAGAGGAGTTCTCCAAAAAATCAATAAAGCCAAATTTTGTACTGGAAATAAGTTTCTAATCGTACCTTTTCATAAATCAGATATGTTAAAATAAATATTTATTACAAATCACATTTCTCTTTGGAATACATTACTGCTTCATAATTATACTAGAATTATTTTGGTATTAAAAACCTTCAAGTTTATAAAATCTCTGAACATAGAGCATAAACAGATTACCAAAAATTACTAGTAAACAGTATAATCTCTAGTGTATCATTCAGTTCAGGTTACCTGTCAGGAGAACAAATATTTTCTCTTACCATAGCTGTGTACATATATGTTCTGAAAAATACACTGTTGATATATAAAGAAAAATAATAGTGACGTTTGTTTGATACAAAATAGTAAAAATGTTAAAAATTGATTTAGTGCACTACAAATTTTAACACATCTATGTTTTCTGCCTCCAGGCTTCAGAGTGAACAGATGCTACAAGGTGATTCTGCAAAAGGATTAAATATCTAAAATGCATGTGCAGTTTGGTCTTTGTCTGGAAGGGGTTTATGGGGCTTTTTGATTTGTTTTTTAAATCAACTCCATTCTCTGTCTTGTCTTTGGTTTTTTTGAGAATTTCAGCACTTTGAACGTCCACTGGAAAAATCACAACAACATCCAAATTAACATTTCTTTGTTTCCCTTTTTATCATACTGGATGCCCTGGATGTGTGGCATTAATTGGATCCATGCCAAAAGAAAACATTTCATTTTACAGGCAACACAAAGAATAGCCTCCTCAGATTTTCACTTTACATCTGGCTGAGGCTGTTTATTAATAAACAACCATAATGTACCATTGTATTTTCACAGGGACTGGTTTTTTACCCTCCTTAAAAGCAGTGCCTTATTCTGACTTCAAAGGGCATATTATTGACATGATTATCTTTCAGGCTGTTGTTTTAAGTAAAATTTACAAGAAAAAACATTCCAATCCCCAAACACTCTTTTTTTTTTTTTTTTCCCATTTCACGCGTCCAGTCAGTACAGCAATGCCCTGCCAGTCATCCTATAGTGTCCCCTTTGTTACTAGAAAAAGCATTTTTAAAAGCATTGTGTTCTTTGTGCATAAGAAAATCTAAGTTTCAAACCAGCATGCCTCTCAAAATTTCTCTACAACTTGCCCACACGCGTCTCCAACTGCCATTCAATAATTTTGTTCCTTACAAAAGCACTGCAAAACAAAAAAGTATATTTCAACCCTACTAGTACTGTCAGGGCAGGACATTAAACACTGAAACATCAATTTAAAGAAAAAGTGATTTTGGAATGAGGTAACACACACCTCAATTCTACTTTCAATAACTTTCTGAAATCAAACTGACCCCAGCAAGCAAGAGTCCCCTGCTCTTAATGAATCAAAAAGCATCTTTTAATCTTTACATCTTAGATAGCTCTTTTTAGTAATGAACTGCATGAGAAATAATATTGGCTTAT
This sequence comes from Egretta garzetta, assembly GCF_000687185.1. Taxonomy (NCBI): domain Eukaryota; kingdom Metazoa; phylum Chordata; class Aves; order Pelecaniformes; family Ardeidae; genus Egretta; species Egretta garzetta. Next base: position 4,420,661 of record NW_009259719.1, read on the forward strand.
CTCAGCATCTCTTTACTGTTCTGTTGGAGCCCTTGTAGATTAATATCTGAATTTTCTAGAGTTTGAATTGGATATCTGTCCAACTGTGTGCACAAACATTCGCATGCAACTGTATGCCTAATTTGCATGTGCAATTACCAGAATGTGCAATTGTGGACTAAAATACTTCATTGACATGCATAATTCTTGGTAGTTCTGAATGCAAATTAGGCACACAATTATGACAATCAGACTCTGATGTCTGATTACACAATTATAGGGCCAGAGCTCAACAGGAGAAGTTGTGCCTTGTTACAGTGAGGAAGTACAGCTATGTTCAGCTGTGGAGGTATCTGTGGTCCATTTAGAAGTGGCTGACAAACATGAGGTGAAGAGAGCGAGGATACAAATCCACCTGTGCACGTCAGCCAGGACAAGGTCCTTGCATATATCTACAAGCATTCAAACCAGACCATCAGTGATGCATGCACTTGGTCTTGCACCCTTGCGTGCTGCTGGTTTTTTTCTGTTTATAAACACTATCCACTGTCAAAACCAGAAAGTCCCAGTGATCCTAACATCTGTTAATAATCTATGTAAGCAAATCAAAAAGGTTCTCTCCTTTTCTTTTTAAACTGTGTAAAGTTTGTTAGGACTCTCTTAAGTCAGAAGAAAACCAACAAATACATTTGATGGAAGTAGAATCAGGAAATGGATTCCTGTCATAGGTATAATTACACATAAGCCTATTTGAAGAACAACGGGGTGTTGTTTCAAAGATGAAAAATAGTACTCACATGCCTATTTCTGCTTAAAAATCAGGTGGCCCAACTTGACTTGGACTATTTCAGAATTTAAATTAGGAACAACATAGAAAGATTTTTAACGGTCTTCATCTTCTATGTTTCATGGGACAGCTATACAGAATATTAAATCACACCACTATTGCATATGGCTTTGGCATAACTGAACAAGAGGATATATTTATAACTATTTATCGCAATTGAACTCGGAACTTCTCTTATAGTGAGATTATTGACAGCATTTTTTGGTACACCCAGGCATATTCACCTTTTCTAGCCTCACAGCTTAATCAACAATTGCAAGGATTTTGGACCATACTTTGGGAAAATACAATAGCAAGTCATATTTCTGTTACTTCTTTTTTCAATTTCCTACTTTTGATTTATTAAGGTTTAATAGTTAATAAATTTAAATAATTCAAGTTAATTTATTTCAACAAATCTGTTCTTGGGAGATGACATCTATGATTTTGGAAAGATTCAGAGCACTTTTTCATGACTCAGAGCCATAGAATCATTTAGGGAGGTAGAGGGGGCTATCTGAATACAGGTGAGAATGTGATGTTCCTTTCCTAATTTCAGATCATTGCAGGCAATTTAAAAACTCCTCTGAGATGAAGGCAAGAAAACAGTGAAAAGTGAATTTTTCCTTCATCGTAGAAGCTGCCAACTTTGTAGCCAAAATGACACGCTGGTTTATCTAGCCCATAGTAAAGCCGAAGAATAATTTATTGATTTGGAGGCAATTCTGAAGAAATTCTGAGGCATCTCTTTTTATTGGTCTCTTATCTTACAGGCTGTTCTAATGGCTTCACAAGGGTTACTCTCTGGGAGTATAAAAGCTGAGTGGTATCTATAATCACAACAAGACAACAAATTTTTAGTTTCTGGAAGTGAATAGAAGCTGGTCACACTCCTAACAAACGAGAGTCCCATGTCTGCAACAGTCAGGGAAATTTTTGTCCTCCATTACGATAATATGAGGATAATCCATGACCTTCAAGGTTTTATGCTTTTTAAACAAGAAAGAGAAAGGAAACAAAAGACGTACAGCCATCTTCATTCGACATCTTAGGAAACAAACACATCTGAAAGTAAGTAATAATATATTAAAGCAGAGCACTGAGTTCCAATTCTCAAATGCCAGATAAGTGCCATAACAACCTCGCCATCTCACACATATACCAAAAAAAAAAAAAAGCTGACAAATCGTCAGCTAATGTAATCCCTAATGTCTGGCATTCATGTTTTGGTGTAGCTTCTTTTTACCATAGCAAACATTTTCAGAATTTCACTGATGATTTCACCTAATCACAATAGTGGTGTGCTTGGCTCAAGTTTTAATTGGCACAGAGTCTACAAGACTCTTATCTTCCTACTGGAGAGTTACTTAATTGAGTTATGCCCAACTTCCCATTTATACAGTTTTCAGCACTCTTATTACAAGTTCAGATTTCCTTCTTGTTAAGGCAATATGCTACATAGTAGTCCCAGTATCCTGTACAGATAGATTTTATTATAGCTTATTTGCAATTACCAAAAATAAGGTACCATTTATGATGAGTAGGAATACCCAAATTAGATGGGGTTACAGGACCATGGACTGAAGGCTAAGCATACATGAATAGACCTTTTTCCACTGATTCCAAAGAGGGAAATAATAGTTCACAACTGATACATGTAGCAGAGTTTATACAGTTACACTGGAAAACTATGGCATTTGCTATTAATTGTCTGATAAAGGTGATCTTCCTACAGAAAAGCATTGTTAATTGGTTCGACATTCCTCCAGATTTTTCTGTCAGCTTTAGTGCAAGTCTTTGCTACTTCTAGTATTAGTTCCCATACCCATCCATGCATGCTGCAACTCCAAATGTTCCTGAGACATACTTGGCAAAGATTTATCAGATTTGTGAAGATGAACTACATCAGCATATAAACCAGTAAAAAAAAAAAAAAAACCAAAACCCACCAAACAATCAGGAGGCATATGTGTGAGGTGGGAGAGTGATGTTTACTGCTGTGTCACAGGGAAGTTTACCCACATGTACTAACAGTTGATAAATGTGAGTTCACATCTGTAAAATGCATTTAAGCATCATCTTATTTAAAATCCATTGCCAGGGCAATTACAGGTTAGCTTTCTGGGGAAGATAATCCAACCACTTGTGTTCCCTAGCACAGTGTGTTGGTAGACAGGATGTTTTTCAGAAGAACAATCCTGAAAAGAATGCTGAACAAAGAGCTCAATATTCAATATACTCAGATTAAAACCAAGTTCTTGTTAAGTAAACTAGTTGCCTGGGGCTGCAATAGAAAACTTCAGACCAAATTTCAGCGGTCTGGGGCTAGCTGAAAGGTTTGGGGGTCTATAATAGCTATCCATTTTTTTAAAAAGTAGATTTCAGTGAGACGTCAATGTTTTTGGTTTTTTTAACAGCTAAGCAATGCAGTCAACAGTCTTTTTTGGAGATCTGACAGAGATGGATAGATAAATACACACCTAAGTAATCTGCTTAAATAAAACTCAATATGCAAAATTTGTATTTACCAACCTCTTATTGGCAATTTCACTCAGCTTCATTGCTGAATCAGTCTTCTGGTTATTTAATTTCTGGTAATTGCATAGAAAAATAAAAGCTCATTGGAAGTTATACACTACATCTGTCTATTTTTGTCATTCTAATTTACGCAGGGGTAAGTCCTCGATTCAATGTGGAGTTACTGTGCCTATCTGTGCATCTAGAAGATGATATATTTCATCTGGAAACGTTTACAGAGAAATGTCCTCAACCCATATATAGTACATTAAAACAACATATAAAAGAGGAATGTATATTGTAATATTGTTACTTTAAATCTGGAGTTACACTAAATCAGATTGTCATACGATTCCTTTGGGGTAGGTAAATTGTAACATGGAGTTTCTCAAAGACAAAAACCTCTTGGCCCAAGAAAACTAGTATTAAAATAGGCAGTTCCACATGTTTGTAATTTGTGGAGAAAGTGCAGACAGTGACAAAATAGTGTCTGAACTATTTCCCTCTCTTTTTTAAATTTGTGTATGGCAAATTGATACACTTCAAGGTAGCAGCTGGTTAATCCTAATGCCAAATTATAAATTAGTCTGGTAAAATTCAAATATATGTTACATATTTTATATTACTAAACCACATTTAGGATCACAGATTAATTTCAACCTCATTTATGCTACCCAATGTAATTATAGATTTAATCTTTGCGATAAACGAAACTTGAAGCAAGTTTTGCAAATTAGGGATAGTTTACAGCATTCTGAGAATACGTCTCCACACAGCTCAACTGAACCTTTAATGCAGGTATGTGCCAACACAAAAGTTTTATGACAAATGCTAGACTACAAAAAGTTTAGAAATAAGTGGATGCAACTTGATGCCTGCCATATCACTTGAAATTATAATTATTCTTAAAACAAATCACTATATTCTCCTACTGTAAAAATTAAAGTAGAAACACTATATGTTGAAAGAAATATAGTACTGGGATGCCTACTTTATATCCTAGTAAACTGATGGCACATATATTAACACCACTCACATCACTGCCATATTAGAAGTTGTAAGTTTGTCTTGTATAAATGCATAAACCAGACTTGATTCAATATGATTTCTCAAAAGGAGCATGCTTTCTGAGGTTGTATCTGACAGAAATTCACGGTGCAATTAGATCGTCACTGCTCTGAAAGCTACACATAACATAAGCTTTTACAGAAACAACAATTTTGCAGAAAAGAAAATACTTGATAAAACCTGTGGCAATGTATAAACATATTATATTAGCATCTCTTCCTTGTAGGTTGTTGCTAGCCATAAAAAAAAGAATAAAGTTCGATTAAGATTTTCAAGACTTCATTACTTTGCTTTTCTTGAAGCTGGTAGGGAACAGGTTTAAATGCTTAGAATCATCACTTCTTTCAACTTATCCTCACTCTTTCTTAAAGAAAAGCATGTTACTTGATCAACATGCTGGAGATTCATGGCTGAAAACCTGTTTTCTCCAACCTTCATTCATTTCCCATAATAAAAATGCATGGATATGTTAAATATGTAAATGCTTAATTATACTAAACTTATTTGATGTCCTTTAAAAATCTACTGTAGTGCACCAGACAGGTATTTATTAGCGCTTTAATAAAGAAGTGATCTTGATCAAGTACCCCCTACACATATGATGAGGCTTCTTCACAAAAAAAAAAAAAAAAAAAAAAAATTTCCTGCCTTCACTACTCCATCACTACAAAATCTGTACCAATCTTCAAAACATTCATTTGGCTAAGTTGAAAGTTGCAAAGGTCAAAGTACTCATGCTACATTTTCTTTCCTAACTGTTCTCTCTACTTCACAAAACAAGAATCTTTGGCTAACTTGGGCCATATCATACAAATTAACAAGTAAATCTAACCTGTCACACCTTACTAAAATGGCTGTGCAAAGAGACATCTAAAATATTAACTACAGAGGTAGGGAAGTAACAATTTAAGTAAACATGCAACTGGAATACAGATTGCACATTGTAGAGGAGACAAATGCAGCTTCATCAATAACTGGGTTGTCATTCAAAGGGAAATGCAATCTGTACACACTTTGTACAGATTTACTTTAATGTCAGGCCCACATTCCTACCTGAAAGACTAAGAGAAAAAAATGGGGGTGGGGGGGGGGTGTGGTGTGGGTGTGGGAAACGTGGGCTTTATAATATTTTTCCTGACACCTGGAACAGAAAACTGAGCCACATTACTCAAGGGAGAGTGTCACCACAGAGTGGATATAAGAGGCTTACAATGCTTTAAATGCTTTTTAATACTTTAATGAAAATGGATTTTTTTCTTTCAGGTAAGTAGTTCTCACACTGTGGTCCAGAAAATAATAGTAAGAGGTCCACAGCCAATGTGTGAAAACTAACACTGTGTTTACAATACTGCTTCCCTCCCCAGAAAAGATGTTAGGGGGACGGGGGGGGAGAAAACTCCCAAAAATAAGAGTCACACTGTTTCACTGAGAAAATGTGTAAACCAGACACCAGATAGCTTTTCTTTTTTTTTCCCCCAAGACTAATTGGATTTTCTGAAAGTCTGGCTCTTTGGAAGCCTGTTACATTCCCGGCACATTATGGAGAAGAATTTCTGCAACCCATCCCTGTATGTGAAAGAGCATGTTCATTTGCTACCCGTAATCCCATTGAACATTCAGCACCAACACCACTAAGAAGCACTCATTTCCCAGGCTTCTTTAAGCCCTAAGGCTGAAGCAGTTTCCTGTAGCCTACCAAAAAAAATCCTTATGCTCCATTCCCTGAAGATGCTCCCAGGTTTCATCTTACCTAGACAGGCTGTGCATGGGAACAGGATAGGCTCTGGCTACAGCCCAACTGCCCGAGGCAGCAGACTGCTGCAGGTGGCAAACCAATCGATCTGACTTAAGCCTACTGCTTGGAAAGCCAGGCTGGCTGCTACTGCGCCTGGGCAAGAGGTCAGGGTGAGCAGGGCATTCATTGCCTGTGCTGGCAGAAGGGAACCCTCAGCAGAAGCAACCACACTCAGCTGTTCCCCCAAAAAAGGACCTAATCTCTTTCCAAGTTCAGCCCTGGCCCATCTGCCCCAAGTTAGTATAATTTAACCCTATTTATTCTGCTGAAAAGCCTGTTTGCCCTTTAGCTCACTACAAGTGAAGTGCAAGTGATAAGGATTGTCTAATCTTTTAAATTTTCTTTTTTTTCTTTCTTTGTTTTGTTAAAGTTTAGACATTAAAGAAAACTCGATTCAAAGAAAGACATTCAGCATGGCATCCTCAGAGTAGAAATATTCCATTTGAAAACATCTGAGCCTTATATAAAGACAGCAAAGTAGCTCTTCAATAAATACTTTCAAGACAAATGGAGGCTGGGATACTGATCCTGTGAAAGCAATTTTTATTTGGAGTTATTGAAACAGCTGCTTTCCTCATGAGATAAAAAGCTCCAGTCAAACATATTAAAGTAATTTCTTATCTCTGCTTCTAAGAACTGTTTATTTGCTACATGTGATGTCTACTAGCAAGATGCAGTTGCAAGAACTTGGGTGGTGTGTCCGTGTGTTGGGGGGGATTTTTTTTAAGGATCATTTAATGGGAATTTTTGATACCACCACTCACGTATTATGGGTTAAAAAAAAAAAAAAAAAAGAAAGAAAAATAAAGAGAGAGAGAGTATATACTGCCAGAATGGTAGAAGTTCAAGTTTACTCAGCATAAATTAATAGCACGGTTTTATGCATGCTTCCAGCAATAGATGTTGCATTAAGTAATACCTGTCCTTAGTAAGGTCAGGTGTATATATAGCAATATAAAGGAGTGGTAGAGTGAACTGTTAAAAATTCAGTCCCTGCAACCATCAGCAATATACATCTCCTCTTTCCACATAAGGGAAAACTGTTGTAATATGAAATACCATGACAGCAATTTCTAACTGTTTCTGTTTAAAGTTAGCATATGGAAATAGATATTTGCTCGCTAAATAAAAAAAGTTCTAACATATTTGATAATGTTTTTATTTATTTTGGTGCTAATGGTGCTTATTCTGGTAGTAACAGATGTGATTATCCTTGCTTCCATTCAGCTGAGGAAAATATTTGACATTAAAAGATAAAGAATAGAAATTTCTGGAAGGAATGTATAGTAACATCTCCACACCTGTGTTGGGCTTCCAAAGTATCAGGCATATGTATACACGTATAAACAGTAGTATATATTTTAAAACATTGCCTGCCAATTACCTGCTCTACCAATGCAGAAAGTTATGGTTATATGTTGATAATGGCTGTTTGACAAAATACATAGTGTTTGTTGTGATATTTTTCTTGTTTCTGTTTTATCCTTTAATAAACAAGAGTTATTACCACCAGTGAACATGCAAAGGAGTATTTACCTTGGTAAGGCTGGTTGAGAAAGTGCAATTTCATCTACTTTCATCTGATATTACAATGGACACTTGGCAATTACATGGAAAAAACTACAGGAGAAGCCTAGTACATCTTCCAGGCTCACAGAAATGAAAGTAATAGCCCAAACGATTGAACTCTCATGATGAGTTCCAAAACACAGCTAAATACTCTGATAGCTCTTGACCAGTTTTGGAATGTGCAGAGTAACAACATTTTAAGATGTCTATTTTCTGTAGACATGACCAAAAGACTATGAATTCAAGAAAAACTTTTCCGGGCAATTCAGTGAGTTTTTGATGACGTCCCCAGGTAATTTTGCTATGTAGGTATATTCAAATCACACAGTATCAGATCTTACAATAATATCAAACAAGTCAGAAAGCTGTTTGTAACTATGAATTCAGGAGCATAACTGAATTACTCATTTAGGATTAAGTGGTTGTCCATCTCCTTGACAATTTTTACTTTATATTCTGAGCTATCCTCTGGGCAATGGCACTTCTGTGCCTTCCAGTGTTTAGGCAAATAAATTAACTTCATTACACAAACTAGAAAAATAGTAAGAACATATAACTTCACAGAAGTTAAGAAACAAATGAAGACTGACAAAGTCATAGTATATAAAAATACATGGAACTATTACATGTTACCTATCTCAAGTTTATTCTCTAGTTCTGTCCTTTCAAGGGAAGAACTCACTAATATGAATAACTAGAAAAAAAGGTCCTATTTAGTTATTCTCTGAAACCCTGGATGTATTATTCAATTTATAGGCAAAATAAAGCATGAAGTGACTCCAGAAATAAATAATAAAAAAATAAAATTTAGCTAACTCGAAATTATATTGAAGCCTACTCTGAAGAACAAAACATGAAATTATACTTGGCTATTTTGAATAATTGAGCACTGTTCATAAAAATTTGAGCATCATCTGGGTGGCATACAAACTTTTTGATCAACTAAATTAAAACGAATCTGACATGAAGTAGCATATGCGTGTATGGTAATCTGCATTTCGATCAGTTGCAGAGTGATGGAAAGGTTAACAGCAGGATTAATTCCAGGCAGTACATCTGGGCAATATAATTGAATCTTTAGCTTCAATTCTAGAACTTGCACAGCTTTCATATGGCTCATTAGATGCACCCACAATAAAATGCTCATTTAGAAAACTGCATCACAGTTCATAAATAAGGGCCTTCAACACTAAATGATTAGAAACAATTCACGTCATCCCACATAGTAGCCAAACGATATTTAGATAATCTAAGAATCAACAGTGGAGAACATCAAGAATACTAAGGAAGCAGCCCGTGAAGAATAATTCCTGTAGAATGTAGGTGTATATGTAGGTAAAATGCAAAGAACTCGTGAATAATACAATGGAGTAAAGTTCACCATAACCAGATCAAATCAATTTTGTCTTCGTATACATAAAAAGATCTAACAGTGACACACTTAGAAGTGTGTTTTCAAACCTATGTTTTCTCCTTCCTGTAACATCTCATTCACTTTGTCAGCAAAAACAAACTACCACACTGAACATTAAGCACAATTCAGTGATCAGTTGAAACTTTTCTGATTTGCCTTTAGTAAAAAAAAAGATCATAGTATTCAAAGAAAGATGCAAGACTGCTGCCCTCTCCAGCCACAAGCAAGACTCAGTATAGGTGGACAAGTCACTTTAATTAGAGAGGAAACTTATAGCAGGGAAGCATTTCTACAATAACACAAGTGGCTTATTTTAACAAGCCTTTTCCTCTACAAGAAATGCAGGACTTTTCAACTATCTTATTTCATATTTTTACATGGCACAACCAATTTTACCTCACCCATCTAAGAAATGTGAGGGAGTAATACTTGTACAGAGCAACTGCATTTGAATGGCAGGCAGTAAACTAAACTTCAAGCCGCAGATTCATATTGCAAGCTCCCTTCAAATAAAAATTTCACTGAAATCACAGTATTTTTTTTTTCCAAAAATTGCCACTAGGATGTAATTAATTTGGATGCTTTCACAGAACTTTCTTGAATGAATGCATTATTATTTTGAGACACCTGTTTGGAATGCTCTATTTTTATTCACATAGTATTATATTTGTTTTCATTTTTTTTGAGATTTTGTTTCAACTTTAGCATTAGTTCGACTTAAAAATGCATTCTCTTCCTCAGTAATTCTTGGTAACAGAATAATAGTTCAATTTAAAGCAACTGAAGTACTTTACTTAAAGTAATTACTAAACTTTATTAACAGTATAATTTTCAGTGATTTCTGTATTTTTCCATTAAGTTTATTCAATCAAATTTACTAGGAGCTTATTTCTTCTTCTTCCTACTGAGTCATATAAGACTCCTTTGAAATGGCATAAGGAGAATAATTAATAAATTCTAATAATGGAATGCATTGTACTAGGAAAAGATCATTATAGCCCATTGTTACGCACCGCATCCTATCTCTCTGCTGTTTTGTTACTTTCATTCCTTACCTCTTTGTTGGCTCTGTCTGCTTGAACTAATGTTCCATTCAGACATGGCTCTACATAGTGAAGTTCTTCATTATACTATAGAGAAAAATAAAAAGTATGATGAAAAATTTAATTAAAAGCTTTGAAAAATACAATTTAATTTAATTATTTAGAACTAGTGAAACATGCACATGAAGCAAGAATAAAAAGATTCAGTTCATTTTTAAAAACTGATTTTTACATGATTTTTTTACATGATTCTTAACATTTCAGAGGTTTATACTTTTAAAAAGGAGCATTTAACTGAATGGATGCCAACACTCAGGTGGAGTTAATGGGTACTATATACATTTGCTGTCATAAATATCCTTCAAGTTGAAATCTGGATAGTATTAAGAGGTCATGTTTGATACATCACTGTCACAATTCCCAATTCTTTGCTACATATAAAAAAAGTCCTGACAAATATTTGAGACACTGGCTAACATTTTGGATGGTTAACAGTGGAACAATTATGCCAAAAAGTCCATGAGCTTGAATCAATCCTGGACACACCTGACAGTAGTCAGAGTTTCAGTCAAGCAGAGTAACTTGTTCTACACTGTCATGAAGCCATGACAGATCTTTAAGGAATTATCTGCTTATCTTGCAAGGTCTAAGTTAGATAGCCCAGACCTATTTTCAAAAGCATCTTCAGAATTAAAAGAAAGTAACGCTCATTTACAGTCAGTAGATCTTGCAGATTCATGGATGCATAAGTCATCTGATTGAAAATTGGACTTGATTGTTTGAATCTTTTAAACCTTTCAACACAGGTCAAATTAATACAGAAGTACCTTCAAAAAGTCCACATTAGTTGATCAGATAAGTGTTTTAACTTAATTCCTACTCTTGTTAATTTAAACTACACTAGAAGTTATCATAGATACCATACTATATTGCCTTTGCATTGAGGTTCTAAAGTGGTTTCACCCTTTCATAGGCATTAAGTGAATCAGAACATCCATAGTAAACAACAAAAAAATTACATGTTAAATAAAAAAATAATCAGGAAAAACATTGCATTACATTAATATATGCACTTCCTTTCTTCTTCGTCCACCTCAGTGGAAATAAAAAAAAGCTTTACAATGACTCATTCCAGAATGCTGCTTAGACAAGGTTCTCTGTCATGGCAGGTTCTCAGTGTCTCTGTCTGCCTGTAGCTCTGATTTTGTTCTACTCTCTTCAATTTAACACCCTCCTTTCTCTACACATATGCCTAACCACAGACCCCTGCAGCCTGCTCCACTTCAGACACCTGCCATCACCATTCATTTTAACAGTGCACTACTCACCACACTCATAACTACACAACTACTGTAGCAAAAAACCGTATCAAGTTATTCTCGAGGTGTTGTGCTAAACTTGTCCCTCAGCTGTAAGGAAATACTAACCCAGAGTAACTCCCCTTACTATTGCTGGTTATAGAGACTATTTACATCAGCATCAGCATAGTAATGTTTGATTGTATAGGAACAGACAAAAAGGCTCTAAAGATATTTACACATAATTTCTGCAGCAGATTTGCATGCTTTCCTAATTATTTTATTCCTATCATCATTATTCCAATATATAAGAGCCTGTGGACAAGCCTATTGCCCCAAAGGTAACACGAAAAACAAGGCAAAAACTCCTAGAAACACTCTAGAGTGACTGGCAGTGTCCTGCGTGCATCTCAGTGTCATAACAGCTTATTGATCTGAAAAATGATGTACTTTCCCCTTTAGTTTCTCTCTTCAGATGCTTTCCAATCTATCTCCTGGCTGTCACTGCGAAATAATAATGCCAAATCCACACAGCATCTCTTATTAGGGCTTGATTTCTGTAGCTGTCATTGGAAACTGTATTAACATATATACTTTTCTTTATATGATACCAAGCACAGTGTCGTTAATTGGCCAACATGCAATAAAATACTAAAGTCTACCTGTCTCAGTCATGGTCTCAGTTTCAAACATCTGCAGGCAAGCAACCTCGTAGTACCACAGTTGTATTTTTTCCAGGCCTATCACCACCAGCAGATAGATGAAACTACTTCCTACTCTATCAGACCTTGCATCTAAGTAGCATAATTTCAGTCCATTAGATCTCTATAAGATTTATTTTAATTACTGTTTTGAGTAACTCATATCATCATGCTATTCCCACACACACGTAGCTTGAATGTCTGCTAGCTGCACCATAACCCAGATAGATTCCCAGTAGTTTCCCACTACACCTTTAGTGTTATTCAGTTGCATAGTATAAAGGATGCCCACACTTTCACACAAAGCATGCTTAAGCAGCCCCATTTTACAGAATGAACCTACTTCAAAAAAAGGATGAATAAAAATGTTCATTGTCACATAAACAGCACAATTACATAGATGGTATGTGGACAAGGCACTTCCACAGTCACTATGAACATAAGAAAATGTAGATATTCATCCTTCTGAAACCCGGCCAAACTGTGACGCTATTTGTATTTGTGGCATCTAATTCACCTTGAGATTATTACTATCAAAAATATTTTAAGTAATCTGCTATGTATGGCAGAAAAAACTGGTTTATGCCAGGGTGTGTAAATGAGTATTTTATGTAACAGTGTTCTAAGGATAACAAGCATAACCTGGAAGTGTTGTGCTTGTTAGAGTTCTTCCTCTACTGTACAGGTATAAACAAAAGCATAGTAAGAAAAACCTTTTTATATAAAAGTATAGCGGCTTCTGGTGGTTTGAATTCTCGCAAGGGTGCATTTTTATGATCTATTTTAATTTTTATATTCTTTACTAACTGTATACACTTTTTTCCTTTTTTTAAAAAAAACAAACATTAAAAAAAATGAGATTGAAAACTTCACTGGACAAAACTATTTCAGTTCCAACAGAAATTCCCAAAACAGCAAACATCTGCCTCTCTAAGTCCATGAAACTGAGAAATTCTGATGCAACACGTGAAAGCATACAAGCAATGTTGCTGCTCAAACTAGCATATCCACTTGATAAGATCTTTAGTACAACTGTCAGGTTCCAGCAAAATACCCAACTTGTGCTTCATAGCATATATTGGATTTCTTTGGCCTTGTCATAGTATGTTTTGCAGTGTTATTGGTGATGTTTTTCTTTTAACTGTGCCAAACCTTTAAAGTGGAAAAGGAAAAAAATTCTCCTCCCCCCCATCAGCAATTTGGACTCAGTTCTGCAGCTTTTCCATGACATTTAAAATTTTCTGTTTAGTGAAATAGCTTCCTGATCTTGATTCATAGAATCATAGAATCATTTGGTTCGAAAAGACCATTAAGATCATAGAGTCTGACCATACCTGTCCACCACTAAACCATGTCTCTAAGCACCTCATCTGCCTGACTTTTAAATGTCTCCAGGGATGGTGACTTGACCACTTCTCCGGGCAGCCCATTCCAGCACCTGATAGCCCTTACAGTGAAGAATTTTTTCCTAATATCCAATCTAAACCTCCCCTGGCACAACTTGAGGCCATTTCCTCCCACCCTATCACCCACTACCTGGGAGAAGAGACCGACCCCTACCTCACTACACCCTCCTGTCAGGTAGCTGTAGGGAGCGATAAGGTCTCCCCCTCAGCCTCCTCTTCTCCAGGCTGAACATCCCCAGGTCCCCCAGCTGGTCCCCATCAGCCTTGGGCTCCAGACCCTTCACCAGCTCCGTTGCCCTTCTCTGGACATGTTACAGCACCTCAAGGTCTTTCTTGTAGTGAGGGACCCAAAACTGAACACAGCATCTGAGGCACAGCCCCACCAGTGCCGAGTACAGGGGCACGATCACTGCCCTGGTCTTGCTGGTCACACTATTGCTGATACAAGCAATCAAAAAGCTGATCAGTAACTGCTGACTTTGTCAGCAATACCCAGTACAGATCTCTTGTTAATTTACCTCAGTAAAAGCCCACATTTTGCATTTCAAGAGTCTTGCTTTACACTGTTTTCTTATATTTCCTAGTGTTGCATAGTCCCATACCCCTATATTCTGGCATATGACATCTCTGCAAGTTACAGATGTGACAGCTGTGATGCAACAGCTGAGAGAGCTAATAGCTGTGAATAGTCTGTGTTATGCTGAGGCAGGGAGGGAGAGAAGTAAAAACCAATTACTTTCCCTTTCTGAGCTCCTCCTCTAAAACCTTGGTCTACTTTCATCTCTCTTGTAATTTAAACATTTGATTACATTGATTTTTATTATTATTTTATTTACTTAGTTAAATTTATCTGTTTTATTAGTTCACATTATTTTATCACTCTAGTTATTTCTTTGCACAACAAGCATAAAATGAATGTGCTAAAATCTGAACTAAGAGGAACCATATAGCTAGCTAGCCAGCTGCTGGCCTGCATTGTATAATCAGATACTATTTGTATTCTGAAAACACATAGGTGTGCTAGAATCATACATATCTCACAAGTAGTTGACATTTACCTTAGAATTTTTCACGTTTATCGTTTGTCACATTTAAACTGTCTGAGGCAAGGTCCACAGAAACAAATTAAATTCACTTTTTGTTATGCAACAATACACAGTTTTATCTTTCACACTATATTAGGCATACTCAGATATCCAGTACAGCCCAACCTAACATTCAACAGTGAAGCCAATCCAGAAAAGGAACCAAAGGAGTTGATATTTCCAAAGTTCCACTAGTGTTACGACATGCAACAAGTGGCACACGAGCGCAGCCCGCTGCTTGGAATAATCATGTGGAGGTTAGCAAGTGGCTACCTTTCTCCTTCACAGCCTGCTCACACGTCAGTTGTACAGAACCTGATCATTCAGGTAGGTCAGAAAGGTTAAGTTTAGCCATAATCTATCCTGCATGACTACAAAGACTCCAAAGGAGAGACTAAACAGCAACCATTTATAATGGAAAATTCTACAAACTAAAACCAGGGAACTATGCTACTGTGCTTTGAATTAACAAATTATTCTAATCAATTTGATAAAATGGTGTGACTAAAGCATTAAAAATTAATTTAATATTCTTGGCTCAGTTAATATTTTCTTAATTTAATGTAGAGTTTACATTTTTATAAAAGCATTTAAAAATTCCAGCATTTGGAAAAAATTAGTACTCATTTTATGATAATATTGTTAATTTAATGCATGACTTGGAAATATACTTCAAAGTGAATTGGAAAAATATGCCTTCTCTCTTGTTGTTGCAGGCATCCCTGTTCATGCACCAACGAACTGACCTTAAATTTTAACACAGACCGCACAAAATTGCTCTTGTCTTTCAACAATTTTTCACAATTCAATCATCTACTCCATCAATTTCAGATAGATTTTAAGACAACCTACCCATGAAAGCTAAAATTATTTTTAACATCATCCTTTTATGTTTGTTCTCTGGAAAGACCAGCACTGAATTCTGCTTTATGCTATATATGCATATAAAGTTAAAAGTACATTTAGTGAAAAACCAAACGCATATGAAACAATCCAGCTAACGTACTGCTAGTGGCTTTGGGGTTTTGTTTTTTCTTGGCATTTTTTTTTTCTTTTTCCTGTCCTACTGCATATTTGTAAGTGTTATTTGAGTTTTTAATGATGTTAGTATGTAGTGACCAAAAGTCCCATTACAGTTAATGAGAGCCCTAGACATCTTTTTGCATATGGAATACTGAAATGTATAACAACCACCTGAAAAGAAAATTGAAAAGCTTTTAAAACTTTTTGTACACTGAAATATTTTGAAGGGGAAATAACAAATTACCAGAGTTGATGACCATAAATTTTGCACAAATGCTTGTCAGACTTCACTTTTTCATCTGCTAAATTCTGTTTCCTCTTCTTGCACTGACACAGATATTGATTTCCTCAATGCTCAAGTCCTTTCCATCCTTGAGCCTCACTGTCAACAGAGCCCTGTCTTACACTGATCCAGCTTCTCTAACCTCATGTTCTCTTTTGTCTAACTTTAAAGTGCTTTTACTGTAACAAACACAAAAGTTTCTCATCTGCTTGCGGATCCCTTCCACTTGCTTCATTCTGGTTGTTGCTCATCTGTAAGTCCTCTCTTGCATCTTTCATCACTATTTTCCTTGCATTTCCTTCTTTTGCCTCAAAATGCAGACGTGCTTTAGGGTTCTCCCCTCTTGTGACAATGACAGAGAGAACGTTTTAATCTATTTGACTCCTAACTCCCAACTCAGTTCCTCGCAGAATTCTCCTGTTAGCAAGAATTTGTTCAATTAATCACTGTTCATAACAAAGCCATCCTGACAATCACTCAGGCCAAAACCTGCTTCATCTAGTTGGTGTATTGTTTTTCCAGATTTCCCACAAAAAGCTTTGTTTCCACCTCAAACTCTGGTCTGGGAAGAGGTACTTGGTCATTTGTCTCAGACTTCCAGACATCCAGCAGTCCTTGCAGAGCAACAATTTGGATAGGCCTTTCAGAAGAACAGCCGGTGTGAGCAAGTATCAACTGCATGCTATGTGAAGAGCAAGTCTTCAATATTTAGGCACAGTGGATCTATTTTTGGATACACTGCAGAGCTGGCCAGTTTTAGATACAGTGACTTGCTACAAACGCACAGATCTATGTTACAAAGGGGATTTCTCATATGGACATATGTATATCTTACCTTCAAATGAAACTGCTTTCAGATCACCAGGCTATGTCTAAATTATAAAGAGTAATATATAATTTCCCTCAAACATTTGTCTATAGATAAAAGCTATATGGGATTTTCAGTGCTTTCACATTAAGCAGCCTCTTGCATGGGCTTTGTTGCCTCATGTTTTGATCACTGAAACATCCTCTCCAGTCTTGACAAAGATTTACCCTGCTGGCGCTATTCAGAGCAGTGCTTCATAAGTAATTTTTACTGATCATTTAGATCACAGTAACCCTGGCTTTACTGTGTACCCTTACTGTCTTCCTCTAACACACCAAATCTTAAAAGGAGTTCATAATCCAAGCCCCAGCCTACCTATGCCATTCCTCACTGAAACGTCCACTCCCTTCCACAGCACCAGTCTTCTGTGACCACTTTGTTACTTGTTCAAGCTAACAAATTTTATGTTTTCTTTACATGTTTTTTTCATTGTGAGACAGCAAGGATTATATTGTGACACTTAGTCCAAAACAACTCCTTAAAAACTCTTCTTCCAAGATACCTTCAAGGTGACAGGACAGCAGTTTACCCAGTTTTTGTCACCCCTGTCATGGTCTCCTTGTTTCCCCCTGCATTGCTGTGATACCTCTTTCAATGCAGTGAATAACTTCAGGTTCATATTTGCACAGTAACTAAACTATCTCTGTCCTGGTAAGAATAAAATCGTGTTCTCAGTTGATATTTCTACTTATTTGAACAAATAAACACATCTTCGTCCTAAAAGAGGTTTTAGAGAGGAAAGAACCTTCCAGTGAAAAAAATTACCTCAGAGAAATGCTACAATTACCACAGTCATTACAGATCTTTCTAAATATTAAGACTTTCTTATACTAGCCAACCTACGTATCAGGGGTAAGCAGGAGAGGGCTGCGGTGGCAGCCTGTGTGGGAGAGAGCCGTGAACTGCCCTGTGCCTGCCACAGCTGGTTCCAGCAGTCTGAGCAACCTGTGAGGCACCAAAACTGCAGCAGCAAGCCTGAGGCGGCTGCAGCGCCCTCATGCAGGCAGGCGTAAGGAAGAAGCCATCAGGTGCTGGAAACATTTTGAGACACAGCTGGAAATGTGTCATGCTGAATGGGGTTGTGCTTCTGGACACCATGATCTGCAGGTGACCCACACTGGGGCAGGGACACCCCTGAGGGACTGCGGCCATGGGTGACCCAGGCTGAGGTGGGGACACCCCTGAGGGACTGCAGCCCATGGCAGACCCACGCTGAAGAGAAAAGCAAAGAGCAGCAGAGGAAAACCAGTAAGCAGTGAACAGCACAAGTCAGAAACTAGTAAACATAGAGCTGCTGACAGGACTTCGACCTCCTGTACTGCCCAGCACCTCACCCAGGAGAGGGGAGGGACTGAAACCAGCAGCGAAGGTAAGGGGTGCCAAGACCCCGGCGTGGGGAGGGGAGGCACGGGGCAGAACTTGAGCCTGGGCAAGGGCGAGGAAATGCTCAGCTAGGTGTTTCTTTCCTTTTCTCAATACCTGAATTGGTGATCAGAAGTTTGTGTTAATTGGCAATAAATTGCATAAAAATTCTGTGACTCCATGCTGGTTTATGCGCAGCTCAGTTAATTTTCAATTAAAGTTTAAATTGAAAAAAAGACATTTAGTTATTTCATACTTGCTTTTTTTGAAGTATTTACACAGTATTTCTGCCGTATTACTCAGGCAAAACTATTACTTTGGATTCTAGCTACATACATTTTTACATTTTTTTGTTATAGATGAGCCTTTTGGTTTTCTCAAAGTAAAAAGGACTTGACTTAAACCCTCCCCCCCCCCCTTTTTTTTATTCCTACATCACTCACAGTAACTGTCACAACTACTGATAAACACAGAGATTATATGCCAAAAAATGGCTGGTCAAGTATCTTTAATAATTACTTAGTTGAAACATTCTTTCAACTTACAAAAGTTATTTAGATTACAGTTAATCACAATTTTTCTGAAGGACAGTAAATCTTTTTTTTGATACAGTAAGTAATTATGTCTTCTACTACATGAGTTTCTGCTAATTATGCAATTATCATGCAAGGAGATTAACATGAAAGATATTCTGAACTAACTGCTCACCGTTGAAAATACAATAAATGCACACATACATCAGGCATATATACTTCATTCTCCATACAATCACAATGATTTGCAGCTGTGTCACTGGGGTCATTTATTTTAGTACACAAAATGCACTTCCCTTGTAGCAAAATAAGGTCAAAATCCTACTTAACATTCAAGAGTTTGAAGACATTTTTACTATTGTTGCACCACATATTTATAAAGTATTAGCAAAAGAATATCAGCAAAGGAGACTTTATAAAAACACCAATTCCTCCTCCCTCTCCCCTTCCCCATCCCCCAGCCAAATCGTCATTTTGATGTCAGTTTTGGACTTTTTAAAGCCATCCTTACCTGCAAGATTTATCCCATTACTATAAAATACTGTAAAACAATCCTCTTGTCATAGATTTAAAAAATGTACCTGTACCATGGAAAACTACCTACCATACACAAATAACAGGAACTACTGATGATCTATTTTATCCCTGTTAGAAAGCGCCAGTAATACCTCTTGCATGACTTACCCATACATACATACCTACATTTCAGATTTGCACTGAGGAAAGCATGAACAACGAGAAGCTATACTGGCATTTTATCATGCCATACAAGCTTCAGCAAAAGCTAAGATCTGCTTCTATTAATTCTTACACATTAACCATTTTGCAATTTGCACTGTACTGAAGAAGCAGTGAAGAGGAAAAAAGCAGGGAGGACCCCAAAGTTAAAAATGAAGGTAATTTAGAAAGTTCAGGCAAACTACAAAACAAATTACTATTCTTTGCAACTCCCAAACTCAAGACAACTTATTTAAGGTGTTTCAGATTGCATCTCATAGAAAAACAGTTTGAAAACACTGTCACCTGAAGAAGTTTGCCTTAGAAAATCACAGTGTCTGTCCAGCTGCTTCAGGTGTCATCTTCTATCCATCACCTGCCTGCAACATTTTTCAAGTGTATTGTGCAATGTAAAACATGACAGATAGCAACAAATGATGGAAGGAAAAAAAAAAAAAAAAAGAAAAATCCTGAGACACTCACAGCAATTATATTGAAGAAGTCATCATCTCCAAGGGTATCCAAAATAGATGAAACTGTCTGTTTTGCAATAGTCAAGCGAAGCCCTTTCATACTGCCACTGACATCTACTAAAATTACCACATCTTTTGGAGATGTTGCTGCCTGGATGTACCTAAGACAAAAGACAGAACATCTTATTCCTTTAAATGCTGAACTTCTCTTCCTCTCAAATTTCTTAAACACTGGTAGTCATCTATTGCCTACCATTTTCTATTTCTGCAGTCAAATGCAATGACTCCATTCTCATCAGGTTCCCATTTAATTCCTGTTTAAAAAAAAAAGATATAAAAAGATTAAATTGCAACATTTTCACAGTACCCATTCAAAATGTATCTGTGGTATTGTAGCAAAGTAGCACTTAATGGAATTTCATACTTTAATCTAACAGGCACTGGTGTTAGAAGACAGGAAATGCTGGAAAAATAATTTAATAAAATAGGAACACCAGAAACAGTATTTTTTTCTCACTCCTTTTTAGCCTACTGTAAGGTGAAAACCTTTTTAACCCTACTACAGTCATCATACTACTGTCACTAAAGTATTGTAATACACAGTGATTGGTGCTGGCCAATTCTTGCCAAGCCCCTTTAAAACCTTGAGCACTTACTACCGATGGCTGATCTCAACAGGTCCTGCTATACTAACTGCTTCACTCACAGGTCATACACTTGATGTTTTGCTCACAGGAAAGGTAGTATCTCCAGTTGTGGTCAAAAGAAATATGATAAAAACATCTCCAAGCAAAAAAAAAAAAAAATGTCAGGGCAAACCTTCCTGCTTTTTACACTCATTTTATAGCACAAAACAAGAAACAGCCTTTAAAATAAGGACGAGCATTCTTTACCCTTGAAATACCATGGAGCTTGAGAACTGAACTATAATCTGAAACTAACACAGATGCAGCCATTACTTTCAGTCACTTTCAGATATACAGTCTCATAGTAAACTTGCTCACATTAAACTCAAGACTTCAGACTTTAAAAAGCTTGGATTGCTACACCATGTCAGCTAAAGGAACAGTTCCCACTATGAGCCTGATCCAAATTTTTAGAAGCTGCAGATCAGTTTGTTTAACTTTTTAGTTTATACAGTATGTAGTAAATTTGGTATGTGATTAAACATAAAACATAGTAACTATATATTTTAACCTATTTCTATAGAAATAATACAAGTGATCTATTTGCATTTTATTACAACTGGTGTGAAAGTGAACTTTAAAACAAGTTTTTGAAATCTTTAACTGTAAAGATCTCAGGTTAAGTGGAAGTCTAAAACCTGAACAATAAATTACAAGTCTTACTGTATGCCTCGATAGAGCACATTATCTAAGTTCAGTACTCTATGAAGGGTCTAATCCTTTTGTCACCCTTCTCCAGTCTGTTTAGAAGTTATTTTTCATATGTGTGTATACGAACATCTAAATAGGAACATGTATGAGTACATGAGTTGTCTTGGCGGCTTCACCTCCAACTGAAAATTGGTAGAAAAATCTCAGAACATTGTAAAAGTTGATTAGAAATATCTCTCCCTGAAAAGTAAATCTCTCTCTCTAAAGTAAAATCAAACCTTCAAGTATCTGTGAAAGATGATTTGTGACAATACTCAGTGGAAACTTGCAGCCATAGCATTCTTTGTTGTATTTTAAGAACTTTTATTCTTCTTACCTGGATATTGTCTGAAAAATCCTTTTGCGCTTCCAAAGTACTGCCAGATGAGAGAAGGGTCACGATCAAAATTATCAACAAACACCTTATTTAAAGACTCTGACCAATAAACTAATTTTCACTAAATAGAATCCCTTGAACTCTACCATCTTCAGCTTATTCAGTACCCAAAAATACCCAGTGACTGCAAACTACTGCAGAGCACCTTTTGACTTCCTGTGTTAATTAAGTAATTCAAAATAAAGGATACAATTAAATAATGAAAGTATGGTTAAAATACAGAACAGACACCAGGTCCATTTTAAGTTAAAATTGCTCGTTAGAACATCTATCTGGAACTACTGTATTGCTTGTTCTGGAGAACATAAATGAATCAATCAAATAATAGATTATTGACTCAATTTACTTTCCCTAAATGCATGGAATGCATGGCAACACTTTATACAGTTTTGTTTTTTTAAATCTTCAACTTCATAAGACCATTCTCACTATATCTGAAAGTTTACATGTGGAAACAGAGAGCGAAACACCTTTTATTTCACACTTGACTGAATTATGATATACATACAAACACAAAATCTCATGACAAGTAACACTAAATTTTATTTGGAAAACATTGGATGCAGATTTCACAATAATTACCTCATTATTTTTGATTCCCATAGAAAGATAAATACAAAGCAAATCCTTGATGCTGAAAAATAAACTATTTCTGTTTAAAACACCCCCATCTATCAATTCTTAAAAACCCAGGCTGCCCAAGTGTTTTTAAGCTGCAGATTTGGTTAAATAGTGGGAAATCAGAAATAAATGAACATATCTTTAAAAGTTACTCAATTTCAAACTGTGAAATTATGATATACTATATTCTCAGTTCAATTTGGATGCGAAGTCAGTAGTACAGAAAGAAAAAAACAGAACTAAAATCACAGAAGTATTATTGCATTTGTAAAAGTGTGCATACTTGAATACACAGTAACATTTGCTCAAGCATTTGAAATAATGCTTCCATTAGCTTGCAAAATAATGTCGCTGTACTGATTTTAGAAGACTTCTTAGAATGTGGTTTTAATGGAGAGGAAAAAAGGTGAATTATTACCTTTTCTTACATTTATCAAGAAAAACAGCAGAAAAGGGGAAATGTCTCAGCTACAAATCTTTGAATGTTGCTTTCATCTAAATATTTAGGTTTACATATATGGACTGCTGAAAAAGCAAGGTCGACAAAACAGATGTTGTTTTTAAAACATGTCTAGTATAGTCACTTGTTTCTCTAGAAGATGAAATATACATTTAAATCCGTCCAACCAGCCACATTTCAAGCAAACCAATGTCACTAGTCCAACAGTACCACTACGGTTTTGCCTAGCTGGCAAAATCCCTTGTCCCGTTTTTTCCAAGTCTGCGGTTACTCCAATAAGCTGCAATTAAGACATCACTAACTAACTGTCAAGACTGCCTATCCTGAGATATATAATCAGTTTGTAAAATTATGCTCCTATTTCAGCACCCCCAAAATTTTGATCCATTGTTCAGCATTTAGACACTACCTGAGAAGTGAAGCACCTAAATGACTATTCTCAGTCCACCGGAACTTCCCAGTACTAGTTCAAATATTGTTGTTCCACTTCTGCTCCTATACACAAGTTCTGGTCAAGTATCTGAATCACTAAAAAGCACAGTGGCATTACTGACTCAGCATTACGATACTGAGCTAAGGTGATAAATTTAACTCATCTTTGAAAACAGCAACATAATTCAGAGGGTTGGTTTTGGTTTGGGCTGGAGTTTTTTTCAGAAGGGTTGCTAGCTAAGCCTGTTTAAAGGAAAAAATGAGGAACCTTTCCTTATCCTCTAGAGGACAATAAGCTCTTCATATACCCTTGAATCATCAGGATTAGTGAAAAGCCAAACCAATCAAACAGAATAATTCTATCCTAATTTATATTTAAAATAAACTGTAGTGGTTCTTAGCAACTCACATTCAGATCTCATTCCAAAACTGCACATCGTACTTAGTATTTTACAATATCATCAGTTCATCAGATGTCTTCTACCCTGGATTCCTCAGAGGCTAATTTTTAATGCCCTTTCCTAATGAACCTGTGCTACAGTGCCACTCATGTAAGCAGAGCCTTCACTTTGCCTCCCAACCCAATGGTAATTTCTTTTAAATTCTATATACACTCTACCTCCATAAGGTCATGGGACAACTTTAGTTATCCACCTGTTAAGCTCTAAACTGAATGCGAAATCTTTCCAGTTGCATTTGAAAAAAAAATTATATAAAAAATACATATATAGAGCTACTTAAAATTAATATTAAAATATCCATGCCTCCAGAGTAGTGGATTACTACTTTTAGCCCATCTATGAAGAGCCACTTAACATGTTTATACATCTGTGCTGCAGATTAGAGAACTTCATCAAAATACAATCAGGATTTTTTCTTTTAGCATGACTGGTTCAGTGTATATTCTTCATTAGGCTGACAACACTAATCACTAGTCATCTAAATGCTGATCACCATAAACACTAATCCAGCGACTCTGAAACTAATAGGGACTTTTTAGCTGAAAGGAGCATTAAGCAGGCATTTTAAATAAGAGAGCACAATTAAAATGTAATCTGTGATGACTGGGTTCCTTCCAAAAGGAAACCCAGAGACAATTTACTACATTCCTATATCCTGCATATCTATTATGCTGGGCATTCTTTACAATATACCCTTACATTTTATGTATCAACCATTTCTATAAAAAAGCAAATAAGGTCACACTCCGTTTAATCCTTAGAATAGAAAGAAGAGTGAAGTGAGAAAAAATGTATTTACAGTACAAAACTGCAAGGCTACAGACTTCCTGTGCAAATCACACATCTTTACTGGCTACTGTATCTTCAGGCAAAAGGATTGCAGAGCTGAGCTCCTTGTTCTGAATTGGATAATGACTGTTTAGTGGATGCATCTCTGTCCATGTACACCATCCTAAACACAGCTGAGTTCCTACCCATATATTCTCATTAAAATTTTATAGTCTCATCTTCTAATAACCTGTATGTTAAGCTTGTGGTTCTGGGCAACTTCCAATTTTAGTAATTACATTAAATTGCTTAAATTGCCCCAATTACTTCATTTAGAAACAGTATTCTTAAGTTTTTCTATTACTGGTGAGTGTCATCTGCATCCCCAAAATAGCTATATGTCAGTAGTGGTAAATTAATGCTTGTGAATATTCAGAAATTTGGGAAGGAGAAAAAGAATAAAAGATAAAGCTTAATATAAATACAAAATCATTAATTTGATGTTATGGGGCTCAAAGGCAATAAGTATAAATATCTTCTGTCACAATTCTTGAAACATAATTTCTGCTTTTGCTTCCTGGCCGTAACAGCTAAAATATAATTAAAATATTCCTTTTCCCTTGCCTTTTAGATGGGCTGGCTTGCAATTATATGGGATTTTGCTCCACTGCTGTTTGTATAGCTGTTACCTGTTTTTTACTGATATTGAATATAAAACCAACCCCCAGGCAAACAGGTAAACTGACATGAATCTGAAACATAATTGCCAAAGAACAGTACAAACGCATGTAGCAATCAAATCACTGTCATAGATACTGCTGACCCGAAGAAATAGGTCTGAAGTCGCAACAAAGGCAACCAAGGTGTGCAGACCGAAAGATGTGCAACAGCATGGCAAAGGTTAGCACTATAATAAAATGTATTTTAATTCACAGAGTCCATAAAAATATGTAGAGTAGAATAAGTCTATGGAACAAAACTAATACATATATGATGCATTTTGCTTTCTAATTATTCCAGCAAACTTTATAGAAAATAAGGGAGACCTGAGGAATTCAGTGACTATGAAGAAAATGCAGAATACTTCTCTTTCTTGCCATACACTGCTTTATTACCAAGAAAAGAATGTTACTGATGATCCTTAGGGTTTTGTCCCCTATTATATTGCCATTGTAATATAAACATTAATTTCTG
Organism: Egretta garzetta; assembly: GCF_000687185.1. Taxonomy (NCBI): domain Eukaryota; kingdom Metazoa; phylum Chordata; class Aves; order Pelecaniformes; family Ardeidae; genus Egretta; species Egretta garzetta. The sequence goes on from NW_009259719.1 coordinate 4,446,330, forward strand.
CCAGAAAGCTGCCAAAGATGCTGGCATCCAAACTCATATTCCTTCTTGTAATATCTGATGACATCAAGGGCAGCCCTAACATTGCAGAGCAGTGCTGTCATACAATAAAGTAGCATGAGCACAGCCTACAGGACCAAGCACTGGAAAAGGAATGCAAAAACCAGCACCCTTTTGGCTCAAAGATAGCAACAATATTAGCTTGGTTTTGACGACACTGACAACATATTTAGTCTGGTCATATTTTAAAGAATAACAAAATCACATACTTGCTGGGACATACACCAACAATCTAATAATTATACTACTCAACACTAATATGAATGCCTTTCAGGGTGGTCCAACACATTCAAGAGCTGGGGCTGGATGCCAATTTTGGCAAATGCCTTTGCTTTTTTCTCTCTCTTCCCCTCCCTCTGCCTCCACTGGGTAAATGTGGATGCATCAGCTCACAGATCAAAGCATCTGGCCATCTGCACACACAAAAGAAGGTGATTGTCTGTTTGCTTCATGTGCTGAGAACCATTCACCAATGTCAGAAATCACATGCCCTCCTCATAAGTATATGGGGTAGTAAAGACTTTAACTGCGTGACTGTGTAGAGGCACAGTAGTAGGTATTTAGTTGTTTCAGCTTCCAACATTGCCCTAACAACATTCCCTTTCTCTTTTGAAGCAGCAGAAAAATTGGAGTATGGCCAGATGTGTTTATTTTTATGCTGAGTTTCATGAGTGGGTTTTGGGTTTTTTTTTTTTTTATTATTTTGGGGTGGGGTTTTTTTGTTTGTTTGTGAACAAGGTGGTCTGAGATTCAACTTTAGTTCATTTGAAAGCTAGAATTACAGCTGCAAACTCCACACTACCACCATTCTTGGATAGAGATTCACTTCTGACTCTGTTAAGAGCTTACCATCTAAGGAATTATAAAAAATGTCCTGCAGCAAATCAGTGCACCTTTGAGGTGACCCATTTGGCTACTGACCTGGTTTGACCCTGCTTAACTTATCAGATGTAACAGCTAAAAACAACCTGTAATGCGGTCAGATCTGTGAATTGATTAGAGCAAAGCTCTGGAAACAGCACGTAAGTAGCATCTATGAATACAGAGCTTTACTGATTTTTAAAATTAAAGGAGGAATTCGAGCAAAAGTCAAAGGTTTCACTTATTGTCCATCCCAGGAAGAATAGAAAGATGTTGCCTTAACAGAGCTGCTGTCACAGGAGGTGGCACATGGGGCAGTTACACCTATCACTAACACAGTCTAACAAAATGGGATTGCCTATTTTGCTAAGAGGCCTTTATCTGAGGAGAACTACAGTCAAAACCCAGCAATCCTGATGGATGATCACTCCATAAATTAACATGACTACAGATACCAAGATATTTCTGTATTTTCAGAAAAACACACTTATTTCCACTTTTTTGCAGGGCATGAATTGAAGACTATGAAACCTGAAAGATTGGTAAGAGAATACCACAGAACTCTAGGATCCAGGGTGTGACTGAGAGATGGGGTGGACATGAAAAACCACTGCTACAAAGAGTTTTCCAAGTAGGAAAGAGCAAACAAATGCTCAGGACATAGGAATTAAGCAGATTGAATAGAAACCCTATATGCACTGCAATTTCATCATAGAAGCAAAATTAGTTTTGAATACTGAAAAAAAGAGCCAGTTCTGACCCATGGCAAGCAGAAATTTCTGCACAGGCTGATATAACAGTGACTATCAGCAACCAGGAAAGCTAAACCTCTGCAAGTGGCAGGGCAGGAACAAGTGTAATGGCAAGCAATACAGGAAGGCAGTGGAACACACTGAAAATTAGAGGGAAAGAAAGCAAACATGACTGCTGCTAAATGAAGCCAACTGTGCTGTAAAATTTTTAACGCACAATATACCAAAAGGGACAATTTTAGCAGAGCTGTTGTCAAAGTGATATATGACAAAGGCAAGGCACAGCCTTGGAAATAAAAGTCATCCTTATGGAAATTTCTCAAGGACAGACCTGTTCACAAAAGCCATTTAAAACACAAGACCATGCAAACCTGTAAACTAGCATTTCATGACAAATGTCTAATTCCTATTGTTTGGATATTCAGAGGGACATGGAATTATAGAAACAGGTCAACTTCATTACTTGAGACAGTGCAGTAAGGACCAACACACAATGCTTTGAACAGGAAATGTTAAAGACCTCCTAGATTTATCAACACATCCTGCCTCTTGCATACCACAAGTGGAGGCATGATCCCCTTTAGAAAGAAATGTTTTAACATGTAAAATGCATTACAGATGTAGCAGTAGAGGTTTAGTTTATTATAGCCCAGTACATTCCTGGGAGTATCAATGTAGTATGAGTGTGCAAGTATCAGATATGACGGCACACTTATCTATTGGCATGACAAGACATTGGCTCTCATCCTCGCAAATCAACAGTCCCTTACTGATGTAGTGCTTTATAATCCTTGTGTAGCACATCTTCCTTGCACAAAAGACTGTTTGCACAATTTGAATAGAATGGAAGTTTTAGTCAAAGAATAGTTGGAAAAGGCCTCACAGATATGAAAATGTTCAGCTGGTTCAAAACCTCTGCAGCTAGTATTAAAACATACTGAAAACACTGAGCAGATGCACAAATGCATCTTGGGTTGAAGACATTACAAAATCAGTTATGGATTCTTAAACACTATTTGCTCCTTCAGGAATGTGCCAAATAAAAGCAGCAAGAAAGACACCTAGATAAACAAAGTATGGCATAAAAACGTCTTTGTAAGTTTTTAGCCAGACAATATTTTGAAACAGTTTATATTCTAGCCAAGCATAGTAATACTTGACCAGAAGAGCAAGCCTTCTTTTCTCCTCTTCACACAACACAGATCCAAGAAAAATCAAAGAAGGGTCTGTGTTATGTAGCAGGATGGAGACAAATTATTACTGTATTCTAAAATAGTAAACAGAATTGAAAAAAAAAAAAAATGTATCTTTAGATAAACTTCTACGATTCTTTGTCAAATGTCAGTCTTCTCTGCTCCATACTAAACAAAGGCTACAATTTTTACATTGGCCATACAACCATTTAATCAAATGTTTTTGCATATTCAATTCTAAAGCTTTTCAGAAACACGGAACTATTATGTTGATTATCACTAAGCTTACAGATTAAAAGTGCTTTTCCTACATAGTTCATGGAAAAAATAGTCTTCAAAAATCTGTAAATAAAGCAAAATAAACTGAAAAACAAATAAAACTCCCCAATGCATTCCTAGCATATAAAATCAGTCCATTAAAAATAATCTTGTATTGAATCATAAGATTTTTTTCATTAATATATTCCACACTAAAAAATATCCTGGGTACTTTCCCCTGTTTATTATTATAAGTCAATAGCACAATATACCCCGATTCCCTGATTGCTTTGTCTCATTAAAATAATGAAATAAACACAAGCAAGGAAAGTTAGCACTTCAAAAGAGAACAAACCAATTATAATTAATTTTCATTAATTTTTAAGGGTACCTTACTATGGGAAAAGAGGGAAACAGTTTGCACACCAGAGGCTAATGATGAGCAAAAGCCTCCAAGAAATTCTCCACAGACACAGATAGAAAGTGGAAATAACAGCTCTCAAAGAATAATTAGGCATATAATGCCAATAACATGTTTAGTGTATAAAATACGTATTTACACACACACACACACACACTCTGTATATCATTGTAGACAAAAATATGTACGGTGGGTTTTTTTGTTTATTGTCGGTTTGGGGTTTTTGATAAGCTCAAACCTGTCTTCAGATTACACAGTGATTACACAAAAAACAGAACACCAAGAAAACCTCAAACCCAATGTTTTTCCAGGCTCAAAATGCAAAGAATAAAGGTAAGGAGGAGGACACCTTGTCTGTTTAAAGTGACTAAATTTCTTCATGCTTGGTGTGAGACAAAGGCAACTGCTTTTGGGACAGGACAATGATGCCCTAATTGAGGTTTCTTAAACCTGCTTGGGTGGAATTTATTCCTGTTGCTGCTGAAGGAAAAAGAATCATGAAACTTTTGGCAGACATACATTAAATAAATAATGCCTGGCTTTGGGCACTAACTTCTGCTCCAGGTAGGAAACTGATCCACAAGGCAACAAAAACCCACTTCAGTCTCACAAAGAGGAGGAATTATGTTTATAAATTATTTTTGGAGAAAACTTATTTCAAACTTTTCTTGAATTTAAAAATGTATTTCTAAATAGTTCATACCATTCCCTTTTTACCATGCAATACAACATATATCTCACATAAGAACTTCTCACCATTGCACTTCAGACTGACCTTTCAAACAAGCAACATGTTACCAACACATCTTAAAAAGCCAAATGCAGCTAGATGAGGCAACACTAACTAAGCTAGTCCAACATGTTTAATTGTCCTTACTGGTTCTGCAGTTGTGATTGTCCAGGGACAGATTCCATCATTTCAGTGCTGACATTCTTAACGTTTCTTTTTCATTCAATGATGTTAATTGTAAACAGGTGAGACGAGAACTTGTTTTACCTTAAGGGATGCTTGGGTAAAGTGGTAATCCCCAGGGATAATCAAAAATGAAGCAGAAAACTTAATCACACTTCTATTCAGGTAAGCACCACAAACATGGTAATGGACAGTAACAGTGCTTGGGTTAAGCCTAGTTAAAAAGTCTCAGTCAACTGTATATATTAAAGCATACTCTCATCAACTTCAGTAAGTTCACTCTGATTCAAAGAAAGGTTGCTATTGCCTTGCTGATTACTCATATTCTCAGTCTAGTGAAACTTTTGCTTTTGTGTTTCATTTACTTCATTCTTGAAAATTGTGTCTTTGTACTCCACTTTCTTCCCCTACAGTTCAAAGGGTTCACATGTCATTTCTCTCACTGGCCCTTCCAATATAACATCCCTCATAGTGAAACAGGTGAGTTGCAGCAAGTGAGGACAAAATTCAGTTTGACCACACAAACCTGAGACGTTTTCTAAAGAGGTAGTTGGTGGGACCCAATGTGAACTTATGCTTATGGAACTTGAGGCAACAGACCTCCTGGCGTTCACACTGAGCCCACTTACACATCTACCCAGGTAAGTGCAGTGCAGGACCATACTGAGATGCTGATTCCAGCGCTGGAAGTCACAGAGCTGAACTAGAATGACGGGCCTTAGAGGAGGATTCATTATCTGCAACACCACACTCTCAGCAGCCTTTTAACATTCTCAGTTGAGCTCCAATCTGTCCTGTGGATATGCCTTTATACATTCCTAGATGGGCTACCGAGTACCTAGGCCCAAGTGGACAGGAATAACAGCATTAAACAGCTGCTGCTTCCAACCCTTCACAATGGGAGCTGAAATGGTGGCTCCACAGCTTCTAATCAGTCATCAGAGAAGTTAATACTCATCAGAGACAATAATACAGAAAAAAGGAAAGATAAAAGAGGCAACAGAGTAGTTTTCTATCGTTATGGGCCAATGGTAAATTATTGTCGCTTTCTTGCCCCTGGAAGCAACGAGGAAGTAGGGGAGCCATCACGATTAACAGAAGTGTTTCAGGTCAAAAAGCCTCTTAGTATTCAGTGTGCATTAACAAACCTTCACTGGCTCACATTTATCAAAAGGCAAAGCCCAACCCCAAGTTACTAAGCAGCAGCTGCTGAATAAGGAGTGGTAGAGAGTAGGGCTTTTTAGAGAAAAAACGTAGCATTACCGTGTAGCCTGTATCTGACATCTAGTTGCCATGGTGATGTGGATGTATTAGAAACATACAGATTAGATCCACAGCCAGAGACAGACAGACTGGGATACGAGAAAGATAAAGCACAGTACACATCTTGCGTGGTGATGCCAACATTTCTAAACGGCTTGCTGTTAAAGACAGAGAATTGAAAAAAGAAAAAAAAAAAAAAACAACCTGTGAAGCTAAAGCCCTTTGCAAGAACAAAGCAGCGGCTTGAGTAGACTCTGGGAATCGGATCTGAGGCAGAATTTGAGCAAAACCAGATGGAACAAGTGGAGAAGTCTGTGCATCTTTGTCCAATAGCCAGTAAGAGCTAAAACAAATATGGGAAGATAGGAAATTCTCTCCAACCTTGACTAAATCTGTTAGACTAAGAAAGTTCCTTTTAAATTAAACAGTGACCAAAGTTGGGGAGACAGTGCAAACACTGTCCTAGAGATCTTAAAATGTGAAGACAAACAATTCAAGGGAAGGATTTCAGGATATAAATACAGTGGTCCAGGACAATATGTGGCCATGACTATTTAAATAACAACTTCAGGACATTGACTTTTCAGAAGCATAGTCCATAAAATCATATACAACAGTGACGGACAAGATTTTATTTCTTAATTTCACACCTTGCAGGAAAAGGGTTTTACATATCTGCTAGCTGCAGATTATAATCTTTCTGCAACACTTGAGAAATGGTTTTTTTTGGTTCTAATATTCCAGAAAATAGGTAATCTCAATTTTGACAGCTACTTGGAAGGCATTGATAGGAAAGTATGACTGAACAATATTCATAGCTCTTTTAAAGTATCAAATTGAAAAAACCTCACTTAATCAAAAAATGGTTGTGGTTCATCACATTTCAATATCTTTTAGAAAATGCTCTATTACATGCAGCAGAGTTTTTTCCTATGCAAGCAAAACTTTTGATTAGAGTCTGCATTTACTGACTTGTAGTGCATAAACTCATCTTTTAACATGCAGTGAAAATCATGCAATGAAAATGCCATTTGACACAGGTAATATTCTTTACCAGTCTCTAAATTGTTCAAACAAAACTTAAAGATAATTTGTGAAGTCTAAGATCTACTTTTGCAATGTTTCCAGTGTTCGAGAAGTAAACACGGTAAGCAGAAAAGCACAGACCAGACCTGATGCTTTTGTTACTAAAGACACCAAGTTCAGAATTATTCAAAGCTGTATTGCGTTCATACTGTTTGTAAATAGTTTCTTAAAGTATTAGTGATTCCAAAGATAGGAAGGAAGGAAACAACTGCAAGAAAAGAAGGAAAACATCTTGTGATAGAACAAGGTGTAATGGCTTTAAACTAAAAGAAGGTATATTCAGACTAGAAAGAAGGAAGACATTTTTTTATAGTGAGGGTGGCGAAACACTGGAATGGGTTGCCCAGAGAGGTGGTAGATGCCCCATCCTTGGGAACATTCAAGGCCAGGTTCAGGGCCCTGAGCAACCTGATCTTGTTGAAGATGTCCCTGCACACTGCAGGGGGGGGTCAGGCTAGAAAGGACTTTAAAGGTCCCCTCCCACCCAAACTATTCTGTGATCTACAACCCAGAAAATAATATGAGAGCATACAAATAACTGATTGCCAACTTTCCATAGTAATAATAATAATCGTAACACAAAGCTTTTAAATAAAGGTTTAAGTCACATGATAAAATCTATACTTTCAACAGCCAGGAAATGATAGGTGACGAGAGACAGAGAGAGGCACAAAAGACAGTACACATGTGCTACAAATAATTGTGTCATGAGCAAAGCTGTAAGAGAAAGAGATAAAGCCTATTTCTGCTGAAGAGTATTGCAAGCTTGTAAAAAAAGACCAAATCAAATATACCGAGTCATGGAGGAATGCTAAACATGGGGTCTCCACATGGAAATCAACTGAATTGTGAAAATAAGAGCAGTAATAAAAATTGAATTGAAATCCATAGGAAAATACAGGATATATATATATAGTCACCTTGTCTCTGAAATGAGTGAAGTCCAAATATACTTCAGGACTTGTAAGATACTTTTTAATCACTTCTTTTATAAATCCATATTTACTCAGAGATATCACTGGTACAGAGTCAAAACGGTTGCTAATACTTGAATTTATTTCAAATCCAATGGTGTGGAATTAGCCTCAGTGTGGTATTAATTTAAGGAGAAATTAATTTAGGCTATTAATAATGAAGACTTATCTTTTTACACATTATTGAACTTTTAATTGTATTTTACATTTGTGAACCATTTTTTAAAAATGCTGATGACACAGCTTGACACTCTCAGCAACATATTGTGTGCCTTATGTTTGTTAGTTGAGTTGACATAAACCATATCTCCTGTTGACAGAAACGCTTGAAAATATTCATGGACTTCAGCATCCATCACAGAAGAACTCTGCAGTTATGGAAAGCACTGATAAAATCCCTTCCTGTACTTCAAAACCACCAGAACAGCAGCTATACCACAGTATGAGGATGGAAAGAACAGATATAAGACAGTCAGACAGACTTCTCTAAGTTAAAGTTTATATTATCGCCTTTATTTTTCAAAGCAGCAGATTAACTCTTGGACTGTATAACACTGATCATCAAATTTTCTTCTGTATCTTGGTTATTCTGCTCTGTCAGAAAAGACACAGCATCATCTTCCACGAAGACTACTACTTCATTATCTATATATACCTGGATAGATATCTGACAATCTGCAATCCAATTTTTTTTTTTTTTTTTAAAACATCTCAAACAAAATGGATTTGGAGAAATTGATTTTTCACCTGCTCATACCCACGCTATTCTCCAGCTTCCTTAAAAATATCTTCCCCGTAACATACCTATATTTCCTAATTTAACAGAGAACCAGGCCCAATGATGTAAAAATGTAAAAGTAATTTACTAAGGCACCTGCCAATTTATGATAGCAGAGATTTTATAAGCTAACCAGTCTCTGGGCTGCTGATACATATTTGCCCAACTGGTTCATCACATTTCAATATCTTTTAGAAAATGCTCTATTACATGCAGCAGAGTTTTTTCCTATGCAAGCAAAACTTTTGATTAGAGTCTGCATTTACTGACTTGTAGTGCATAAACTCATCTTTTAACATGCAGTGAAAATCATGCAATGAAAATGCCATTTGACACAGGTAATATTCTTTACCAGTCTCTAAATTGTTCAAACAAAACTTAAAGATAATTTGTGAAGTCTAAGATCTACTTTTGCAATGTTTCCAGTGTTCGAGAAGTAAACACGGTAAGCAGAAAAGCACAGACCAGACCTGATGCTTTTGTTACTAAAGACACCAAGTTCAGAATTATTCAAAGCTGTATTGCGTTCATACTGTTTGTAAATAGTTTCTTAAAGTATTAGTGATTCCAAAGATAGGAAGGAAGGAAACAACTGCAAGAAAAGAAGGAAAACATCTTGTGATAGAACAAGGTGTAATGGCTTTAAACTAAAAGAAGGTATATTCAGACTAGAAAGAAGGAAGACATTTTTTTATAGTGAGGGTGGCGAAACACTGGAATGGGTTGCCCAGAGAGGTGGTAGATGCCCCATCCTTGGGAACATTCAAGGCCAGGTTCAGGGCCCTGAGCAACCTGATCTTGTTGAAGATGTCCCTGCACACTGCAGGGGGGGGTCAGGCTAGAAAGGACTTTAAAGGTCCCCTCCCACCCAAACTATTCTGTGATCTACAACCCAGAAAATAATATGAGAGCATACAAATAACTGATTGCCAACTTTCCATAGTAATAATAATAATCGTAACACAAAGCTTTTAAATAAAGGTTTAAGTCACATGATAAAATCTATACTTTCAACAGCCAGGAAATGATAGGTGACGAGAGACAGAGAGAGGCACAAAAGACAGTACACATGTGCTACAAATAATTGTGTCATGAGCAAAGCTGTAAGAGAAAGAGATAAAGCCTATTTCTGCTGAAGAGTATTGCAAGCTTGTAAAAAAAGACCAAATCAAATATACCAAGTCATGGAGGAATGCTAAACATGGGGTCTCCACATGGAAATCAACTGAATTGTGAAAATAAGAGCAGTAATAAAAATTGAATTGAAATCCATAGGAAAATACAGGATATCAGTACCTAAAGGGGGCCTATAGGAAAGAGGGGGAAAACCTTTTTAGTAGGGCCAGCTGCGTTAGGACAAGGGGTAATGGTTTTAAACTAAATCGGGGTAGGTTTAGGCTAGATATAAGGAAAAAATTCTTTACAATGAGGGTGGTAAACCACTGGAACAGGTTGCCCAGAGAGGTAGTGGAGGCCCCATCCCTGGAAACATTCAAGGCCAGGTTGGATGGGGCTCTGAGCAACCTGATCTAGTTGGCGGTGTCCCTGCTGACTGCAGGGGGGTTGGACTCGATGACCTCTAGTGGTCCCTTCCAACCCAAAACATTCTATGATTCTATGATTCTATGATATATATATAGTCACCTTGTCTCTGAAATGAGTGAAGTCCAAATATACTTCAGGACTTGTAAGATACTTTTTAATCACTTCTTTTATAAATCCATATTTACTCAGAGATATCACTGGTACAGAGTCAAAACGGTTGCTAATACTTGAATTTATTTCAAATCCAATGGTGTGGAATTAGCCTCAGTGTGGTATTAATTTAAGGAGAAATTAATTTAGGCTATTAATAATGAAGACTTATCTTTTTACACATTATTGAACTTTTAATTGTATTTTACATTTGTGAACCATTTTTTAAAAATGCTGATGACACAGCTTGACACTCTCAGCAACATATTGTGTGCCTTATGTTTGTTAGTTGAGTTGACATAAACCATATCTCCTGTTGACAGAAACGCTTGAAAATATTCATGGACTTCAGCATCCATCACAGAAGAACTCTGCAGTTATGGAAAGCACTGATAAAATCCCTTCCTGTACTTCAAAACCACCAGAACAGCAGCTATACCACAGTATGAGGATGGAAAGAACAGATATAAGACAGTCAGACAGACTTCTCTAAGTTAAAGTTTATATTATCGCCTTTATTTTTCAAAGCAGCAGATTAACTCTTGGACTGTATAACACTGATCATCAAATTTTCTTCTGTATCTTGGTTATTCTGCTCTGTCAGAAAAGACACAGCATCATCTTCCACGAAGACTACTACTTCATTATCTATATATACCTGGATAGATATCTGACAATCTGCAATCCAATTTTTTTTTTTTTTTTTAAAACATCTCAAACAAAATGGATTTGGAGAAATTGATTTTTCACCTGCTCATACCCACGCTATTCTCCAGCTTCCTTAAAAATATCTTCCCCGTAACATACCTATATTTCCTAATTTAACAGAGAACCAGGCCCAATGATGTAAAAATGTAAAAGTAATTTACTAAGGCACCTGCCAATTTATGATAGCAGAGATTTTATAAGCTAACCAGTCTCTGGGCTGCTGATACATATTTGCCAAACAGCAGCCAATCTGATAATATGAAAAAATCCTCCCTAGTGCCAAAACAGCAACTAGCAAAACGCATATATCGGAGTTTAATGTCAAAGGTAGGAAAGAGGGAGCTGTTACTAAGGAGGGATTTTTAAAAGTCAATTATTATTATTAGATTTAAACCACATTGTTCACCTGCTCTCCTCTCAAATACATCATATTAGGGAATGAAGACTTAGTCAATTACAAAATTCACAAAAACATGAGTGTGCCCCCAAAATATATTTCCAAATCATATGGCAGTACTGTGAAACATAACCTGTTTGATGTAACAAAGGATGGGAAAGTTCAGTCTTTTATACGGGTAGACATTATGAAATGTCAAAGTTGTAGGAAAATGTTAAGAGAAATTTATTCAGTATAAATAACGTCAAGATTAAAAAGAAATCAGTGCAAGCACTGCACTAAAAGTTCATGTAACTTCCTTAATTTAAAATGTACTCATATAATGAAGAAGTTGAAACATGGTTCAATAGTATAAGCCCCATTCTCCATGATAAATAAAAGCTGGAGAGCAACTTTCCAGACCCAATACTTTTGAGGAAATTTTATGCTTTATTTTGACATATCATTATTTAAATCTGTAATGGATTCTAGCATATGTTCTTCTCCCTGCACAGAGCATACTTCCTCCCTGATGCCGAGTCCATCACCGTGTAGATTGGGCAGTTATTGATATCAAATTTCTAAAAAAGGAAAATGCATTTGGATAACCATCTTGCACATGCCCAGACACTGGTATTTTAATTCAGCTTGAGCAACAAATATGAAAGCAAGAAGGTGCTTCAAAGTGCCTTCCTGAATCAGAAAACCATTTATGGAAGATAGCTACTACTGTAGATTTTACTGTGTGTAGTCATGTTAATATGCTCCTTTTGTGCATTACCCCCTACGTCCTGCTTTTCCACATACTAATAAACGTTTCACCCCAGGCACTTCAAAGACAGTAATCGATTCTTTTCACAGAGTCTAAGAATCCTTCCAAGCTAAGAGTAGACATTTCCCTGTTTAAACTAATTTGAGCAGACATCACTGTAAAACAAACTAGGAAAAATTTCCAAAACTGAGTCTGTTCAGAGCAAGCCTATTCATTTGTATCAGCATGGTGCTTCTGCTTGCATGCACCTAGAATGACTGGCACTTCAGCATTTATGCTATATTCACCCCAGGACTTTATAAGGAGTAAAGCACAAAAAGCCCAAGCTAAAAGATGTAGATGTCAGTTCCACAGAACTTTGAAGCCTAGGCTTCAGTCTCCTCACACAAAGCACAGTAGTTCAGCAACCATTAAATTTTAAGATGACGAAAATCAATGGAACATAACTGTTTGTGGGGAGGTGGCATGCACTTGGTGCTGTGCTGAAGAGCACCAGATTGCTGAGCCAGGTCTAAAACTCTCCAATAGTTACAAAATTTAAAGTGAGAAACTGTGCTTTGGGCTATACAACGGAATCCCACCAGAAACAAACTATGGGAAAAAAAGCAAGCACTAAAATACTGGCATACAAAAAATATCATGTCTCTCAAAAGCTGTATGTCATATGCTGTACAAATGGAAGACAGTGCAGAGCTGCAATCTAGCTGTCTCTGGATGGGAAGCAAAATAGAGCCATTAACCTTGTGCTGCACCTTAATAAATTAAAATTCTTCTGATTCAGGACTTGGCAACTTAGTTGCAGAACCATGGTCACAAAACTATCTCGCATACACAATATTTACATGCAATACTCCAGTCAATCATGCATATACGTCAACATCCTTGGGGGTAAGAACAGACTGCACAACTCTCCACCATGTAGCACAGATGTGCCTATATGTCTTTTCCTCTGACATTCACTAGTGCTGAAAACAAAAATACATTTAAAATAATTAAGAGCATTTAGAGTATGAAATTCTATTGTTTATCTGGTAGTAAGTTTGCCCTCTTTCCTCAGTGACCCTTAATAAATACAAAAAACTCAGTGGATAACTCAATGGATAAATCTTGCAAAGCTGTAGAATGCATTTAATTCCACTATCAGCTGTGTTAATAGGATGAAGGTTTATCCTCTAGGAAATATTCCTCCATTATAAAAATCAGCAAGTAAAACAAGATTATATATACAGTAAACTAGAAATGACAACAAAGGAAAAAACTCCCATTAGTTTAAATCAACTTATGTAAGCCTCCTTCCTTTCTATTGCCAGGAGAAATTATTTTTCTTCTTTTTTTTTCTTTTTTTTTTTTTTTTTTTTTAAAGCAAAATTGGATATGTTGCTCAAGCTGCATCTGATCTGATCCCAGTAAAGAGATTATCCTCTTTCCCCAGTCTACATCTATTGGCACATGTCTGTCTCCTCCACCATCTCTGAGAGACCACTGTCTAGAGCTGGTAGATAAATTCATGTACAGTCATCCCCAGCCTAGTTCTGTCAAAATTATTCTATTTTCAAACACTCTGCTAGGAAAAAATGCTGATCTGATTCCCTTTACCAAACCAGTTTTGGGAAGAGCTTACAGACCAGCTTATGACAGCTGGTTTGAATGGGACAGTAATACCCAGCAAGCACAAGTGGCAGGGAGCAGTAATTTCTCATCCCCCCCCGATAACCTACAGCTGACCTCATACATCTAATTGTGCCTTGAGACACTGCACAACTTCTTTATAGGTAATTACTATCTCCTAAAAAAGGTACAGAGAGCCTTGTCGTAATCATAAGCACAAAGAAGATGAAGCAAGAACTAGCTCATCCAGAACATGGAGATGTAAGCTCAGGACTGAAAGTAGGAGAAAGTGTTTTTCAGTAAGCAGAAAAAAAAATGTAATGAGAAAAGGAATACAATGCGCAGTTGTCAAAGTGTTAGTAGAGGCCTAAATAGAAACAAATGAAATATTTGGTGTGAGGATAAAACTATGCAAGTTCAGCTAAGAGGCCTGAATAACCCCATCTATTCTTTGTGTCTTCTTGGGAAGACAATAAAAGGAAATGGAGGTAGTAGATACCCAACTAGGAAAGTAAAACAGACCTCATTCTAAGAAGCATTTTTATTTTTTTAAGAACATTTAGAAAGGTTTTCTTTGTGTGTGTAATATTTTAGTCCAGACCATATCTGGAGGCAGAGCTACAATTAAGATTTTATGAGACATAAGTTTTTCAGAAATAAATAATATTTTTATACTTTAAAAAGCGCTCAGGCACAGAAGTCGCTCTTTAGATCTAGACTTCTTACAGTGAAGAAATGATTACACTGAGCACTTTTACTCTAAACAATGATTCAGTAAGACAGTTTTTTTGTATCCCGCTGTGATTAGAACCCGTTTAAGTTTTGATAATCTGTTTCTACCATAGAAGGCCTGCCTCACTATTCATTGTATTCATTTGTATCTAGAGGTCTGAGAGAGATCTTGTTTACCCATGTAAAAAAAAAAATAAATTATTCAAGGCAATCAAATTACAAAGATATGTACTTAACAATCTTACTATCTACCCAACCAGAGGCTGGAGACACCAAACTTCTTAAAATCCCAAATTCTAACTACTTAATTTTCGTTAACAAGAAAAGGTAGTTAAACAAAAGACTTGACACTTTTTGAGAAAATATATAGTGCCTCAACTGTCCTTGTAAATCACTACAAATTCTTACACTTTACAGTTATTCAGGAAATGTTCAAGTCCCAGAAATATTCAATAAATGCTGGAGTAATTCCCCAGAAATTGAAAAGGATTAAAAAGTCTTCCAGATGGGCAGGTGCCTGCTGTGATGTATCTAAGTAGCTGCCTGTTTGCATTCCTTGGGATGGAAGAGGCAACTGCAGTCCATTACTGATTTTGCAATAATAATAATGTCATTGGCTTCAAGGAGTCCAACCCTCTAATTTGCACCAGTACTTGATAAAGGAGAATTTAATGCCAGCTAAATTTGTTAGTCAGTTATGTTAGTTAGTGAATTAGTCAAACTTTTTGGCGACTAAGAACACTAAGAGAATGAGAAAGTAAAATTTGCAAAATACAAAAGCCCACAATTCTGAGGACCTAAGAGATAAACAGGAGGTACAATACAAAGATGGTTTAAAAGGCAAGAAGTGCTTGTGTCTAGAAAATTCTGAAGTATTGAAAAGAAGATAACATGGAGCTTTTCCCCTTTCTACAAACTAGAAAACTAAAGTTTACCTTACCATATAAACAAAGACTGTCTGCAAAAGCTCAAAAACAGGAGTTGTTTTCAGTTGATATGGAGATAATGCATTTATCAACATCCTCTTGAATTTCCTAGAATTTATGCAACTCTAACATAAGCAGATGGGATCCTGCTGTGTGCCACTTCTGGTACTGTACTACGCTATTCTTCACTTTTCAACAGGTGCCATATTTTAAAGTTGTCTGAGTGTATGTCACCAAGACACACTCACCCTCATCCTGCCTTTGGCTTTGATCTACATTCTTCTGAAATCCACATTTATCCAAGTATTCATAAGCCTCTTCCAAGAACTTGGAAAATGCTGAGTGTAAATTCAATAACAGAAAATATATCATTACTGTCCACAACTATAGGTAAATATGAGGTGACAGACTTAGAAAAATGAAACTGGAATAGGTTCTTCAGCTCAGATACAGCATGTAATTTGGACTAAGAATGTAGGATTTTAAGAAGTTAAAGGCTACCTACAGTCTCATGCTAACTCAAGGTAAAATGCTACTCTATTTTTCTTTAACTTTTATATATTGACAACATCTGCAAGATCAGATTTGAGTGTTCTGAAGCCTTCTTTTAGCATTTCCTCATGTACATAAATCCATTACAGAATCCTCCTTTTTCCCCAGTGGCAAACCTACCGCCAGAAACCATGTTCTCCATGGACAGTTGCCAGAAATCCTAGCCCACATTCCAACTGCCTACTTAATTACATGGCACATTCCTAGGTTCTTCTAAATACTCTACCAGCATCTCAGAAAGTAATAAAGCAAATGTTGAAACAGTGTAAACTTTAAATCATTAATCTTTTTTCATGATTATTAATCTCTTTCACAATAGCTGTTTAAAATATACCAATTGATATGTAGAAAGGTATTTCTGAGAGTCTTTGGAAGGTATACCTATGGATGTATATATGTCTGAGACAGTAGCATGTCCCAAATAATTAACATTCTAAATTAATAGGAGAGGGTTAAAAAAAGAAATAAGAAAACTCACTTTGGTGCTGATATATTAACCCATGTAAATAAACTTTATTAAAAAAACAACAGTAGCTGAATTAGACAGTGCCTTATACACATTTATGCTCATACCTGGACTTCTGTCTTCATAGGGCATTGTCCAAACTGGATTCAGATTGATTCTAAACTTCCCTTCTAATATGAATAAAAAAACTTTCTTCCTCCCTTCCTTTTTCATCTATGAATATACCTATATGATTAATTCACTAAGAAGCCTTTTCCCTACTCTCCGTCAGAAATCTGTACACAGTTGATAATTGCCAGTTACCGAATTTGTGGATGGAAGAAAGAGCTACTTCTCGTTAAGACAATTATCACAGAACTTCTTAATCTTAATTATTTATTCACTGTTTAAATGGATACTGCCTTGCCACTTCCTGTGGCCACAGGCAATGAATACACTTTGTGCTTAAAGAGAAGAAACAGAATGCACTGACAGATTTAGAATCCCCATATGTGCTTAAACATTTCAAAAGCAAACCATTATCATAAGCAGTCATTTTCAGGAAAAATGAAGGAGGCCAATTCCATCAGAGGATTCTGCAAGTTTAAATGGACCGCCAGCCTTGCTGTAAAACAGCAGAGAGGTCTCTCTGTATTGACAGGCAGATAAGTACACTTATCTGTAAAGCACGATTACCCCACTTTCTTTTCTGAATTCTTTCAGTATACGAACATTATAGAAATGCCAAAATAGTGTTTTGTGAGCCCCAGAGGCTTTATATTCCAAAGATCAGTAACTTTTCTATTTTTAACATTAATTGATGTGCACTGTAAGATATGGAGAAACCAGGGGACGATGGTGTGCAGAAGAGGGGAATGAAAAGTATAAGAGCACATCAATAACCAGACCAGCTCTTTATATTTTACAACGATGATCCAGAGTACTGTAAATACAAAACTGTGATTATTAAAGTCAATAGTTCCCTTTTCCATCTACATTTACAGTAGATGCATGCAATCTGTACTCAAGGATGGCACTAGTTACATGTATGCCTACAAACTTGGTCAGCAGCCTTTTTTATTGGCTCTCGTTTTCCTTTTCAAAATGTTCTGCATGAAATTTTAATATATTTTTTATATTTATGGTATTTCAGCTTTCTTGATTTCATCATAAATGTCATGGAATTTTCTTTTGCTTCTTATTTTCAGAGTCTAAACTTAATGGTTTCCTTAGAACGGGTATTACTGGCCCTGTTGCTACCATCAATATTTTTAAGCTTTTCTAAGCAGAGGCTGAAAGAGCCAGAAGATATATAAAGAATAGCAATGTATTTATGTCCTATAATTTTTAAGACAATCTCATTTAGAGCCTAGTTAGGGACTGAGAACATCCACTTCAGTGATTCTACAGCTGGGAGGGATCACTGTGATCATGCAAGCTGACCAGGCCAAAGTTTTCCCCAAAACTAATTCTGGACTATGTATTATTTCAAAAAGAAACAAAAAAGAATCTGTTCTTGATTAAGGGCTTGGGGGCACAGACATAGGATGACACCCTTCCACTAAACCACTAACTAGCTTCATTTAAAAAACAAAACAAAACACAACAAAAAAAACCACCCCAAAAAAATAAAACAAAACAAAAACAAAAAAACAAACCACAAACAATCCCCCTGCCATAACTGAGCCCACATCTGTGCAATTTGCAAAATAATGGAACCCAATTTCAGCCATTGGATCATTTTAAACCTTTGGCAACCAGATTATAGAGCCTGGTATTAGTAATTAACTAGAGATCAACTAATTAATCCTTTAAGCATCTCTTGAATAAACTAAATGGACTGAGCTCCTGGAGTCTTTCAGTCTAAGGCACATTTTTCAACCCTTTGCTGAGTCCTGTGACTCTCCGCTGAACCCAGTACAAATTATCAGTATCTCTACAACTAAAAATCTCATAATGAAGGAACAACCACAGAATTAGCTCACAAATAAAAAGTTCACTTCTGCGTGCTGACTCGAGCATCCTGTGTTTAAATATACTATGATCACACTTGCCTGTTTTCAACTGTGAGTTTGGGCTGTGGTTTTGCCTAGTAATTCAATAAAATAAAACATAACCTGGAAATGAACCACAGGCATTTTCTGGAGAAATGGTGTTGTGCAGACACTTGGTTGTAAACCTATCAATATCTACTGCCTGTACCCTCAGGCTAGGATTTGATTAACTTGTTATCACCCCTCTGCATTACAGAACTGAAGAAATGGGCAACAAAAAAAATATAAGTATACAGGCCTCTTCTTGGTAAGAGTAACATTTCCAGACATTATCAGTCTCCAAGCCGAGACTATCATGTCCATGTGTAAGAAAAATGTCAGCAACAAACCAGATTTCAGCTGTTGGAATACATTTAAATGTTAAAAAAAATGTTTTCTGCAGCTGCATAATGTGATGATTTTGGCTGGTTTGAATTAGACAAAGTGGAAACAGGAATCATCACAGGGCTCTATCTTCCCCATCTATACAGACAGTCCCTGTATTAGAGGCCAAAACAAGACGCAACAAGCCCTTTGACTTTGGCCTTTAACTGTAACTAATCAGCATATAAAACTGTATTATATACATAGTAGTACTACACATCACATAACTGAAGGTCCTTTAATTTTACTGCTCTCACTAACTGCTCAGGTTAGTTCGCTTCTCCAGAAAAACATGATTGCCTGACCTCTATACCCCTTTGCAACCACACTTTTTGTCCCTTTTTTTCTCTCCTCCTTAACAATTCTGGAGTGAATTAATTTATAGACAGGTTCAGGTAAATAAATATTAGCACTTGTACCAAAAAAAAAGGGTTGGTAGCTTTAGAAGCTTTAAGCATTTTCCAAATCTTTTCAAAATATCCCATATTAATAATTTCACAACCTTTCAAATAACTCTCTTGGAAGCTTTGTTATTTTGTAATCCCTAATTTAAAACATTACTGTATGATTTTTGGATTCTCAAGTCTGAATCACAACTTCAAAGAGAAGCTGTCATATCAAGTGCTTCTCTTACCAGCCCAACCTATCCGAATTAATTCTCCTTCCATTTGTGATTACATAATATCTTTGCATGAATTGCCACAATTGCTAGCCTGGAATATATTACAGGAAAGCATTTAATGTATTTTTAGCTGTCTTTAAGTATAGTTTAAACAAGGAAGAGGACCCAGATAATGAGATTAGGCAGCTCTCTACAGACCAATGACAAATAGACTGTAGACATTGTTCAGAAATTTTGGCGCTTTTGTTCTTAGTTTTTCTTTTATTACTGGCTTGAGAAAAATAAATGGATAGGTGCTGCATAAGCATAGCAAAATTACAAAATTCTGATGTCTGATCAAAGGGGAGTGGCAAAAGGAAAATGAGTATGCACCTACCTGAATTCAGTTTGCATTCCCAATTTTTAGACCCAAGTCCATCATTCCTAATGTCTAATGTAGCTATTTCTTAGTGCTGTGTGCTATCCAGCACCTATGACAAACAGTCAGGGGAGTAGAAATTTTCACGTAGTTTATTCCTCCTAAATATTATCTGAAAACTCACAGCAGCTGTGTATGCAGTCATATACAGCTAGAAATATTCCCTGAAGCTTGAGTGCATAAATCTAACAGAATATTCCCCTCCCATCTACCCTGTATCTTTCAAAGACACTTCTAGCTCTCAGCAAAGACAGAACGTAACTTTGAAGCTACAATGGAAGATCTGTGCAGCTGATTTGGAGATTCTGCAAAATAATTCATCAGAATAAAAATATACTGCCATATTTTTCCATATTCTATGTCGCAATTCATGCAAGTCTAATATGCAAATCATTGACCATATTAAATAGATAACTTGCTACAGAACAAAAGATATTTCAAAGCCATCACACTTCAAGCAATCCTCTGCAGAAATTTCAGTTTAATTGCAAACTGGAAAACACACACGACATTTAATTAATCAACAGCTTCATTTCAAAAGCAAGGAATTTCCTATGTTCAGCCAGTGGAATGATGAAATGAAACAGCTCTTTTCTTACCCTTATTGTACATATTGGTTGGTACTTGGACATCGCTCAGGCTGATGTTCACGGGCAGGTTATTGAAGTGGTCATTTGGCACTAGAATGAACTCCTTCCCCAGCTCCAGGTAGTTTCCTTCTTCATCTCGTTCATTTATGAGCACAGCATTGAAGTATTCATACTGCAACAGAAACTCACATTCAGTATTCAGAATTCACATTCAGTGCAAAAACATGAGGTTTGAATATTTTAACAGATCTATTGATCCATTGATTAACATATACATGGATCTCCATCTAGAATAGAAGAACAAGATATTTTTATTATCTCTCAGACTCCCTCTATACTCCTAGTACAGGTACATTTCTGAAACCCAGACTTATCACTACTTTTCAAAAAAACCCCATATTACCTCAGATCTCTGGTGCCCTGAAAATGTTAAGGGCAGCCCAAGAAACACCTGAACATAAACGATGTATACGCTATTTTTAATACAAAGCTCTCTAGATTCAATAATTAAATAATAATCCAGGGAATTACTTACTGTTTAGCTTATTTCCATTAGTTCAAGAACTGCTATCAATGCGGAACTTGGGCCTTGACAAACTAAAAGTGTTTTTACTTCACAGGAATATTAACTACAGCTGTTGTTGCTTACCCAGTGAGTACTGACTGACATTTCCTAAAGAAAAATATTTGCTTTATGGTGAATTTTACAAATGGACATTATAGTAGGATTCGTAAAATTATGCATGTTTTAATATGGACATAGAAACTTAGCAGTGACTTATTTTGAACAAGAAATTATTGTCTGCCTGTTACAGATTCCTGAAGAATATTTGGCCTATTTTGCACAGAACTATAACCAGATAAGCAAAAGCAATTTAGATAAAATTATTGATTTCTTTACGACCCAGTTTAACCAGAAATTCTATCGAGCTTTGAAGGCAACAAACAGTGAAGACTACTTTTTAACCTCCTAAATAACCTTAACCCTTGGCAATAGTTTATGATGCATTTCTTAATTGAAAGAGACCAAAGTTTAGTGTCTTTGAAGAATCTCATTAATTTAAATACGAGTCTCTGCCCTAACTATCCATTTGAGAGTACACCAATATAAATAATATTTAGACATAAATCTACATATTTATAGATCATTTATATCTACACAACCCGTGCAAGGATAAATGTATTATGCCATTTACAAAGCTTAAACAGACCAGCAAGACTTGAAAGGCTTTTCACAAGCACCCTTTCTGTGTGATATGCAACTCATTCTATTAAACAAGAATTAGTTAAAATCTTACGATCTATATGCTTCCATTAAAAGGCTTGATAATTTAACCAGTACCTTAAATGGAGGCTTACTTGGAAAGCAGCTTTCCATACCCTACTCTTTCAGCTTTTAGTATTTCAAAATGGCCAATCCGTAGTTTAGATTTTAGTTGAAAGTAGAATACAAAAGTAATCACTGTTTATTAGCTAGATTCTGAGGACCTTCTGTGTATGACAGAAGTATTCAGACAAAAACAGTGTTCCACATATAGCAAAGCCTGAGACACAGGCTTTGAGTATTTGAAAAAATCAATTTAACAGAAATTAATCTGACATAATTAAACATTTGACCTTAAAGTTATTTTACTTTAATTGGCTTATACTGAGGTGAGCCAAATAACCTGCTGCATACATCTCATGAATGTATACAGCTACTGAATCCTGAAGTTCTGGAAAAAAAAACAAGTAGTCATCTTTTTTTTTTTTTTCCCCCTCCAGGAGCCACCGGGAAAGAAAACAGTAGAGATATAATTTGTCTCAAGTTAATTTCATTAATTAATTCCAGAAGTTATTAGAATTATCCAACACCCCCACAGATGCTACCGTTCTCTATACCATTGAGGGGACTGTCACTGTTATAGATTTGGTTCTTCTCATACCAAAATGAAAAGGATGAAGAAATCATTTCCAAAAAACACCAGTTCTCATTCTATTTGGGAGAAACCTTCTCCATCTCTGCTTATTATCCAGGTTTATCACAGATCATTAACTGCACTGCATGCCTGCTGCCCACATGTGACAGCAGCTTTTTCAGTTTACCCCTTCTGCAAAAGCCAGAGACAGTTGGCAGAAGACTTGAAAGCCCAACTTGTATTTCCCATCTTAGTAAGAAATAGAATACTCCTTCTAACATTAAGACATGCACTAATGACTGTTGTAAAATGCAATTCTACTCCAATTCCAAGCAAGGACAAAGTAAGCTGTGTAGCTTTTCCATGTTATATTAGATTGTATCCAAGTCTGGAAGAAAGGCTGATATTCCATCCCCTGGGAATGCAGTGATAAATAAAATTATATATTTCATGCTTCTTTCTTGCCAACCACCTCTCTCTTCACACCCCCTGGACAGCAGGGTGAGGATGACAGTTTCATCCTGTTTCCAAACCACTTGTTTTCTTGTCCTTAAAGGCATGGTTTTATTTTCCTTTTTCTCTGTTGCACATGACATCACCTCCACAACTGCTGGAGCTACAGATAAGCCATTGTGTTGCATTCATGACACTAACTTGGCTTTGTAAGTCTTATCAGGATTGTCACAGAGAAATCAAAAGGGGGTTGGTTTTTTTGTTTTAGCATTAGACCACCACTGAAAGCATTCACAACGCT
Source organism: Egretta garzetta (assembly GCF_000687185.1). Classification (NCBI taxonomy): domain Eukaryota; kingdom Metazoa; phylum Chordata; class Aves; order Pelecaniformes; family Ardeidae; genus Egretta; species Egretta garzetta. The sequence goes on from NW_009259719.1 coordinate 4,469,399, forward strand.
TAACTCCAAATTTTAACACAAAGGTTGTGAATATTACACTTTAAACAAAAAAATATGTAAATATTACACTTTAAACAAAAGGTGAAAACATTTGGGGATAAAAGATTCTGTACTAAAATATGTAGCAATATACTGTTCTCCTTTAACTGAATTTAAGTTATGTATCACAGAATAATTTCCACAGGAATTCACATACAGACCATTATTTCAAAGGATGTAAATTTACCTTGCCCATGGGCTTCACAATACTTTGGAAATGGTAGGAAAAATGGACAAATTTCAAATAAGAATTTCAGAATATACATGGAAATCACCTCTAAAAGAATACTATTCCCTTTCATTCAGTGGGTTATTTCCTTTTGCAAAGGATCTAATTAGTAGACATCCTCCTTCATCATGTTCTGTAAGTGGCAAGGCTAGCCAAGTATTAAAATCTGCTATATTCTAAATAAATGAAACCACTCATTTGACAATTAAGGGTATTTAGGACTGATTGTTTCTTTGGTTGATTTAGTATTCACTGATTTATTGGTCTGAGTCTGTATTTTCTCTTTTCAATTCTAGAACTGTATATGCAATAATATGATTTATATGGGGGTTTTTAAAGCAAATTGTAGCATAAAATAGTCCTTAGCAAATAATAGATAATTAATATTTTCCTGGGGTGTTTTCTTCTGTTTGGTTTAGGGTTTTTGGCGGGTTTGGTTTGTTTGGGTTTTTTTGCAAGTCTTTTTTCCTACAAAAATAACATATTTAAGGCAGTCCTGCAAGTTCTAAGGATTAAACATCAGGCAACATATACAGCTCAAAAATACTACTGAAAAAGACCAGCGTTCAAGCAGAGCTGTTATGCAGTGGCTTTTTTGGGCACTTTCCTTCCAAGGAAATTACAGAGTGACACAGCTGAAAGGTGATAGAAGAAAAATTAAAAATAAAAATTGGAGAAAAAATATTAAAATAAATCCATCTGGCATTCTGACACTGCATTCAAGATAATGCCAAAGGGGAAGAGGATAAAGTCCTGTTTTCTGACAACACAAATATTCTACCTGCTAAGCCCTAAGAGAAAATGACTTCATTTAATCTTGTCAATGGAGGTCAATCTTTGATGTAACCTTAACTAGGTGATTTCTGAGTGTGCACAGTGTAACATGCCAATAAATTATTAGTCTAATAAAAACCAAAATAATTATCCCGGTTGGGAGCATAGCCAGGCTCTACCATGACTTGGCCAACAGGTGAGTTTACACTAACCTTACCTATAGACATCCATGATGAGCAATGAACTGGAGAAAAAGCATTCAAAGGAAATCTCATCAGTGTAATCTATTATATGCATCTCAAGATCTAAACATGAACTTTTATACTTTTGTGCATATAAATTTGCTCAAGTAAACACACTGAGGTTTTTTTGTACATTCCACAACGGCATCTGCATCATTCCGACTGTTTGATCAACCATTTTGAAAGCCCCCATGGTATCATAATTAAGATGACTTAGAGCAAGGCCATAAAACTGGGGACAAATAGGAATCTCAGCTTTCCTATGATACCAATATTTTACCCTTGTGAAGAAAGCCTTCCCAATGCAAGCCAATATAAACTGATCAGTAGTGCTTAATCGAACAAGCACTGGACCATTCAGCCTCAGCAAGAAGCTGACCATATTTGAGACATCCCAAAGAGTCATATTGCTAATAGCCTGCAGAATCCCAGGCTGCTCTAACACACTGGCATAATCATAGTAGACAGACACCTATGGAGCTGTCAGAAGACCGATCACAAAATTGTTTTACACGTTCATTCAGGCTGATTGGCAAAGGCAAGCTTTGTTTTAAAACACCATAAAACAGCCTCAGCCACGATACTAAAGTGTGTACTGTACAATCTCTTAGGATGGCTGACAGACATACGTTAGAGATGCTAATTAATTCATTCAAAAGATAGCATAGAAAAATTGCAGGGAAGTGCAAGGTTTGTGGCATGCAATGAGACCCACAGGGGTAGGTTGCAAAGGAGAACTGATCCACAAGGCAAGGAAGCTTTGAAGCTATCTGGTCCAGTTTAGCCACTTACTTTGGCATAACATCTCAACTAAACCAGCACCTTGATTACAATGGATACTTTGCTAAGGCAAGACATCAGTAATTTAGATATAATACTGAAAAGTAGTGTGCATGTCTTGCATAATTGCAGTATTGTACAAACTGTGGTGGATGAGTGACATTCTCTATTTCCATTTACATTTATCTTATTGTAAACAGATATCTTGTGATGCTTGAATTATTTATCAAATATTTGTTAACATTGTAAACAGCATGTTTGTTTAAATATAAATATTTACTGTTTAATTGAAAAGATACATTCTAATGCAAATTGCCTTTGCAACTTAGAGAGTACTTGGCACATTAGAGTAAACATGTATCAGTTGGTTTCATTGTATTTTAAAATGAAATATTTTCATTTAATGGTATGAAACAATGCAAGCTACAATTTTAGTTTGATATATTTTTTTCTGTAGTACAGAAATTATTTTTACCAAAATAGCACAAAAAACTCCCATTCACAGAGCTATGAGGACTAGGAAGGTCTAAGAACACAGCTGGGAATGATTTGCACTCACGGGTCAGGACTATAGCAGTACTGGGGTTACACTGATAATTTTTAAGTATGCAAGAACAATTTCAACAGTGTTTCTGCAACCATACAGCTCATCTAAAGACAAAGCTGGACATCTCTCGAAGACACTAAATTAATGAAAGTTTATGGCATTTGCATTGGACTTCAAAATGCTACAGCATCAGAAAGAAAGTGAGAAAGTAGCAAATAACATGGAAAATGAAGGGGAAAGCAAAACCTAGCATTAAATAGCACAGACAGCTGGACATGAACAATAATTTGAATATCTCTGACAGTTTTGGCAAAACAGCTATTACCATCAGTGAGTTAAAAAAAAAAAAAAAGGAAAAGTTTCTTTTCTCAAGACTCTGACAAGTAGGACACATCTCAGAGGGCAGAAATGTTCATGATATGTAAAAAACAAAATGAAAAAAGTTATCCACTCTGAGAGAGGATTTCCCACTACAAAACACACTGACGACATTCTCCACTCTGGTATTTGTGTGTTAACAGAGAGGCAGATGTCTGAATGCACATCGGTTTCTAAGGCTCAAAGAAGTCTCTTCTGACAGTTGTCCAGTAAGGAGAATTTCTGTTTTGAAGCATATGATTAAAGCTCTTGTATTCGAGAACTTAGTCTGATGTTTAGTGAGCAAGTATAAAAGGTCATAAAGCAAACTGCCTTGTTCAATAAAAACTGCTCTGAATTTTAAAAAGCTTTTAAATTTGAGAAAACTGGTATCTGCTGTAAGATACAATCTTTATCATTTCTGATTAATTTCTGAAAGTCCTTACTTGCTCCTCTGCAAAAAAAAACCCCCCTCCCCCTTTTTTTCATATCTTTATTCAACAGCAAGGCTCAGAAAACACCTGGGATTTGAAGTGTCATGATCAGTCCCTCTCTAACTATGGAAGTAGTACCGAAATGTTACTTGCATCCTTGCAAAAACAACTGATCTGTTTGATACACAATCAGATTGAGATGACCTTTCCTCAGGGGATGGAGGGATGATGCATTCCCTCCCAATATGATTACCCTATTAAAATTGTCTTAAAACAGGATAAATAAATAATACTTTATATAAAATCAATTTGCATGCTGGTATAATTGATAACACATTGAGGTCTCAGAGGTCTTGTAAGGATTAACTGATTCACTGGAAGTGGAAAGTAGTAAGTAATTATGATGGCTATTTTAATCATCCACTAAAGTTAAAAAGCATCACTTTAGGTTTTGAGTTTCAGATGAAGCTTCCTTTTCCTTTACAGATAAATAACTTTAAAAAAAAATAATCTATTTTTACATATGAAAGCTCTCAATATTCTTTTCTTTGTCACAGGGCTGAATAAAAACTCTTTGGTCACTCTTAAATTCAGTAAACGCAACAGGGAAGGAGAAAAGCCTTCCATAACGGGCTTTCAGTTGGACATTTCAGATACCTGTATGACAAACCCTGCTGCAGATTGAATGTTTTTGCTGGGTCTAGAAATGCAAGCATTCAGCATGTTCATTTTCACACACATAAAAAACTCCAGGGAATACTTTCTGCTAAAGAGCAAAACAAATTCCTACTCCAGTGGCACCATCATTTCTACCTTCTCCCAATGGATGTGTGTGAAAAAGATACCAGTTACACAGATGAGTAAGTTCAGAGCGACTTATTGTGCTCCTACAGAGCTGGAGTAAACCACGGAGACCATTTACTGAGAATTTCTAGAGCAACTTTAATCAAGAATTTCACGGCTTAAGTGAATCATCTTGTAACCAGAATACAATAATGGTAGAGTCTATGCATTTGTGAGGGTTTAGCATTTCAAAACCACGTAATTACCACAAATACCAGAAAGCCTGCATCCCAGTCAATGAGCTTACGCTCTAATAATGTGAAACAATAAAAAGGCAAAAATCCCCAACCTGGAAAATCTCTCAATATAGTAGTGTGGCCCTTTGATAAGGCTTATCATCTCTTGCACATATTGCTGAGAGAGCATGAGGGGAATACTTCTGGGTTTGGGGCAGCCCCTTCTCAGCTGCACCCAAAATGCTCCCTCCTGCACTTCCACACTGGCCTTAGCAGGGGCAGAGCTCCCTTGGCTCTGCACTTCTGCTGCGGATGCATCTTCCCAACTCGCTCCTGATAGACACAGTAGAGAACTCAACACTTAATGCTTCCAGTTCAGAAATATACTAATTGAAGAGGCTCATTTTGCTTGCTAATAAACATGAGAGGTCTGTTGGGCTTTATTTAAACCACACTTTGGAAGAAGAATCAATTAGCCTAAAACTTCACTCCACAGGGACAAGCTCTGTGCAAGAGCAAAGAAACCAAGGGAAAACTAATAAGCACTTCTGAACACTTGAGGATGTTAAAACATTTTTGAACACATTTGTACGAAGCTTGCCATTACTTTCATGCTACAGTAGCAGTGATCCTCCCTTTTCAGACTAGGAAAACCGAGACCCAACATTACACAGTAAGCCCTCACTAGATTAATACTATTTTCAGAGCATTAAAAACCCTCACTATGCCTCATTTTATTTTTAGATTAGAAGTAGTATCCCACTGACACTGGTGTGGCCAAAATGCACACACAAAATACCCGTAGCAAAACACTTGCCGACAGATTGTCAGAATGCCTGGGCTATAAAATCTCTTCAGCTTTATTGAGCAGTTCAGATGCACAGACATACACCAGTGAAGGCTTTCAGCTACTCTTCTCTTTTAAAGTCCAAAGACAGAAATAGAAATGCAGTTTGATACATACAAGAAATAGCACCTTGATTTTAAAATTCCCGCTTTTTTTTTAAAAAAAAACCCCACATTTATTTTAAAAAGCGGGGGGGCGGGGGAGGGGGATGATTCTTTTTCAGCAACTGGGAAAAGAAGCAAAAATCAAGCATGTGTGATTTTTACAGGATTAGCTACTGACTTCTACTGTCCATGCTCTGGGCATAAGGTTAGGCATATTTTAAACTTGAACAGTACTTGTCACATTTAAAAGATGCATCAAGTGCAATTTAAGTTCGTTGCATTTACCCTCACAGTCCACTTCTGAAAAAAGTTGTGTCTGAAGCCAACAATCAATGGATTTCTTCCTTCTAAAGTCCATTAACTCAGTTTTATGGGGCCAACCTTTATAAATAAATTTTATCATTTGTGTACCTTTACAGAAGCAAAAAGTCTGCAAGACTTTGCCTCCTATTTAATACTGATTTCATTACTAGCTAGAACCACAGGACTCCATTTCTCTTTAAACCCCTGTAGATCATATCAAGCTAGCAAACAGGCAGGATCAATAACTTCTATAAAATAATTCTGTAAAAGAATATTCTGTAAGAGAAAATAGCAAAATTACAGACTTGCTTCAAAATCACTGCAGCAATATCTTCTAAAGTTTTCCAACCCACCACAAGGAAACCAATGAATGGTGGTCAATATAGAACATTAAAAAAAAAAAACTTTCCATGCAGTTTAAAATGTGCTCCAGAAATAGAAAAGCAAACTATTTCACAAACGGATAAGCTGAAAAGTTTTAAAATGAAATCAGTGTAGTTCCATGCACGTTCAGCTCATCTGACACATTCAGGTTGATGACAACCTCAAGGCTGCTTCTAATTATCAGCAGAGACATATCTGACTTCTTTGTGCCTTTTTACAAACATATGCCCTAAGTGCCTCATTCCTACTTCCAAGCAGGAAGAAAAAATGTTTCTCAAGCTCTGCATCTTCTCTGTCTCCCATGAGAACCAACTTTAACCCGGCCTCTTCATAGTCTAAGGCATGCATATAATACTGCTCAATACTCAGCGAGAGCTGTACTGTCTTCTCAACAAGATATGCTCAGGGACAGTAGACAACCTATATATAGTGTTTGCTGGGTTGGGGGTTAATAACTATCCCTAATAAAACAGAAAGTAACAGGCAGTTCGTATCCAGCAGTTGACAACATTTGAACAGTAACTGTGGCTCTGGATGATGAATTAAACATGTACTTTACCAGATATTTTTTTTTTTTTTCACACCAACAGGGGATAATCAAAATAATTAAATACTGAAGAACTAGAACAGAGCAAAATTTCATGGTGCTCACTGCAATCCAAGGTTTGTTTTGTTACTCCCAACCACCCACCATAACACACAGGAGGTTAAATTAATATTATTGACTACACCAACAAAAGCGAAAGAACACGTGCAACATTATTGAATTTATTTGGGAGCAAAGTGAGAGATGAGATGTTGAGCAACTGAATGTACACAAATCCTCTTTAAATGATTAATGACTCTCTCATGCAATATAGAAATTTGGTCAGCTAAGCCCACAGTTGAAATAACAAGACCACAATGATGACTTAATTTAATAAAAGAAACACATGTCTCCAGAGTCACACAGTTCAAGGGGAGTGGGGGAATAAAAAAATAATAATAAAAAAAGGACAACAGCATCTGTTTTATTCATAAAATGAATCTGAAGTGTTTAAAAAAATTTCACATTAAAAAAAATTATTCTACAAGGTGAGGGGGACACAGACAGACACATGACACAACCCTAAACTTAAGAGGATATTTTGCAAACTGTAGTTATGTGCTAATATATGGGAGCGTTCTAACTTCCAAGCTACGCTATGAGAGAGCTCTTCAATCCTGTAGAAGGCGCTAAGAAGAGCATGCCTTCTGACGGGATTATTGCTGAAATGCAAGTATCCCTTCTCTGATTCTTTACAGTGCTGCTTTGCGTTGATTGCGTGAATAAAGTTTAAAAAAAATGCACAAAGAAAATAGTTTTACATGTCACACTCTACGTCTTTTCATGACTTCATTCAACAAGCATGAGTCTTAGATATAGAAACTGAGAATCTGCATAAACCAGCTGAGGCAGATTTGCCTCACACACGAGTTTATACTTGGCCTGGGAGCTAGGCTGGGGGGTGGGGGCAGGAAGGTGGAAAGAAGGGCAGGTTAAGAACTTGGATATTGTGGGTAAAAGGAAGACCTGCACACTATTCAATTTCTGAACTTGTGCGAATAAGTGAGTGGTATAGTCCACAAGTTAAGATTATGGAATATAAAAATGGTCTCTTTATGTTTTCAACTTTTAACCATTTTTTCCATCAGGCAAGGAAAGGATAACAATGATAAATATAACAGCAACAATAAAGGAACACATTATATAAACTGAATTTGTCAGAGCAACATCATGAAACTATCTGGAGTCTGTATGATTATTTCTTCACTATATTAAAGCCTCAGGTACTCGTGGAACAATTTACCAGCATGCCTACAGGGCCGCGCTGCTATTGTACTACTACACATAACTTCAGAGTTATTTATGGTCAAACCCTAGCATAGTGTAAAGCTCCATGAAAGCAACTGAAGAAACTAATTAGATTTTCAGAGATGTTACCATTTTCCATGTTCCAGCTGTAATTTGTGTGGCACTTTTATCTATTCTGAATTAAAACAAATAAACACTTTTAGAAAAGATGACCAGGCAAATCAAGGCAACCAAAGACATAAAATTCTAGTTTGAAACCCATCTGGGTGATGGGATAACTGGTAGTTTTATGAATCATCTACAATGCTGCTTGCTTCCTGGTCTGGTTTACAAGCATTAGAAATGCAAGCTGAAGAGGTGGGAGAGATAACATCTTCCAAAGACTCTGAAGAATCCAAGAAACATTCCTAGGAAGGGCCTCGCGTGAAGCCTCTGCTGAGAACCAAGGAAGTCGCTCACGGACAAGGGCAGCCCAAGCTGGGTACATGGTGTCTTTGTGCGCTTCCCTCAGCTCGGCAGGAAGGATCACACACGTAGAGGCCTCTCAGCCATCTAAACAAAATAAAAACCATTTTGCAGCTCTCTTTAGTTACTCTCTCTAAACATCCTAATTTCCTATTTCACTGCTCCCTTCCTGTCTCTGGTAAAGAATAAATTGAAAACAACAAGACATGAGAGGGACTGTAGTATCATTCAGTCACAAATGAGTCTGAAATGCTTGTCTAGTAAAAAACATGAAGAACCCTTCATTCCTACCAGATGTTTATCTAAGATTCTGCTTCTTTTGTTACCAGAACATCATATGAAGAATGACATTTCTAAGTACACACACATAGGGGATGTTTTCTTAATTGTTACTATCTTCTTAATGGAAAACATGATACACAGATATATAAATTTCTGTACATGTGTCTACATTGAAGGAGAAGAGCTGAACATAAAAACATTATATAAATTGTTAGTTATGATTTGCAGGTAAATCCTACATTGCCTTTAACCATTTATTGTAGAAATGAAGATTAGTGCAAATATAATGTACTCCCTTACAGAAAAGTTCTATCCATTTTTAATGTTAGCTCTGAGCTTATTGCCACAGCTAAAACAATATCCATAAAAATAGTCATACTTAATGTTTTTAAATGCTTATTTTAATACATCATTACTATATTTAATGTATCTCACTTCTGTGCTTGCTTCATTTAAAGTCTGTGACAAAAATGACATGCAGTGCCAACAGCCTTCCCTGAAAAATACAGGTCATAGCCATCTAACTCCTGCAATTCAGTGCAGTCTCGAACAAAAGGCTTAATCAATATGAGAAAGTATTTGAAATAATGAAAAGTTGGTGAGACTGACACAGAGGTTATTAGTTCAGGCTTCCCAGACGTAAGTTTACTACACAGATGACTTACTATATGTACATTCCAAGGGAGAAATTACACTCGATATTGTTACACTAGCCTTTGACTGCCAGAAAGAGATCCTCCCTACTAAATAAGGTGCCATGAAAGCACTTGATTAAGCAACCAGCTTGTCATTAGCTATTTTGCTGGAATAATATATGGAGTGACTAGACCACACAGGGATCTGAACAACAATACATACAAATATCATGACGAAATTGTGAAATGTAATACACATCTCAGCCATTTACTGATCTGTAGTTTAAACAAACATAGAGACCTAAACCAGACTTAGAAACTTTAGTGACAAAAAACATTTTCAAAGACAGAAGAGCTTATGCTAATGGATACCATTTAAAATGCCTAATGTAACACACATCATCTTAAAACAGAAATATGCCATGGATAATTCCTCAGCAAACACTCAGGTACTCAGAGTACAAATATGAGCTTAGGTTTACCTGAGCTATATGCTGACACTGAAAATTTGCAGAGTTTGTTTATAGTAAAGCTGATTGGGAATAATGAAATCCCTCCAATTCCCATTCTGAATATTACTGTATTTAGAAAGGTTTTTACAACAGGAAGACTTATTATTAAGACAAGATTATTTTCTAATCAGAATAATGTCTCTACTTATATATATCCTGTACTTTAAATGACTTGCATATTTGCCAGCATCTTGGGTTCAGTTAGACGGTGACAAAACCTAAATACTTCAAGGCAATTAGACATATTCAATTAAAAAAAAGTTCCCATCTCTGTTACAGCTATGCAGAGACTTTGAACTTAACGAGAATGGTGGTTGCTACAGCTGAAAACAAAGCTGTCCCTTGAAACATATGCATGACTAAGGAGCTAATCTGATACGGTACCACTTTTATACACAGAAGAATTAAGAGGGTTTCCAACTGCACGTTTTAATACCCACTCCCCAAATCCTCTCTATGAGTGCCTGAGAAGTGAAATAATTTTGACTTTTAGTGCTTCTTTGCGGCAGTAGTTCTTAATAGCTCCCAGGCATACGAACAGTCATCAGTGGCCAAAGGGCAAATCGCCTTCCTGGTCTACACTAAGGACATTTAGAAAGAGATCAGTGGTGCTGAGAGTTAAACACCCACACATTCAATATATTTTCCTGTGCTCCCATCTCAAACTGTTAATGCACAATACTGGCATCTTCCAGATGAGCCTCGCAGTAACTCCTGAAGGCCAGGACTTTGTCAGGCAAATATTAACAAATGGGAAAAAAAAGAAGACAGCCCTCAAAATACAGCCAGCCCTCCACAGTTCTCCTTAGAAAGCAGCAAGATTAGCTTACCAGCATTTTTCCCAGTTAGCTCTGATATTCAGATTTCTCAAACCTTCAGTGTATTTCCAGTGGCAGTATTTGTACATCCCATCATACAGCTGCCCATTGTTTCAGCAGACCTGCTGCAGAACTGTAAGATGGTAGCAAGTGAAGAGCTTCACCCTTTGTTTCTCTCTTATTCTATTAATTCTTTGCTTCTTTCTATTCTTCCTAAATCTAGTTTATATGAAGTGCAAACGAAACTGAAGCAGCAAATGTATCTATTAGTAGCCTGCTAGACAAAAAACTTGAGCAAACTGGATAAAATGAGAAACTTATTTTACACCAGCCTTGCTGGAGTCTTAATATTTGAAGCTCTGATACTAACTACAAATTAGTAGGTTAATGAAGTTCAAGCAGGAAATGTGAAATTCTAAATGTTGTATCTGAAACTCAAAGTTTTCTGTCCCACTTCAGGACAGCTATTTATTTTACTTTGAATTAGAAAAGTCAAGCATATCTATATATTTCCACAACAAAATCTTGCTGAAAATTATTTGATTTTTCAATAAATACTGATCTTTAACCACTTCGTTAAAAAAAAAAAATGCAGAAAAAAAAACCCCAGAATCAACATTTTGTATCTCTCAGGGGAGAGATCAATCTTGATTCCTTAGCTGTAAGATGGAAATTACCACATTTGTCATTCTTGCAGGACTGAAACTGCCTGATGAAAAACGCTCCATAGCTTTACTGGTACTTCCATATCAACAGACCCTCTATCTAATAGGTACCACCAACAATAAGAGAGCAGCACTCCAGATTCCCTACCTGAGCACTTAATAGACCGTATTGAAAATGTCCTGCTCAACCTTGCCATTTCTGACTGCAGCACCTGCACCTCGCGGTTGTGCTAATTCAGCTTCCTAACAGGTCCCCTTGGGATGAAATCTTCACACAGTAGCTTGCGTAACACTGTCTTATTCCAGGCAAGAGCAACACTAGCAACAGAAAGAATCTAGCTCTTTCTCAGGCTTACCCGATGAAATAATTTCACCCCTGTAGACAGGCATGGCTCTATTTTTAGCAGCAACAAAATAACTACCTGCCTGTGTCTCAAAGCCTTGAAGAAACTCTTCATTTGGACCAATGTTTACAGGCAAGCTAATCAGGGCGTCATTAATTCAGCATGATAAGCAGTAAGACAGCTTCTTAATATGTTGTTAGTATCTATGAATCTATCTCAGTTGTGTGGATGCAGGCCAGAAGACATCCTAGAATAGCTAAAAAAAACCCAAAACAAAACAAAAAAAACCTTACTTTTTACATTTTCTACCAAGCCAATAGCTTAAGCATCACCATGAGTCACAGGGGTTGACTAGCTGCTGACAATCCTGTGTTGAAATTATAAACGTCAAAAGGCTCTGATTCACTTAAATCAAGCGCCTGTGTTTAATTTATTTATATTAAGCTTCCACATTTCTGAGACATGGTTTCACCCAACTGCTTCCCTAGGAGTGTAAATCACCATCAAAGTACAGAAGAGTAAATCTGCAGAACATAACTGGGTTTGAGTATGACGCACAGCAAACAATTGCAAAAAGCACATATACGGATTCATTGTTAAAGCTGCTCCAGCTTTGGAAACATCTTCACATTTTTCCACAGTTTATGCAGGAATTTAGAATGTTGCAAGTGTATAATTAGTATTAGATGTGATTAATTCATACTGTGGGAAAACACAGAAAGAACTGAAATAGAGCTCTGTGGATCTCCTTTCTCTCCACCCAAACTGCAATCAAGCATATGCCTATCCGACTCTCTGAACATACTGCCAGAACTCAATTTTGGGAGCTGGCTTTTTTCTCCTCTGGCTGTAATACTGAATGTTTCATTTTTCAATGTCACACTATTTACCACGCACATATTTTAGTCATATCATTTCACAGTATGGTTCTGGGGGCTGGTTGCCTCATGGCTTCTTTGTACCTATTTTCCTTCATTCTCTCTTTCATTTCTTCCTCACAAGGCTGTTTGCCAAGTCTTATTTGCCTGTATTTGTAAAATAAGAACAAACTACTATCAGTCCTTTGAAAGGCACATAATACAGGGTTCTAGGAAAAAAGCCGCAGGTTTCATCTGCATGCTTTGAGAAGAATCAGTTCTGATTTCTACTCTGGTTCACTCTGGATTTTGCTCTGAGCAGTGTGTCAGGAGCAGATCTAAAAATCTTCAAAGTTTACTTGTTGTAACGCTGAACATGAAACCCAACCCTTTTTAGAGTTTGATACAGAACAATAAATCAGTCCATGGATTATTGCAACAGGGCTCAAATTTGCTTGAAAAGTTCCATGAACCTTAGCAAAAATCACACGGAAATTTAGCTTTTAATGATAGCTGAAGTCCATCAATGCTTGGCATGGTTCCACAAGTTTTAACATTAAGTTTTGCAAAGCTTTGGCAAGCACATGCTTTCACTAGTGTTTACTTACCTGCAATAAGCAAGAGTAATACATTCCTATGTATACACAGTTTCTGAACTTGGTGTGTATTTCACCATGCTAAAAGCAAGTGAAAGCAAGATGAAAGAAAAAAAGTGATATAAGGAATAAAACATGGGAAAAGAAATTAAGACTTTGGTCCTACTCTGCCCAAAATTGCACAGGCCTCCTGAAAAGTTGAGAAGTGAAATGGAAAAAATAAATGCCTGAGTGACTTAAATATTTAAGTTCCATTCTCAAAGCTTGTTTTTGGCTTTAAATTTGGAGCAGCCTCTGTTGTGTTTAAGGATAACTATGCTGTACAGCCCATGGCAGAAACTCTCTTAATTCAGAGACTAAAAAAAAGTGAGCTGGAAGCTGTATTACCTTGCCTACACAGTACTATGCCCAAGTTAATTAGCATTATTAAGAAAGAGCCTATGACATCAGAGACAGCCTCATACTACACAGCCTTTCTGCTTTCAAGACCACAGCTAATGGCCTCCTCATGGTGCTGTGTTTGTCCGTGCGGACCGACCAGCATCTTACACTGCAAGCATCACAAAGGACGTCGCAGAAAAACTGGACTTAGGTGTTTCCAACCATTTTACCCAACAGTCAGTTATAACGCTTGCTTTAAACTGCCCTGAGCTGCCATGTTCTTCTGCAGTCTGTTGCTGCATGATTCCCTAAAAAGAAGCATTCTGTACACTGGAAACAGAAAAAAAATATGAATAGACAAATTATAATATTATAAATGTCATATAATAATGCTAAAAGTTCTTTTATAACACATTCCTAACTGTAATCACAACTTCCTACCCTGATAATAAGTACACTTGTGTTGGTTTTAATTTAAAATAATCCCTAATTCTTTACTATTTAGGTTATTGCTTGTGTTAGCTAAGAAGCATATAGATCATTGATTATATTCATAAGCTCATCAGTTATCATATTGCTGTCATTCTGTAGCAACTATTTTTAACCAGTTTCAACATATTAAGAGGTGTAAAAACTCTGAAAATAAAATCTAGCTCTTAAAACCATATTTGTTTGTATTTTTAGCCCATGTTTATCTGGCACTTCTTGGCCTATATATATATAGTTATATACCTGCATTAACAGGGGTATAAACCTCCTTGTCCCAGTGTTTACTAAAAAAAACAAAAAAAAACAAAGAAACAAAAAAACAAACAACAAAAAAAACCCCAAAACACACCCCACAAACCCCATTTGTACTGTATTTGGCTTTATTTATGAAAGGTTCTGCTTACTGCGAATTCTAAGTCTTGGAACAGACTTTATTAGATTAAAATTAATTTCCTTCAAAATGTCTGTGCTTTTACATCTGAGGAGGACATTCTGACTTAGTATCTTGAGGGGAGGGGGAAAAGACTAGTTAATTCAGGGGAAAAATATGCATAGACACCCCACTCTGACAACAGACATACTTTCATCCTTGTACAGCATTGGATTCTCCCACCCCGGCGCTCCCTACACTCTCCGCCCAAGGTTTCCCATGAGGAACACCGCAGCACCAGCCTGGCCCCCGCTGCCTCTGCAGGTCCAGGTGCACCACGGCTGAGCCAGCCCTGTGCTGCAAGCCACTCGCTACCTCATTCTGCCTACCAGCTACAGTCCTTATGTTTGCACTTCTCCAGACGGCAAGAAACATTGCAGGGCTTCATATGCAATTATAGGATTGGAAACCCCTGTACCAAGGTCTGTCCTCTCCCTTTTAGTTGCTACCAAGGTGGCATCAGCAAGGTAGTTTATTGCCAGTTTCCTGACATGGGCAACTTGCCCATGGTTCAAGGTGGGGAGACATTACTCAGAGAAGATCCTCCTTCACCACAGAGAAGAAAACTGTACTGGATACGCAGATTTCTTTTCTTCTTTTAGTAACAACAGCAGACATACAAGGTTTTCAAACCACGGTACATAAACCATTTTTGAGCAGTAAGGGCTTGCTGCAAGCAGAGCAGCACTGCTCAGTCTTACCTGGATGAAGATCCAAGGCTTTGGCCATCCCTGCTGCACTGTTGGCAGGCACAGCTGGAGCTGCTTTACCCTCGGCACAGCAGCACCATCCCGCACCCACATGTGCCGCCCTTGTGCTCTGATGGCTGGAGACGTGAGGAAGGATGAGCAGGGAGCAGGGGCTCAGCTGGAGGACGGACGCTTCTCAGGGAGCACAAGGGGTGAGCTGCTCCTCAACAGAGCTGGATGGGGTTGTGATGGGTGTGAGGTGAGGGTCCTCATGTGGGAAAAGAGAGGGTGCCTGTGTGCTGCCCAGCAGCTGCTGCTCCTTCTGCAGATGGTGGCTCTTGAGCAAAACTGACATCTGCAAACCCTTGGCGTGCAGCTCTCCAACCGAGGGCACAGAATTACTCTTGACAAAGGGAACTGCCAGCCACTGCCCCTTGGGAGAAGCAAACTAAATACCTCCTCACATTTCTGTGAGCCAATATAGCTTTGTAAGAGATTTATCTTCTCCAGGTACACTACATGAAGATAAACTTTAGAGAAGCTAGTACAAAGACTGTCTTTTCACCACCACCACTTAAATATCCATAGAAAAGGGAAGTAATGGGGACCTTACCAGGAAGAGATTATAAAGAGAAGATCTGATAGTAGGGGAGAACAGATCTACAGAGTGACCTTTAATAAACAACTGCTATGGTCCCAAGTGAGTTAATAAAACTGCAGACTCATTTAACCACATCCCTTTAACTTGCCCTCCAACAACTGCATGGTCAAGACAATGTATACAACCAGAGAGGTCAGCATTTGCTAATGACCACAAAAAGCTTCCTTGCTGCAGTATTGCAGACAAAGTGTAGTTATGAGACTTGAGCGCTGAGTCACAGACGATACCCTTCCCTACATGTGTAAGATATTAAGTGTTCATCACAGAAACTTAAATAAATTAAATCATTCCATTGCAAATGACAAAAAGGGAACTTTCAAGTTGTGCAGTTATTATTCAGATATGGAAGCAATAAAGTTAAGGTTCCACATGCATCCTCAGCTCTGTGCTTTGGTCTACATGTAGTGTGGTGGTTAATTCCATAAACCACTAATAGTTTTTTTTTGAGGGGGGGGTTCCTAAAAAGAACAGAATAATACTTTATATCCACATACAGCCTATAAACCCTCTAGAAAGAGAGCTCTACTCTTATTTAAACAATCCAGTCTCCACTTTACTGACATATTTTTATGCACTAAGATCTTTTTCCTGTATTTACACATTTTGACCTTTCTATC
>NW_009259719.1:4485793-4540288 GCF_000687185.1 Egretta garzetta
CTACATGGAGCTCCACCAACGATCCTCACCTCTAATAATCTAACCAGGGCACAAAGGGCTTTCTCTATGGAGGTATCCTTCTGTGTTTTTTGATCAATTCACAGCATTCCACATACCCTGGAAAGTACTCAGATAAATCTAAATCTAACTTAATTGAACATGCAGGAGGTCTTTATATGCCTGTAATTTTTCATCATTACTCAGTCTTGTTATTCACAGGCTGTTGTAAGTTACTTATAAACTATATACTGTGTTTTTTTCAAGCTAGCGGCTCCCATTGACTCTGGCTGGCATACAAGTAGTTTACAGTACACAGAAGCTATCTCACGTATACATTTAACGCTGCAATAAAAATATTTGATGCTATATGGAAAACAGTATTAAAATCACATAATTAAAGGCTATATCAAATTCATGCAAACCAAAGAGAACAGAGTCAGTCTTACCAACAAGAGAGAACATATTCATTTCTACCATCGACATTTTCAACATCTGAGGGTTTATTTGTCCGATGTTACTGAGATCATAACAAATTTACTTTGGTTTTCCTTTTCTTCTGAGACAGGCAAGTTTGTGAGACATTTTCTTATTGAATTTTGAATTATCATTTTTAAAAAAATTCCACAATATGGAAATATTTCTCCGGAAACAAGTGACCACTATATTTCATATAATTTGCAAGATACAGAAAGGAGTGATTCATATACTAACATTCAGAACTCCACTGTATTTTCTTTAGAAGATATAGATTAATTTGGAAGAAAAGCTTAATATTTTAACTGTGTATCCATTCAGGGTGCAATGCTTCCTTTTAAGAGATTAAACAAAAAAGTAAACGTACTATATAGAGGCCCAGGTGCGCATTATGTGTGCAGATGAAACATTACAGTTTAATTATGCTGAAGGTTGTAGGGATTACTTTTATTTTTTGATCTTATCCTATATTGTCTCAAATAACTTGAACATTTTTACACTTATTCTTCATCAACTACCTGGCTATGAAAATCCTGAAAGATGCAAACCGGGGGAGAAGCATCTACGGACAGGCAACTCACATGGAAACATCATGACAACTGTAGTAGAGAGGTTGCCAATGGTAAAATCTGAATATACAAGAAGTTCATGAGCTTCCTACTGTACCTGGTACAGAAAAAAAAAATGCAAAGGTGCATCAGAAACACAGATGAATGCACACGCCAGAGGTTTGTGAATTCCACCCAGAGAAAAATGAGACATAGCACAACATAGCTATGCAAGAGGACTGCGACAAAAAAATTGTCTAGGGATACCTTTGAAATATTTATAAATAACTGTAACACTACTGAGGAGGGAAGGAATACTATAAACAATAGGGTCATATTGTAACTTTAATGAAAAAAAAAATGCAAAATAGCTGAAATACCAAAGGAACATCTTTAAAGGGGCTTTGGGGGTGGGAGGGCATAGTTGGGTTTTTTAAACAATCATAAATACTCTCAGCCTTATACTGGGATGAGACAAGAGTGGCATCTAGTGGCTCCCAATGTTATGGTACATATTCCCGTTGAACAGCTGGGATATGTTCCAGACCTGCTTTTCTACAGTATTCATTACAAACGTCTGGGCTGTAATTGAGTATCTGGCGAGTATCTTGCTAGCAAAACTTTTTTTTGGTGGGAGGGGGGCGGGGAGAAAGGTTAACATGTAAAGGAATAAAGAAGTATTATTCTCGGTTTATCTGTGCTTTGTTAGCAACTTAGAAGCAAGTAGATGGGATTATTTTATTTTTTTTTTAAATCTGGCAAGAAGAAATTGCACAGTCTTTAAGAAAATACTTAGTATAGCTATTGGACTAACAGTGATCTGTTCTTTATCTATGCATACATTCGTTTACCACCGACTTCAGAGCACTTTCATACATCATATACATGCTTGGTGACATTTTCCAAAATTTACTTAATACTCTTTTATGAGTTGCATATTTTTACTGTGAAAATATTGGAAAGAAGTTCCCCAATTGGGAATTTTGGAAATTCCTGATGAGAGGAGACAGTGTGTTTACAGGAACAGATTTCCTGAGAGTCATTCAGATCCCCTGGGGCAAGATCACTTCGTTTGCCAAGGAAAGGGTACAGTATTACGGTATTAGGGAGACTTGATGAGTTCTTGATCCAGGTTCCATTTTAATTATGTATTATTAATCATTTTGCAGTTGGAAAAATCCAACATTGTCTATGGGTAACTAATTAGGAACTCATGTTTTTTAAATTAAAGAAACATGTAGAGGTTTCTCTTGCAGTGTGGGGCTGAGCTGAGAATATATAGTACTAGAGCATAAATTTTACTTCACAGTTAAAAAGTTGTTCCCCTAGAAGAGCAAATAAACAGGAAATTAAATTGTGCGATATATTCCAAAATTAGTGTGAGATACTACAGACAGTCCTGATTCCTCAAATATCACCACTGAAAAGGCCATTTAAGTATCCTAATCTGCTTTGTATTTGCAGTTATCTTTTTGAAACTGTTCTCTGATAGTAAAACTAATTGGTCCAACAATCTCTGCACACAGTAACCACACAAGCATGATTTAAAACATTTTAAAATTTAAGTAATATGGAATAAAATATGAGATCTCTGTGTGGTGGTAACTCATTGCCTTAGAGTTCAACTTACCAAAGTGTCTATACAGAAGTGACTCTCTTTATTTTCAGTTTTCAGATTTCAAACTGAAATTTAAAGTTAAAATTTCAGTTTTAAAACTGAAATACAAAAATTATCACAGATTTTTAGAAAGTACTTTAATTCTGCCAAACACTGATATTCACCAAGTCTAAACAGCAGGTTTTCATCTTTTTTTTTCCTAAACTTTTGGTTATGAAAGCTCACACTGGCTTAATATGGCTGATAATGTGAAAATTTGAATTTTAAACCCTGGAAAATAAAGGATTTTGAAAGGGAGGAGAGTGTAACCCTTATCCATTTTCTATTGTTTCAATAATATAGCTGCTCATTTACAATACAAGTAAGATTTGTTGGCGCAACTTGCCAGAATTGTAAGTGTTAAGTACAATCCCATTCTCAGTAAAGAAAGTTTAAAATACGGGCAAACATGAAGCCATAGTCAGTGCGTTATGCAACTATATTTTGTACTTCCAGCTAGTATTTCTAACATACGTCACCAATTTACATCATTATAATGCTCTAGCTATTAAGTTTCCTGTATCTGCCCTTTGAGTATTTAGAAGACAACATCTGTATGCCTTTTCAAAACATCCGCAAAAATCAAAAGCTTTTCAAACTTTATTTATTTTTCCCATATAGGCCAGCTCTACATGCTAGATTACTCATCAGACCTTCCCTGTAACCTTTGGGTTAGGACAGGTCATATGTCCAAGAGATAAAGTACAGCTAAGTGGCAATTGAACTGCACTATTTATTTGTGTAAGTAAAGAGCACGCAGCTGTCTGAGTCACGGAACAGGACTCAGATGTGCTAACTGCTGTTACAAATGCACATGCGATCACATGCATGCATGCAAAGTAATCCCTGCTGTAGTTTTCCATCTAAACACAAGCAGAGATTTATACAGATAGGCAGGGGACATCAGTAAATAATTAGGTAACCGATCGTGAAGATAAGCAACGCTTTCAGGTCATCAACCATCTTATTCGCAATCAGTGATTTGGGGGGGTGAGAAGAAGCAGAGGAACATTTGTTGAAAAAGGACGATCAAAAAGAAAGAAAAAATGTAATTAAGTGAAAGATTTGAAAGTAAAACCAGCCAACTCCCATCTGTAATCACCCGTGAAACCCAGAAACAATGACTGCACCGATCTCCAGCAGCGCTGTCTTTTGCCAACTCCAATAAGCCGGAGGAACTGACCATCTGCAGAGACGTGTACGATACCTGCCCTGAATGTGTGAATGAAGACATGGAGACATGTTTTTAGTTAATGCAAGACAGTTCAACTGGTAAAATGTTACTAAATCAATTGTATATCAATATACATTCTGGTATCGCGGCAGTTACAGTTCAGCGTGTAGGGTAACAATAATGGAAAACAGAACTTGCCATTATGCATCATTAAAGTATAATCAATTACAGGAATCTGTTAGTGCTTTCCTTCAGAGAATCAATCACAAGGAAACACAATCTACTTAAATGTGCAGATAACAAACGGAAATGATTTCTAAAACAAGGTGATTGGGTTGAAAATATTTTTAAAGATAAACTTTAACAGATTTCCTGACCTCATTTTATTAATGCAAAAGTCAAAATAGACAAAAATGCTGGCTTTATATTCCAAGAATGGAATATGAAAGTTCCTATTAAATCTGAGCCTGGAGCGTGCATTTTCCAGCCAGCATCCAAGATTGCATTTGCTGTATTCATCATTATACATTTGTGTGTATACGCAATGATGTCACTGTTTATGGCACTATAAAGTCTAATTCAAAACCCACAGTTTTTATACTGTCCTTCTGGAGTTCACTTACACACAGGCTGAGGTGCAACGCTCACCAAATTCACCAGTTAATGTCAGGGCTTATCTGAACACCAGAGTGCAGAGGTGCCTGTACACAGGGTGTGCACGCTCATGCACTCGAGGAGCCAGGCAACCGTGGCAAAAGCTAATGAAACCATCATACACATCTCCTCAGTTGTGCACCAGAGGATTTGTCACTGCAGAAATGCTTTAGCAGTCAAAAGTAGAGCTGCATTGCAGTCTGAAGAGAAAGGGCAAGACAACAAATGAAACAGTCTTGTATCCTGTAAATTCTCTCCTTTTGTCTCTGCCCAGATTTACTCGGATATACCAGGATCACTCATGGTTTACACAACTACTGTGGGTACAAGTTAGTTGGTGTAAGACAAAACTGGATCAGCTGAAACACTTTGGGCTTGACAACAACCCCACTCCTCAGTTTTGCCCTCTCTCACACAAAAAGAAAGTAAGAAGATGAGGTGAAAACCGATTTTGGGATAGGATGAAGGGAAGGAACAACTCTTGAAACATTAGGGGTGGGAGGAAAAAAAGATCATCAGTGGATGGCAAAAAAGCTACCAAGGCTGAATAGCTTTCACTCCAACCAGTCCCAAGCATTACTGCAAAGTATTACCTTTTGATTAAGGTGAAAGCAAGTAACATGCAAAGCCTGTGTTACTGGGATTGCAAGGGGTCCGTGTTTAAAACTGCTCTGCCTCCACCTTGTACCATTCACTGCCTTCTTTCAGCAGAATCTCCCTAAACTGCCATTTCGTTTCTCCACAAGCCCACCAACCCCCATTCAAGAGGAATGCTGGTGCTGCCAGTATGTAGAAAGATCAAGGACTGGAACGTTATTTGGAGGAAATATTTAGTAAGATTTACCAAGAGACCACAAGGAATTAAAAAAAAAAAGAATTAATTCAGCTACTGGGATAATTGTGGATGCTAATTGGGCTGTTATTTTATGGAATTCGGTGCAGAACTTGGACAAAAAATAATGAACGTTTTCAAATGCAAGTGTTTTTATAGTACATACTACACATTCTTATTTTCTGAATTTCAATTAATCTTTAAGAGATTTCCCAGTCTATAGCCTGTAATAGATCCCAATGAATATAGGTTCCATAAAATCTGCAGAAAATTGCAATTCTGAGAGATGGAATGCAGTAGGGAAGGGGAGCAGGTATAGAAATTGATTAAGTTTTCATAACACCAGCATCTTGTATTTCACCTCCTTACTATGCCTTTTCACATCATTGACATTTCACAGGTAGCTCAAGTCTGGAAATTTGGGTCTTTCTAGGAGAATAATAATCACTTGACCTCTAGAGAGCTACTTCAATAGCCATTAACCTGTATGGGAATTTCAGTAGAAACAGAGACAATTATCAAAAGGCAACATAGGATTTACCCCTTCACTGAGAGGTGTGCCCGTAACTTTGAACATCCCTACCACCATCATTAATCAGGGACACTAACACAGTAATACTTCATGGGACTATTAATTTCCTAACTGTTTGCAGGAAACAGCTGGATCCCCAGCTACTACACAAATGCACTAGAAGACACAGCACATGTGTCAGGGAAAGATTTACAGGGATCTGAAGTGGTACATGGTCTTATGAAAAATAGTACACAGCTTGCTATGAAAGATCCTTGTGTAAGATATGATCAGCCAACAGCCAGGTATGGTGCCGAATACAGGCAAAAATGTCCAGCCAGCAGACTGTGTTTATGTTGCCAATAGCAAGAGCGTGAAGATGAATTAGGGTAGCACACGCTTCCACAGAGCAGGTCCCCAACCTGCTTCCACAGCCTGCTGCTGCTATCATAGGGGCAGAATTTGAAGCTGGAGAGAAGGGAACTGAGATGGGCACCCTGGTGAGAAGGTAAGTGTGACAGAAAGGCGAGGACACCATGCAGAACAGTTCAGAACTGCACTAGGGTGGCAAGGTCTACCAGTGGCCTGGGGAGAAAGTCTCAGAAAGCCCTTGGAGGCTCTGAGACCTCCCACAGCCTCTTACAACCTCAGGTAATCTCCTTCCAGACTATTTTACCCCATCACAATTCCATACATCTATTAAAAAAAAAAAAAAAAAAAATCACAAACACAGCATAAGCTTCCACAAGCCCCACAAATTGTACCACATCTCCCCACCTTGCTGCCAACCACCTGGCCTTTGCCAGCCCTGTAACCAAAACCTCCACTGTCCCTTCCAACATAACACACCTCCCCCAGCTCAACCCTTCTTTGCTGCAAAATCCATTTTCGCATATGATGCTGAAAGCTCTTGAGCTGACTTTGTCAGCTGGAGCTTCGCACAGGCACAGAATATCCATTAAACCTTTCACTAATATCTTTGATAGGCACATTTTGGATCCACAGTAATATTTCTCTGAACACATGCTCCTCATTTCAAAAAGCTAACTGGATGCAGAATAAGATTTCAAGTCCTTTTTTTTACATCTAAATTGAATACTCCGAAAGCTTTAGCTATATAGCTGTTAGTTTAAATCTGAAATACGAAACACATAAAATATAACATTAAGTCAAATTACTGTTATTGTAAAGTTGCTTTTTAAAAAAAAAAAAAGATCCACAAACAAAACACTTATTTAAACTTAGTCTCTATGATTTTTCAAGGAACATACCATCACTTTTTCCAAGCTTTTCCCGCAGGTAAGTGAATCTTTTATTTCTTATTTCATCTGATTATCTATTTAATCCATTGCATTTTGTTGCAATACTCCTGGGCCTGACCTTAGACATGGTCTTTCACCAGAGGAGGTTTTTGAGGTTTTGTTGTTGTTGTTATTTTTTAAGCAGGACATCTCCCAAAGCACAACCCGCAAAATCAGTGATAAGGATGTGCACATCAGGCAAAATACATAGGAGTGAAATGCAGAGCTTTGAAAAAAACTATTAGAACATAAATACTAAACTATATATGTGTATAAATATGCATAATTATTTCACACTCTCAGTCATGGTCAAAACCGTGCTAGTAGGTAGAGTACAGCTTAGCAGACTGTACTTCTAAGTATGAAGTTTTTACACATCATCATACAATTGTCTTATTTTGAAATTTTCAATTTTTGTATTGAGAAGACCTGAAAGCCACTTACTGTGCCCCTGGATGTTGATCTATCTATGGTGTTTTGCGCTATTGTCTACTATTCATGGAAAAATAATTGCTTTTATTTTTCCAAATAATTTTCAAAAAATCTGAGTTTAAAAGTCAACAGTGACTATTTCACAAGCAGCAGCTTTCAACTAACCATTAAACAAATATGCAAGTGTATTTCTATGATAAAAAACCCCATAGCTCACTGAATTCAGACAAATCCTGTACATTATGAATCGACCAACCACATAATTGATGAAATGGTGCGTAAAAATAGAGGCAGAGGCAAAATAACCTACTTGAACCCAGAAAATTTTCAGACAATAATCATTACCAGCTTTAATTAAGTTCAACACAAAAGCGGGGACTCCTTCTGTTTCAAGTTAATGAAGCCCAACACACAGACACTACAATTAGAGACAAAGCATAAGTCTAAAGCAAGTTGTATTTTAGGATTGAAATAATGAGCTTGGTATTTTAATTTTGTAGTCAGCAATTACGTGAGATTCAGAAACAAAGAAACAATACATGCAGTTGAAATGCTAAGGTATAAATGTAGCTGGTTTTCACTCAGTATCTTTCTTATAAGCCAAAGGCAAGAAAGTAACTTTTTTCCTACAATAAGCAGTATGTACAATACCCTGGAAATAGTTTCACTATAATAATCTAAGATTTAATCTCTTTCATACTACACAAGTCAGAACTGTGACCTCATCTAAAGCTATGAACTGCTTAGTGACTTCTATCTTGCCTTTCTCATATATATTCATTAAATCTTTATCTATAATACTGTTATTTCCATTTAAAATGATTGTTGTGTAGCAAAAAAATCTGCTCTTCCATAAAAATGAATAAACCTAGATTACTTCCACCCTTTTCAATAATTTGCTTATTCCTAAATACCAGGTTGGAAGAATATATGACCTTTAACTTAATCTCATCACCAAGCGCCTCAAAAAAAAAAAAAGCACAAAAAGAGAAAAGATGGTCTGCCATTTATTTCTCCCATTTATAGTTTATTAAACCTAAAGATAATAGGAAAAAGGTGGAAAAAAGCAGAGAATGTCTGGGCTGTAGTATCAGATATCACTGCTTATTACTGGCTATCTGCCTAGTAATCATAAATCCATAGGGTAATATTGTAAAATCTTTTGCTTTTCAGGTAGGTGTGAGCCAAAAAGAAAAAAAAGTTTAATTTTCTACAAAGAGCAGAAAACAGCAAGCACAGCACAATTGGGTACCAGGATGCATAAATATTCCTGATTACAAACCCTTTCACATAAAGCAAACAGGAAGAGTTTGAAGCTAACAGTGTGTACATCATGCAAAAGGTATCTCTGTCCCAAAAGATAGATATCACATAGACTATGAATGAACTGCTCCAATAAATTATATTATTCCTCAGAGGGGAAAGGAGAACAATGTTATAAACAGTGACTTCAGAAAAGTGAGAACAATAGGGCATTGAATTTTGCAAGAGTGAGTTAAGGATGGTTTTTTTTTCCTGGAGGAGAGCTCAGTATCATTGACCAATGAGCCTTACAAATAAAAACATTAACTCCAGCACTGCCTGCTCCTCAAAGCACCTTAGTATCTCGTCCTTCTAACGTATCAGAAACTAAGTGTATATACGAAATATGTACGAGTACATATAGAATTAAATAGATGTTTCAAATAGACTCTTTAAAATAGACTTTCCAGACAGTTCAGAAAGCATGTGGGGTTCTGGCAAAAAGCGTATCTCAAACACACAGCTTTGATGATAGACTGCGCTGTCTATCTTTGGTGTAGCAGTCTTAACAAATCAGAAAACAACAATCTCCATACATCACCTCCTCCTTGTGCTGTCTGATACATACTGAATATCCACAGATAAAGGAAAGCTAAGCCAGAGTAGCGTTTTTCAAAATGAATCTTGATAGGATCAAAATCCTGAGAACTGCCACTTTCCTTTGGCATCACTTAAACCAAGGAGAGTTGTTTTGTTAAAACATTCACCAAGATCTTGACAGGACTAAAGGAGCATACAAGTAAATCTGACTCCCAGTGCGAAAGTGCTGAGGGCAGGGCTGCTGCCAGCCAGGTAAAAGGCACGGGGCTCAGCGTTCAAGCTGCTGAGTAGCTGACCTTAATGTTAAAAGCGAACTAGAAAGCATTTTCAGAAGGTGACAAGCTCTCTCCCCCACCCACCCCGGCCCCGAGAGGGATGATCACTAATTTCTAGGCCACAATTCCCGGCAAGTAAGCCAACTGCCCACTATGAAGTGATTTTTAATCCCAGATTCCTGTTTGCTATCACCAATACTCCAAACATTTGACAAATACACCAAGCACTGGCAACTCTAACTTGCCATCTTGCATGGTCATTTCTCCTGTTTTCTGGCTCTTTAGCTGCTTTCTTGGTTAGTTAGAATCGGAAATTGCTGGTCCCATTAACATCTATCAGAGACATGTTTTTAAACACATCATCTCTGCCCTCACTATGATAAGACAAGTTTCGCTGAGGTTTATGGCAATCTCAAGGAGCACGTTTTTCAATAACATTGTGATATTTTCCCTCACCTCCTATGCAGCATTGCTCCCTCACGCCCTGCTCACACTTGTTTTGCCAAACTTCTCTGAAACCCATTTTTAAATGGTATTTGAATGTTATCTGCTCTTACTGTCTCTGAAGTTTTCTTTTGTTTTATAGTGGAGCTTATGTCAGGCAGCTTCTTATTGTGTATGTAATTGCCTAGCCTGACACAGAAGAGGATGGAGAAAGAGGG
This sequence comes from Egretta garzetta, assembly GCF_000687185.1. Classification (NCBI taxonomy): domain Eukaryota; kingdom Metazoa; phylum Chordata; class Aves; order Pelecaniformes; family Ardeidae; genus Egretta; species Egretta garzetta. The sequence goes on from NW_009259719.1 coordinate 4,496,156, forward strand.
TTTTGCCTTTTTTTTTTTTTTTTTTTTTTCCCCCTTCCCCCCCCAAAGCTCCTCCTCTGGCGTTTTTGGAGGCTTTTCTGGGAAGGTCACGGCATCGTGTCAGTCCCAGCCGTGGTGTTGCGGGAAGGCGGGAGGGCTTGGGCCGTTGGGGGCTGCGGGTGCCCGCCCTCCGCAATGGTTTCTCCATTTTAGCCCCACTATAAGCAAAGGTAATGGGTTTAGAAAGACTTGCAAAAAGTCAGTACTCTTGAAACACAAAGATATTAACACTTAACAGCTTTGCCTTTACACTTTATTTAGTTATTTCTCCTTCTCCAGCCTTCTCTCCTGCACTTTACAGTCTTCTGACACCTAACCCTTTACGGTGCTGCTTCTGCTTTCTTCTGCATCCTCCACAGCCTTCCACTCACAAATGTTTCCCCTTGCAACATTTAACCTGTTCTGCCTACTCTGACATCCCTGCCCAGACCAGTGGACCAGGCATCCAGGAGGTGCTCATCTTCCCAAACGACAGGCTGCTTTTGAAATGCAGAGAAATTTGCTGACTTCTCAATCACAGCATGCATGGATCATGCTATTTAGACTGTGTGAAAAGGTAATCACACTGGCAGAAGCAGTTCTAGTTTGGGCATTTTTGGAAGGAATGCTAAGCATTTTGAAAGATGAAATTTTATTGAAGCCTCAGGTGAAGTTCTTGCAAGCTTACACAAACTCCCAGCTTGATATGACAAATTGCAATCTAATTTTAAGGCTGCAGCATTAAGTATTGTTATTGATTTTCTGCTAAAAATTCATTTCATAATGTCTTTTTTTTTTCTTTTTTTTTTTTTTCCTTTTTTTTTTCCTGCTTGAAAGTGAACATACCTGTTTTCATTTGACTGGCTCCTTCTGGTGCATCATTATCCCTTTATCTGAACAATACTAGCTTATTCCTTTATCTGTTCTATTGGAATAAGTTAAAGAATTGCCTTGCAAAAACAATAGAAGAAAGAATTCAGTGTTGTGAACACCAAGTTTTATCACTATTTTAATGAGAACTTCTGTTTTACTTATAACCTTGACCTGTGAATTTATTTGTCTATGCAAGAATCTCATTTTATTTCTTTTAAACATGTCTCTAATTCTTATAAGATGCTTATGAAGAGCACAAAAAAAAAAAAGGCAGCCTGGAAATACTTAATGATTTGAGTATGGGAAAGGAAAAACTGTATATATGTATTATATGTATGTAAATACTTTCTGTTCTACCTTGTTACTGCTGTTAGACCTGACTTGTGACTCCTCGTAGTTTTGGAAAATACACTTCTTTTTTTCAGAATTGTGCCAGAGAGGAAAAGCCTTACACTGCAGTTCAAATCCATCCTTTGAATCAAGCAGAACAGAAACTCAGACTAAAGCCTCTGAGATCCAAAGCGACTGCCCCATCCATCAGGCTTTTCTGAGTGTCTCACAAACTCTTCTGCTGCAGTTGTTTCTTTTCATACAAATAATTTAATACTCACCAGAGAAGCAACTTGAACAGGCTTCTCATATCCTAACTGAGAGCCCCACCTATTTGTTTATGAGTTGTTCTGAAGCAGAGGTTTCTCTTGCTCAGAAAATCGTTGGGGTATCTCAATGTTTAATCAGAGAGCTTGAAATTTTGAAAACACTCATGGGATGAGAAAGCTATTTCCTTCTCATTTCTGGTAGCAAGCAAACACAATAAAGGGACAAATAAATATAAAAGAAAAACCCTTAGGAAGACAATTATCTACTCAGTCATACAGTTCTTTGACAATTCTAGGTTTCAGATTTCTGTAAGTATTTACAGAAGATATCACTAGGCAAAAAGCACTGTGTCTACATTCGATGGGTAGAACTGAATTTATAGTGTGTTCTTTAGTACACACTTCACACGCTTCAGCTAGCAATTGCTATCACAAGAGAGGCAGGCAGGAATAAATCCAGAACTGTCTGAAAACTACTTCTGGTATCTCTTTAATGAGCCTAACCTGTAAGGGTACCAAAAGGATGAGGCCTGTAACTACCATCAGAAGAATGAATCTCTAGAACTCCATGCCAAACTTTCTCAGAAGCAGAGCACATTATTTGCAATAGCAAATTCAGACCATAGCTGCCAGTCCCTTTGCCGTCGAGCCTATGTAGATAGAACAGCAAGCCAACTAAACAGGCAGAGAATTACTGTTCCTTTCTGATGGCTCCCTTATACAGGGCAGAATGGCACCAAAATGCCAAACAATTATTTACAGCAGAGAAATTACAAATTAGCTGAAAAATCAACTCCTGCACCTCTGCTTCTGAGACAGTTAAACTCCACGCATTCCGGTGCTTAGCTATCGAACTCACTCCTTGTCAACAGAAGTTACGAACACACACTAAAATAAAATACTTCTAGTGAATGACATTTGATTTGTTTGCAGTAAGAGAACTTAGAAATTCTTAGAAAGATATGTGTGTGGAAGGGGGAAAAGTAAAGAAAAGATCCACTTATAATTCTCTTTAAAAGCCAAAAATCTCCCTTAATTCTCAAAAAATTCTACAAAACTCTGAAGTGAAAAAAAATAACGGAGAGGTTAATCTTCATCATTAGAGGATGAACTAAAATATCACTACCCATTTTTTTTCCTGGCTTCATAAAATCTTGTTCTCTGTTTCTGTTCACTTACTACAAAGGCAGAAAACAGATAATAGCTTGGAGATTAAAATAACCCCAAATGCTGTCTTGGTACTTAATCCCTGCCATGTATGCAGAGTGAAAGCAACGTGAACGTCTTCAGAGGAAGGTTACCTTACATGTGCATCAATTCTAGAGAATTCTTAACCAGTGACATCTGAATTCACTGGTGTCTCAATAGTTCCACAGTCATTTCAGCTTTCCTCTTCCCAACCTTAGCAAAGAAATAGGAATGAGTAGACAAGCTAAAGCACTCTCCACTGAAAGGGCTTATCCTTAGAGCTAAAAGTCTGGAAGCCAATTTGTTGCAGTTGAGAAGTCCTTAATTTGAGCTCACAGAAATCAAGAATACTACTACTAAACAAAACCGGAAAGCTGAAGGTTTTTTTATTTCAGAAAAATGTATAGAAGTATTTTCTGAAAAAAAAAAAGAAATGACAAAGGAAAAACTAAAACTGAATACTCTAACAGATGCTTTTAGCATTTATATGTGTCCTGTTGTGCCTTGGAGTTCACTAACTGACTAGATGCTCATGCTTATATTCCCTTTTTCCTTCCTCTTAGCCCTCAAACTGCAGCGCAAAGCTTAAGAGTTTGGGGCTCTGTTGTTGCTGTTGGTTTTTAACAACATCCCAGATGCGATGCTTACTGTCTTTCCTTGATCTTCCTTATCTTTTGATCAGTACAGAGAACTTTGAACTGTTCAGAAAACTCAGTAACAACAAGACTTCTGCAGGTCCTGGCACCATATCTGCATCATTGCTGTATCCAAATTATGCCTTCAGTTGGATGCACATAACCATATAAAAGAACCCATTGCAGTATCACTTGTGTTGGAGGAACACAAAAACAAACCCCTTGAGGCCAGGAAAGGTGAACAGCTTGTTCTAGTTAAGGATCTCTTCCTTGTGCCTTCTTACAAGCTACAAGTACACTGCCCGTATTCCATTCAAAGTGCTGAGAGCACTTTCGTCTGCAAAATATTTCAAGGAAAGTCTAAAAAGGAACTTAGGCTGTCAGATCTCATATTAGGTTTCCAGCCTTGGAGCTTAGGAAGACTGATTTCTGATTTGGAAAGTAAGCAGCTTGGATAAATAATCCATGAAGGACATCAAACTTGAGATGCTCCACTGCTATTTTAAATGCAGTTTTCAAGAAGTCATTTCAATCATTGGTTCTGAGTGCTCAAAGTCCAACAGACTTCCCGTTCCATTGTGGATGTTCAGGACCCTTCAAGAGCTGAGTTCAGTCTTGTGGACATTATTCTAACAGCCAGAAAAATATTAATACCAATAGACTAAATCTAGCTATTATGTGCCTCGTTCAAAATTAGAGAGATAGAAATATGCAAACAGACTCTTCTGAAATAATAACATGAAAGTAATGCATGTGTTATAAACGGAGTCTAGTAAGATTATGTAGAATAGATATTCTCAGTTATCTTTTCTCCTTGCATTTTCCAGTAACTGATATCAATGTAATTAGCATCTATTTGATTAAATTTTTATTAAATACCTAAGCATTTAACAATCCACCATTACAAATTTTTGCATGGTATCATTATACTAAATAAACATTTTGGTCAGAATTTTTTAAAAAGTAGTAGCAATTTAAGTTATGCTTTTGTGTCTATATTTAAGCTCTATATCCAGCAATTGAATTTCAAAATTACTAAAAGTTAGTTTATTATTGTCTTTCAAGGGTACCTATCTAGTAATATTAACAGCTGAAGGATCAGGCCCAGGAGCTGTACAGTTTATGAATTGGACTAATTCTGTTCCCCAGCCTTCTTTTGTATTTCTGCTTTCTCCTTAAAACTTTCAAGTCTCACCTTTTGTAGACTTTCAAAAATCATTAAATAGGTATAAAAAAAATACATCTTTCACCTGTATAAACCATTGGAAAATCCTCAGCTATCCATCTGCTGATTTCACAAGATTTTTTCTATAGCCAACATATACTCTAGGAGTAAGGATGAGATTTTTAAGGACACGAAATGCAATTAGGAGTTAACAGCCAGAAAAATCTGGCAGACAGGTACCTAACTCTGGTATAGTTCCGAAAACCTCTTCCTTAAAAACTCAGCCATATGCTACAGATCTAAAAAAAAAAATAAGAACGAAAAGCAGCCTTATACCATTATTCCTTTTTTATCCCACTAAATTAACTTTAAGAATATTCTTAAAAGAAAGTAATCCTTTCCTAAAAGCTGTTTGATTAATCCTCTTCTAGTCTCATGACATAAAACTGAAATTAGGTCAACCATCTTAAAGTATTGGCACTTGAACCTCTACTATCTTATACAGAAAGTGAAACTACAACAATATGAAAACACCTAGTAATTCAGGTGAGATCAACTATGCATTAGCCTTGATTATATTAAAAAGAAATGACCTTGCTCTTTTATTATCACATCACACACATGCAGAGAAAACTCAGCCGGAGTATAAGGCAAGTGAACTAATGAACTTAATTAACACACAGAAAATAAAAGAACTACCCTGCAAATGTGTGTGTATAATGAAACAGTTCAGCAAATGAACCAGTAGTCATAACGAAATTTTGTATAGCTTCCTCCTGTCGTTGGGGTCAGAGGTATGAAAACTGGGTAGGAACCAAGCATTATAAGTCTTTATTGATCTTCAAATTATTATTTTTTTTAATTTGTAGAAACAAAGTGCAAGTTACTTTTTCAGCTCCATTGAGAACTCCAGCACCAGTTCCACTGCTGAGCATCCACCTCCTGAGATGACTGAAAACCAGAAATAATACAAGACTAGAAGAGATCTTATCCTTGCTCTGTTCAGATGGTAACATCACTATGCATTTCTATCCTAAGAGCTTCGATACAATCACATGAATACAGTACAATGCTGTAGAGGATTTGGGTGCCAACGGAGACCACGTGACTACAGTTTAAGCATGCTTTACCACCTCGCTAGTAACTGCATTAGAAGAGCAGCTGGGTATCACATTGGTGTACACTTACACAACAAAACCTATCCAGTTTCTAGTGGTTTGAGGAAATGTGGGGGGAGCAGAAAGCCTCTAAACCTATGCGGTTCTATCGGTTGCATATGCAACTAATTCTTAGGCGCATGACAGCTCCGGAGCCTCTTCCAGGGGTCTGAACACAAACTCCACCACAGTGTTTCTGTGAATCGTTAACAAGGGGGTTCATATCTTAGGAAACACATACTCAAGCACAAAGGCATTAAAGGATCAGGATGCCAAATTTCAGTTAACAACAATGATTATAAATTATTTGAAATTTCTTTTTAATGGATTGCCTCCTAACAGAAGATGTCACCCTCTCTTTAATCTTTTCCCAAAAATTTTTTCTGGCAAACAATTAAGCCAACAAAACTAAAAGACAGTTGTAGAATCACTTCAAAACCTGTAACATCCAATACTCTTCCTGGGCCTGGGCTTGGCAGTTGGCCCCCATACTGTTTTTTTCATTGTGTTACAGCCACAAAATCAGGAGGAATTACTTCATTTTAAACAGAAGCAAGCATGGAGACAGTGTCCCGTATAAAGCAAGATGCGTGATCCTTTAAGACTACAGAAATATTGTGACAAGGCAACTTGCTGTAGCAATACAAATGATAATTTATCTTATATCCCCAAATACATTATTAGACATGGTTTAAGATCGACATTTCACCCAGCAAAAATTTGAAAAGTGTCTTTAATAACACTGAATAACCTGAAATCATACCCACCAGGTGAGAAAACCCTGGGCTGGGTTAAAGGTTCAAGAGTAAGTAACATTCAGAAGGCCATTTCCCCTAACTTGCTAAAGCTGCAGCTCTTGATTCCCATCCCTAACAGAAAAAAGAAATCTCTCAAAGCCTAAATACTGCAGGGTAAATCTTTGAAGTCAGCTCTCACTGATTCTTAGTTTGGCCATTACTCAAACTTGCGATATATAACGCTGATGAGTTAAGCATCATATCATCCATTTTGATTTATTTCTTTCAATTCACTGGGAATTTTATTTATGTTTATAAATACAAGGTTTTTATTGGTGGTGCTAATAGATTCAGTCCAGGGGTAGATAGTTGAGTGCTTAGACCATTATACAGCATTACGGTATATTGATTAGAATACCTATAGAATAACTAAGGCCAAAACTAATAATGTTACTAAGAAAAATGCCCAGAAGGGATCAGGTCTAGCCTAATGAAATAATATAGTTTCAGCATTGCTGAAGAGAATACCAGCAGTCCAAAAGATTAACTCTCCCAGTTATTATTTTCTTTAAATTGGTGTTCTTTCACAGTCAATAAAAATATTAATATAATTTTATTTCTCCCTTATATCATTTTTATGTACTGACACAATATTATCTATACTGTCCTCAAGACATAGAAGGTGACGTTGGACCAATAAAAAGCACAAAAGCACTTTTTTTATGTGCTCTCTGAATTTCCAGAATATCTGAGCACAAAGAGCACAAACTGGTGCTGTATCACATACCACTAATTCAAAGCATTTAATCCTGTCTTCCACACATCGGCCAAGGCAATGTGAATGCCAAAAAATTCCTTTTGGATAGCAGAATTATATATATACTGTATATGATAGCAGGATTATATATATACACTGTATATTATATAAACCTTATGTCCCCCTCCACTTGAATGTACACTATCAAATCATTCTGGCCATTATTTTATATTGAGCAGATGGTATTATGAGATTTTTGATAAAGAACAACAATCACCCAGCAAGGGTTGCAAAGAGGTCGCTGAAACCAAGATTAACAATTGATTAGCTTTAATGGACCGCGACAGCAATAAACAACAGAGCTCTGCCCACAGATCTGATTGTCCCGTTAACACTGCTGACACAAATGGCTTTTAACTGACTTCCTGAAAGCGTTAATATCTTCAGAGCCTCAGCAAATGAAGGACTTTGTCAAAGTGAGAACTATCCTGCAGTGAAGAAGCACTTACTGTAGACCTCTCAAAAAAATCTTCTCTGAAGTGTGTTTCTGATTTATTCAGACAATAGCTCCTATTTCTCCAAGGCTTACAGTTCAAAACAACAAAATGTAGCACACCTCTGCAAGGCTGGAATGTAACAGAGCTCTAAAGCATTTGAATACAGAAGCCAGCATTCATGGTATACAACAATAATATGAATTACCATCTTCGAGGCGCTCATTTTATCCTTACTTCAACACAGGCTGACCAATGTCCGTATCACAGCCTTCTAAACTCTTTTTTTTTTTATGCTTAGCTCTGAAAAGTTCACTCCGGGGTGGGTTTTTTTTTTTCCTTCCTTCAGAAAAATCAGTAATTTGCATCATAATTTCATTAGAATAAAAACTTCTCTCATTACTAGAAGTAACCACAGTAAAATCTGAAAATAGAACTTACAGATCTTTGTATTTCTTAGATACGTGTATGGGAAAAGGTCTACAGAAAAAGTATCTGTTTTCCTTAATGCTTAAGTTCAAAATTTAAAGGGACATATGGCAAATATTCACTGAGGGTTTTAAAATTAAATCTAGATAGCTAGAGACAAAGTAAACAAAACTCCACCTTACATGGCATCCAAGAAACCAAGGATACAGGAATTCATTAAAGGTAAGGAGGTATTTACTCATTTAAGTATCAAGTAACGCTTTCTATTAAACTTTCCATTTTAGCTTAGATTACTTGCTTTCTAAATTAGCCTACTTTTTTAAATTATGTGTGTTATTTAAGCAAAGGTTTTTTCTTTTAAACGTTTTTAACTGTGAGCTGCCACAGCGCTCCTCCCTCCTGTGCTATTCCTAAAGGCAACATTTTGAGACAGTGATGGTACAGCTCTAAGGGCTTCTAGGTAAGAGAAAAAATGGTCTCTGCTCTAGACTCCGATCCAAACACAAACTATTTGCACAAATCAAGGTCACGCTAATCCCATCCCTGTGGGTCCCACCCCATCTGCAAATTCAACTCTATATAGAAAAATTCCTTGCCAGTACACTGCAACGATGAAACATGCTGCTAATTACTGTGTTTAAAAACCTTGACCTAAGCAGACATGCACGGAATTTAAATGAAATCTCTGAAACAGTAAAATCCACCTGCTTGGTCTCCCAACACACAAACACTAAACGCATAACCTGCCAAATACTGAGCCAGACTTCATTAATTCCATTCTCTGTAATCAGCATCCTTCCATTACTCACGCGCTTGGCTTTCTAAAGCAGTTCTTCAGGTAAGCTATTGTCTGAACTGTCACAGGATATTCTGATGACAAATATTTAAGAAAATAATTATTAGTTACCTGTAAATCAGCATCAAACTCATGTTTCAGGTAAGCATCTTCTGCAGCTTCAACAAGACGCTGAAAAAAGAAAAAAAGGTATATTTTTGAAATAATAGATAACATCTTCAAATCCAAGTGTTTCTTCCAGTAGAACAACAGGAATTGTTTGAGAATTGTGTCATTCACTGTCTCCATATGATACCTGTTATGATATTTCATAGAATAGAAACAAATGATCCACATTAGAAAAAAAAATGACCAAGTTTTTTAAACCCTCAGCATCCATGATTGGTGGTACAAAACTCTCAAAACAGCTCAACTACTAATAAATAAATTTTTAAAAAATAGGTAATTTTTTCCACTAGTGTTCAGCATCCTACAGCTCCCATTCCGATATTGATTTTTGAAAGAACACAAAATAAAGTTGTTTTCACAACCTTATTCACAACCTGGACCTTATTTTCCACTCAGAAGCCCTTTTAAAGTCTTTTTTCAAATTAAAATAGGGGGTATTTCCTAATAACACACTTGATTGCAAGCAACTGAAATAAAATAACATATCAAATATAAGAGCTTAGAAAAACAGAGATTAGGTTTATTTACTTAGCAGATTTGAAGTGTTGTGCATACTACCTTAACATGAGGCATAATCACACGGTTTTTCCGCTATTACAGCAGTAATATTTACTGAATGACAGCAATTCAGTAGTATTTTTTCCTCTTAATAATATTCAGAACTCCCTGTAGTATTTATTGTTCCTTACCACTATCATCTGAAGCAAAAAAAGGGGTTGCACTGAAACACAGCTACTTGAAAAATTTTATTCATATGGGGTTTGCTGCAGACATTCTCTTGTGAAAAGACATTATATCCTTCCTAAGGTTTTATTCAGGGTTCTTTATAGTTCTGAGTACAGAAGTAACACTTCCTAGTTTTTATTTAATCTACCTGAGGATTTATATACATACAACCCAAGATGAATCAGAGTGATCTGTCACAGGATATTCAATAAGTTCCTTTTATTTTCTTTGATCTATCAGACACCGGTGCACATTCATATTTACAAATATTGTGTATCATGAAGCAAGTGAGCCACAGGCTCTCACTAACAATATGCAGAGTGGACAGCCGCACACACTTCTGCTTCCCTTTTCAGAAGGGTATGCGCTTCTATCAAGTCTTTGGATACAAATCAAAATGGAATCAGAATTCATATCGATTGCTATACAATTTGAACTATAATGGAAACTGAACCAAGGAAAATATTTCAAAGTAAATGGTTCAACAAAAGCCTGACTGGTTAAGGCAGAGCCTCGCTGGTTACAGGGAGTTCACCAAGGTCTACGACGCAGCAGCACGTCACAGCCTTCCCTTCCACATCTCTGCCTCACGGCATCGCTTACCCACAGGTGAGCACAAGCCTCACCAAACCCTCAGTCCTCTGCTGAGCTTCTGCATCTGCCCTGCAGACCATGGTGGGAAGGTTTTTCATACTTTTTTCCTTAGTGCAGCATTACAAATCTCAAAGATTTGGTGAAAAACTGGAAATGCTACTGATGCCTAGGTTGATGCAGAAAAGCAAGAGACAGCAGATGAAGTCCACCTCCCCAGAGCCCTGTGCTCTGCACACAGCCCTGTCATCTGACCGTTTCCACCTTTAAAAAAACTCTTGTCCCATATAAACCCAGCTGGGTCTTAGCAAACCTCTTCGACCTAAACTGGAACTGAACTGAAATGGTTCCAACCCTGGGCAAGTCAAACCAGAACTGAATTGAAAAATGCATGGACTCACCCCCCCGCATACACATAGGTGGGTAAAAGAACCCAACAACTAACAACACATCACAGCGCGAGGGGAAGCCATGCAAAAATGTTTCAAATAAAGCAGTGAAGTTCTGTGGAATTGTTCCTACTGTTCCTGTAGTGTATGAATAGTAGCAAAAACAGACCTTGCAATTTGAAAGATTACCAAACATTAATTTGACCCCAACTTTTTATTTATTTTTTTTTTTATTTAGAATAGCACAAACTAACTATTCTGAGGGGGAAGCCTGGCAGGAACTGAAATAGATTCTTCAACATTTGAATGGTCTCAGAAGTCCGGCATGTTAGTGACCTGCTGTAGGTATTTTACAAATCTAGCCCTCATTTTTTAATGTATGAAAAAGGCATTTTATAGAAAATAATTACTCTAATTCAATGCAATTCTGCAGGTGTGTACTCCTTTATACTGAAACCATAGTTGCATTGCTACTCTGTGCACATGTAATACAAGAGATCATGACTCCAATGAGTCTGAGGGGAAAAAAGTGAAAGAAGGGTCAGAAAAATTCTTCATACAGAAATGAATACAGGGAAAAGAGAAACATGTTTTTCTTTCTGTGCTGAAATATTTACTTACTCACCAGAAGAAAAATTATTATAGTATTTCATGAGATACCAGAGCCTAGATATTAGTACCCAGTGGGCTAGAAAAATAATTCATGGCTTCTTATATAGTTTGTATTGATCCCAATGTGTTTCAATTACATTTTTGCCTCAGTGAAATAAATTTAAACTAAGATTTATCCCCCCCATGTAAGAAATAGCTAGAGAAGCATAAGATGGGTAATAGTAGAAACATCTGGTAAGGAGGGCAGCTCAGAAATGAAAAGTACTGATGGATACTTTATCGATTTATTCATTAAGATTTCCATTGTTACATTTGTTCTTTAAAAAAAAAGGTTACATACATTTCAGCAACATTCTCTACAGGAAACAGAACAACAAAAAAGCAAACGCTCTACCAACATGTATTTTTTCCTTGAAGATGTAGACACAAATACACACGCACACTATTTGCTTGATCCTCAAAAATCTAGGAAGAAAATTAAAATTTTGGTACACTGATTGTAGACAACACAAGCATATGCTGCATTTTCTATGCAATAGTCCTTAACCACTGCTTGCCTTAAATATCTCAATACCGTTATGAAGGAGACCACGAGAAATCTGGGAGAGCTACAGAAAAGGTAAGCTAGTAATAAGCCTAAATCCACAAAATGACACATTAGTGGATATACACAGATTATATCAGAATGAAGAAATTGTATACAAAATGTTTGGGTTTTTTTTTAATTGGTTTTGGGTTTGGGGTTTTTTTTGGGGGGGGGATGGTGTTGATTTTGGGTTTAGGATTATTTGGGTGTGGTGGGGTTTTTTGCTTTGTTTTTTTTGTTTGCTTGGTTGGTTTTTTTTTGTTTTGGTTGTTTGTTATTTTTTTTTTTAAACAGACGTCCCCCAAAGGGTTGAAGCATGATGGAAGAAATTCCTTAACACTCTGGAGGCAAAAATATAAAACCCCACATGCAATACTGCAACATTTTTATACTGAGGCAAAAAATGCCTTTTAAAATATTTTTATGACTGAATGGTTATCTAGCAATGATTCTCAACATTAGCATGATTAGCAATTTTAACTTAATAGTATATAATGACACTCTTAATACAAATGCCAACATATTCTCATTTGAGTAAACATGCTCTAAAATAATTGCTGTAGCAAGTAAACGCTTACCAAGATGTGGTTATCCTGAAGGGAATTGAGAGTTATCTATATGCATTTACATGGAATGAATTACGAACACTGAGTGAGCGCTGTTAGAGTTACACCATTCAAGGGTCTACATTTTAGGAGAATTAGCTCTACATGTGGAAAGGTGTCCACATGTGCATGCTCAGACAAGTCAAGGGCAGCATATAATCTTTAGATAAAGAATAATTTTCATGTTGTATAGCACAGTTCAGTTGAGGTTCCCCCAGTAAAGGAACTAATCCTTATAACTTTCCCAATACATGTAAAATAAGGAAAGATTAACTGATTTATCCAGTGTATCACAATGCAGCATGAACCAGGAGAGGGAACAAATATCACACCCCAAAAGCCCCAAAATGGTCACCAAAACACAGTATCAATGTTTGGTATTGTTAATAGTACCAGTATCACAGATAACGTAGAGAAGGCTGAGAGAAGGAAAAGAAATGTTTGTATCCTCTCAGTAGCATTTAAACAAACAAACAGACAAAAAAAAAAACAACACAGAGTTACCTCTGAATAGAATAATTTTCTTGACAAATGGTATTTTAATTTCAGTGAATTGATATTCCCAGATAAATTCTCATTCAAGTTAGGTTGTTATAGAGATAACAAAGGAAAGGTGAATGAAATCAAATGGATGAGAGAAAAATAGAATCAGACAGAAAGTAAGTGGAGAATGGAATAGATGGGCAGAAAGGTGAAAATAAACGAAGAAGAAAATAATGCCCTTGTTGCCAAGAAGGCCAATGGTATCCTGGGGTGTATTAAGAGGAGTGTGGACAGCAGGTCGAGGGAGGTTATCCTCTCCCTCTACTCTGCCCTGGTGAGACCCCACCTGGAGTACTGTGTCCAGTTCTGGGCTCCCCAGTTCAAGAAAGACGAGGAACTCCTAGAAAGAGTCCAGAGGAGAGCAACAAGGATGATAAAGGGACTGGAGCATCTCCCCTACGAGGAAAGGCTGAGAGAGTTGGGCTTGTTCAGCCTGAGGAAGAGAAGACTGAGAGGGGATCTCATCAACGCATACAAATATCTTAAGGGCGGAAGTCACAAGGATGGAAGCAGTCTGTTTGCAGTGGTGTCCAGTGACAGGACTAGGGGCAATGGATGCAAACTGAAACATAAGAGGTTTCAGTTGAATATGAGGAAGAACTTCTTCACTCTAAGCGTGGCAGAGCACTGGAACAGGCTGCCCAGGGAGGTTGTGGAGTCTCCTTCTCTGGAGATATTCAAAGCCCGCCTGGATGAAGTCCTGTGTAGCATGCTCTAGGTGAGCCTGCTTTAGCAGGGGGGTTGGACTAGATGATCTCCTGAGGTCCCTTCCAACCCTTACGATTCTGTGATTCTGTGATTCTGTGGAAAATATTTCAAGGAAAAACATCATGCCAACATCCAGAGCACAGGGTACCCCTCTTAGCTTCTGAGAAGATCTTTACTCTTTCCATGTGCCTTGGAAGAGTTTCAGTTTACTTTCCAATGATTCTTCTCCATTAGAATCCCATTTTGAAGTTAAACAAATTCATAAGCATAACAAATTTTCAACCAGTTTCTGAACTGCAGAGGGTCACTAACAGTTATCCACAAATGCTGACTGAAGTTATGTTCCTCTCTCTCTTCAGCTATCAAATCTTGGAGAAGCACATTCATCTTTGATTGTTTCCTTTCTATTTTTCTAAGATAAACCAACTGCTACACATAAAACCAGAAATGCTGCTAGAAATTACTCTCCTCCAAACCAAACTGCTACACATTTCAAAAAAGTATAGAAGACTGCCCTACCTTTATTGTAACTAGTACCAACTAGGTACTGATACTATTTCAATCCATAACATTAATAATTTGTATTCTAAGATCAATTTAACTTCAAAGTAGCAGAAAAAAAAGCTATATTGTGGTATACTTAAACAGAAGATTAAAAATCTACCCTCTCAATTTTAGATGCTCCTTCTTTACCCATTCCCAGGCTCATGCCTCACTGCTATGAAAATAACCAAGCACAGCTTCAGTTCTGTTGGTTAAAAAATGTGAGCTTGTCAACAGCCCTACTACTAACATACTCTTTCCAAACTCACTAGACTCTGCCTTAACATTTCTTTCACTACACTATGTGAATCTTGCCAGTTCGAGTTGTTACCTCCATATTGAGCCACACAATGCAGAATTATCATTTTAGGACTATGAGAATTTCATCGAGTATGCCCAACAAGGCCACCAATTCCAATCCCACTCTGAGCAGTGGGATATCATAGTCATTTAAAAAAGTGTAGATAAACCTGTAGGAATCTTTTGTATCCTAGCATCTGAATACATTCAACCAATAGCCAAAAATACCCCTGAACCCTAACACACTTTCTCATCGTTTTCCCATGGCATCAGATCTGTTTGAGGTTCACCTCCCATACAAATTTTGTATACATCTTCAAGGTTGATTTGAGATGAGGTTTGGAAATAAAAAATAATTAAAAGCCTTTATTATTAAAAAATGGCAAAAAGTCAAAACCCAAGAAAATCCTATGAATATACTGCCCAGAAAGTTTGTCATGAAAAACAACAATACATAGGAAAAAAACCCCATGAATTTATGTAAATTTTAAAGTCTGTCTCCCAGACTCCTATGTATGTAATTGTAGCAGGGGTTTCTATCTTAATCAAGTGTAAACAAACTTTGTCAATAAAGACAGCAGGTAGTGAAACAAAGGAAAACTAATCCCTGTTTTTAAGAGCTTATTTCTTTCATATTTTGTAGCAAGTTTTCTGGTACACTACCAAGCAAAAACCAGCAATATTCTGTGTACAGAAAACACTTACAATGACCAACAGTTACCCTCCTTCAGGTGAAATACCCGGTGCAATTTTAATAACCTTACTATTGGTTTGAACGTCTAATTTCCCAATCAAAATTTATAGTAATTGAGCTGTGAATATGCCAAAAATACTTGCTAAAAGTGCAGCCAGAGAACTATTTAGAACATAGTTCAGCACTTGAATATATTCCTGTGAGAGAAACCAGAACTTGTGTTTCAATCATCAGAGCAATTTTCTTCACCGGCTTCTTCGTGAGAAGCCTATGCTGTGCATGTGGGAGCACTCAGTAATAGATTACCAAACTTTAAAAGCATTACCTAGGTACCTTCCTTTGACTTTCCCATTTTGGGGTTCACTTCTGAAGTGAAAAAGGGATTTCCTTTCCAGGAAACCTGTAAGGCTGCAGGTGCTTCGAAAACTTCTGAAAAAGTTGGGCTGTTTGGGGAAAGAACAAGATTTATTAGCATTAAGTGAGCTTAGGTAATATCCTGGCATGGGTGGTAATTCTGCTGCAAGTCCCCCTTACTTCCATCAGAGTTCTGGGGCTTGCTTTTTTCACAGTTCATTTAGTGGAGAAGGTAAAGAAGCCAACAGAGAATATTTGATGTTGTTCATAAGTATCCTTATTACTTTCTATGCTTGAAAACAGTATCATATAACATGGCAATGAATGCACCGATGAGCAAACAGGCCTCTCAGTCTCACTATTTTATTGCAAATAGCTTTGCACGTTTGTCACAACCAGCGGAGAAACAGTGTAGATATCAGAGACTGATGCTGACCTTGGAGGAATATCAGAAACAGAGGAGTTTTTAGACAGGCCAATGACAACCGACTTGCAATTTGGCTGTTTTTATCCTTGAGACTGGGGAGACAAGGATGGCACACAGACAGTTTTTTCAGAAAGCCCAGAAGCATATTTTATTTCCCACTCTGATCTCATCAGCTATGAGATATTTTCTAGGAAATTCTACCACTAAAATTGCTGTTGCTGTGGCTAAGTTGGACTAGAAATTATTCAGCTCCTGTTATCTTGATTCTAGAGTTCTGAGTGCTTGTAGCTTAAGACAGATATCAATCTTGCAACTAATGCCATACAAAAGAATGACTGCTCTATGACTGCTATCAAATTCCACTACAACAACTTCATAGACAATGCTCAGTCACAGTAAGTGCTGCATCAAAGCACAAATTATAAATAAAAGATAAAAATAAATTAAAAACCTAGCAATTATCGTCGATAACTTCAATTATCCACTTATATTCATTCAAGACTGGCAGATTTTCAGGTTGATCATTGTTAGAGCGCTAGCTGGTTTTTTGAAGCAGCATAAAGAGTTCAGCTTGGCAAAGAGCTGGACAAACAGAAATGAAACCGTAAATGGATTAAAGCACATGAAACTCGCACATTGCCTAACAGTGCCTAAAACAATCCTGGAATAATTAGATGCATTTCTAACTTAACTGGGTCAACACTGTATTTAGTTATGGCATCTGGAGATTGCCATGGCATGGAAGGAAGACTGCAGATGAAGAAGGTAACACATTTGTCTTGCACTAAGTTCTGCTGTGCCTGAGGCTGAGCAAAGCCAATATATCAGATGCGAAATATGCAGATTATCGGATCTGCTCCTACCATGTTATTATGTCTACCACAAAGCAGAAACGAATGATTTGCTAAATAAGGTTTTATTCCATACTTTTAATTCCGCACGTCCCAGCGACCAAGGAGTCAGTTCAACTGCAGACACAACTTAAAGCTGTTTCAGGGCTATTTAAAATGTGATTTGCCTGCCTGGGCTACAGAAGCAACCAGCTCCTTCAGCCAGCTCTCCTACCTCAGGGCCAAGGGAAAGGTTCTTCAGCATTTCACACCAATCATCCAAGGTTGGGTATTTCTCTGGAAATACCTTTATGTATCTTTTTAAATCCACTTGCAACGTGGCAACACAATTTGTAAAGTTTTGCTTGCAATGAATAATTCACAACTGGTACGTTGCTGCCTTCCACAGAAATTAAAAAAGCTATTTACAATGTTACTTTGTAAAACACCTTTCAAAATCAAAGGAAGCTGGCCTATGTATGCATCTAAATATCCACCTGTGTACACATACATTTATATTTATTCAATACTAACCTGTAAGTATCATTATAATCCTTATTCCTGTCCCCTGTACTGAAATCACTAGATTAAAACATTTGATTTCTTAATCTTTTCCACACATTAAAGCTACCACAGGTCCCAATCTTTACCTGACTGTCACAATCACTATCCTGTCTGGATAACGCATTTCAGTATAGTAAGGACTTACACAATGTCTGAGCAAAAGTTTGCCCTCAGCTCTGACAGCTCTGAACACTGTTGCTGGATGCTTGGCAGATATTGCTGAAGAAAGATTTGGTATCATATCTGTTCTCATGCAAGTTCAATTAATGCAAAATTCTCCATTCGTAGGATTTATCTCACCTAACCTCTGCTGTTTCAAAGTTAATCATTTCTCTACACAAGTTAACTAAACATCCTTCACATGTAGACACAAAACTCCAAAGGTGCTGCTTGTTCTGTTCTAAAACAGTTCATAAGATACTGGGAAGACCTTTGGAGCTTTTCCTTCACTGTCCTTCCTCTTCATTAGATGTGTAACTTTATATGAATGAAGTTAAGGGAGATGAATCCCACGCCATATGTGCAACATAAATGAGCTAAAGAAAAATGGAAATATTCCCATGCTCACTCTATAGAGGAAAGGAGTCTCGAGGCAACACTTTGTCCTGACAGCAGTCTTGGGACTAGTCGAGGTGTTTCTGTTCTGTTTACATTTAGAAGCACCAAGTGAAACCAATTCTCTTTGCTTTGTTCCCTCCCTCAGCTTTTTCCTCACCTCTCCACTAAAACTCAATCCCCCAAGTTAATTCAAATTCAGCTTGCAATTTGTGATCCAGTTCAACAAAATCAGCTATGATATACTGTCCTCCTTCCAGTTTCCAAAGAGATTACTATCACACAGCAACAGCAAAAAGACCTCAAGATTTATTATTCAAAACAAAGGTCAGTTCCAGAGTTTGCAGGGACTTATTTCCATTGTCTAGCCCAGCACTCAATCACAAGACACCAAGCCTTGTCTTTGCCTTCAAACCATGACACAAAAACAGTAGGTAGTACGCTCTCTGAAGTCAATCGGACCATTGTTTTTTACTCCCCATAGGGTCAGAATTTCAGTTGCCAATAGACTAAATTAAAGGGAAACTTAAAAAAAAAAAAAAAAAAAAAAGAAAATCAGACTCCTGAGTTTTCTACTAAAACCTTCCCAACTCCCTATTGCAAGTGGAATTCTCTAGAATACTGAGGCAAGTAGAGTAGTATTGCGAAGACGTGAAGAAAGCAGTACTTCATGAAGGAGGTGGTGTCTCTTCAACAAATGGAGCCAGTTTAAAATGGGGATACAGTGAAGATACTGTAGCAAATATTTCATCTCTCACAATAACTGTCCTGAGAATTTAAATAAATCAGTATTAGCATTCTTATATTTCTATAATTTTATAGCAAAAACATTATGCTAAAAAGTTCAAACACTATTATGGATGCAAAGCCAAACTAAGCTAAGAAATGCCAGAATGAAGTTGCTGCTAACTTCAGTCCCCAGTATTATAGTATCATCTTGTCCATATGATTTTGCTTGGTTAGAACACTGAAAAATACCATCTAAGACCTTTGCAGTCCTCACTAACAGAGCAATGGCAGTTGGACCCATTTCTGTATATATCAGTAATAGATTTCGCAAGCATTCACCAAAGGCTTAGAAATCCAGTGCTACATCTCAGGTTATACAGGTACAGGTTCTTTGGCCCACTTCAATGCTGCAACGTACCCAATTCTGCCTTCAAACATAACCATGGCTTACTCTTGTTCCTTTCCTATCCGACCATGGCCCTAGACTTGCTCCTATTTCTTTCCCATCCCTGTCTCCATATCCTGAGGTCATTACGTTCATATCCCCTGTCCCAAACTCCAACGCTAAGGTTTCTCATACTACTCTCCACCTTTTCTCTAGCACCTACAGATTGTTCTTCCTCCTTCTTCATATCAGCCTTGGCATCCACACTGCCAAGCATGTTCATGACCAGTCTTTTCCAGGCCCCTACCAATACCTCATTCCTCAGTCTGCCAACCTGTATTTCCAATTTTCGCTATTCCCTGTACAATCTCATTGAATCCACCTAGAATATCTTGTACCATTTATATTTCTAAATCCCAGTACAGTCCAATCCTGTTCTCTTTATCTCCTTAAACCTTCTCGTTATTCTACCTTCTCTGTTCTCCTTGTGCCAGTATCTTCCTCAGCCTCTCCTAAACCCAACAAGTGACCCCCTTAGCCATTCACCCTTCCACTTTCCAGTGCCCTAACATGAACACAAAGAGAGATGAGACAAGAAATCTCTCTCCTTAAGTCTCCTTAATCTGTCTCCTGGGCCTAGAAGGCACACAGATGTACTGACAGTGCCCCAGGAGAGAAAGACACTGTTTCCCCTGCCTGCTGCTGGTTCAAGCCATAAGAAACTAATGGTGCAATTGCAGGAAAGTGTTGTTCAACCATATATTGAAAAATCACAGTGCAAAGAATTTTCAAATATTTCATTTACAGTTTTGCTCCGATACATTTCTAATGGCCATATGCCTCTATGTGCAGAGTTTCCAAATGATAACAACTTGATCCAGCTGGGACCGATTTTCAAAGAAAACCTTGTGTCAAGGCCACATCTCTGCCAATTTCAAGAGCTGGTTCCCAAGCATAAGTGTGCTATAAATTCTTAATGAAAAGAACATCAGTATTATTTTTAAAAGAGTAAACCAATGCATCTTCTCCCGATTTCCTTCTCGGAAACAGCTGAAGTTAAAAAATAAAATTCCAAGCTTTTTTGGTCTCCGAGACCATACTTTATCATTCTGAAGACTTGATTGTTGTTAAAGATGATGAAATTAACCACAAAAGCAACTTTCAGACCAAGTGATAATTTAGTCTTTTCACAACTTTGTATATTCTGGCAGGTCTGGTAAGAAAAAGAAAAAAAGGCTACATTGAAACTCTCTGGTCACACATTTATCTAGCTGATTAATCCTGGGATCTCAAGTCCACGCTTAGTAACTAGACATTGGTTCCATGTGCCTAAAAGGATTTTCTGGTACACTATGAATTAATGTTGAAGTCACAGAATAATATAGGGGCATCACTTTCCCCAAATCATACTTAAATACAGACTTACAAGTCTATATATAGGTACAGACTCCATCCCATCTATTAATTTTGGGTTTTTTTTAAATAAATATTTTCACAGTAATAGTATTTTTTGCTCTATCTCAAGAACAATATTAAACTCTCCTTGTAATTAAAGGAACATTTGCAAATTCCCAAACCCAAAGGAAAGGCTGCATTGCACAGTCAAACCCTTATCTGCTTTACTTTGTAAAGGTAATGAGTTCAAATCCAGTGGGTGTTTTGTTTTTTATTAAGAAAAGTCTTATAACTTGTATTCTCCTAGTAACTACAAGACTGCTATACTTTCACCTCTTAATTAGTTTTTATCAACTGAAACGTTCAGCATTTAATTATCATATGTAGGTTTATTTGGAAAATGAAGTAAAATATGCAACACAGCACCTCATTTCCATCAAGTTTGACACACCTCTAGATTTTCCTATGACCTAGGGAACTCATTTCAAAGAACACACCCATTTTTCCTAATAATTTTTCCTCTTTACTCTCAAAGTACTTCTAAAAATGCACTCAGGGAGCAATATCAGTCTTCACATAGCTAACTAACACCTGCAGGTTCAAAAAGTGACAACCAAAGACTGCAACCAAGCCGACAAAAACTAATACCTTATGTTTGCAGAGGCAGTGAGTAAATTATAACAATAGCTTTCCACTTATTTTGGATTACAGGAGAATAGTGAACCACCCCATGCTGCTGGCAAGACTTCCTCTACTGGCTGAACAACTCGCTCACCCACCACCACCGGCTCTTCAGCCATAACATTCATCAACAACCAGCAAGTGTGCTCCAACCTTCAAAATCCTAACAAGGACAAAACCACCAAGGGAGCTACAGGCAGTTTTAACTCTCAGTCAATGCCGATCCTGAGAAACACGTGCAAACCACTTTTTTTCCCCCAACAAATCATGAAGCCCCAAAGACCTGTAACTGCTGATGCTCCTTACCTTCTCTGGTTTTCCAACCTAAAACCCACACACTAGTGTAGGAGAATCACAAAAATGAGACACAAAGGTGAAAGGAAAGATCTAAGCTAGCTCTCTGGTTCCATACAGAGGTAGATTTCCCTTTTGTTAAATCCTTATTCCATGAAGTT
Source organism: Egretta garzetta (assembly GCF_000687185.1). Taxonomy (NCBI): domain Eukaryota; kingdom Metazoa; phylum Chordata; class Aves; order Pelecaniformes; family Ardeidae; genus Egretta; species Egretta garzetta. Next base: position 4,517,844 of record NW_009259719.1, read on the forward strand.
ACCTACACTTTGCAGGCTGAAACCTCTGTGAAGACTTTGACTGTGTACACTCCAACAAATCTATACCCAGTGCTGGCAATATCAGGGCCAAAGCCAGGTATGTGAACAGGTAACAGTTCCTCCAGCTCAGGGTTTGCAAGGTGGTAATAGGAGACTTCCTTAAGCAAAACACATAGGGCCAGCCTTAGACATTACCTTTGTGTAACCCCACTGATGCCAGTGAAAGGGGTTTATGATAGACCTGGTGTATTTGTGAAATTTCTCGTCCACTCATTCCTAAATCAGTTGGCCAATCTCTCATAAAGACTTACGTATTAGGCTTGGCTTTTAAATAGGGTCTTTCATGCCCTTTTAGCAGTTACAAAGCCATCCCAGAGTAATAAAGAGAATAAAGTGATTTGCAGTATCTCTCATGAAAAAAATGTAATACTATTGAAGTGAAGATTAAATGAAATATATTTTCTACAACAAAAACAATATAATTATTGTTTTTACTACAGCAGGATACAAAGACGAGTCAAACACACTCAGTAATTAGGCTTTCATCATAGACCCTTGAAAAAGTAAATGCCAAATTAAAATGAAGAACACTTCTAAATAACACTAAAATGGTTCAGAAAAAGAAAAAAATCCTGTTGCTGAGAACTATTTCTGATACATGACACAGTCCATATAAGCTATATAAGACCTCAATTATATAAGTAGCAATAAAAAGGAATAAAAATTACAAGACAGAGCAATCCCTTCTTGTATCAGAAAATTTCTCAGCGGTTTACTGTAACTATTTGGTAGGACATCTGAAATAAGAATTGACTGAAAAGCCTTAGGAGAAAGATTTGTTGTAATTATAGAGTATACAGAGATAGTGCATATGAAATAAACATTTATAGAAAAAATTACAGCCAAGTTTACACTTCTTTCCATGGTTCTGTACAATCTTTAATTGCTTACAAGCAATTCGCCTATCATGCTTTGAATTCAAACCATTATACTGGTAAGACCTCCTAAAATTTCTGACTCAAAAGTGAGCCGAACTAAATAACAATGTCATTACCAAATGTTGGCAAGTTACTAACTTCCCAAAGCTTTCTAGACTTCTCAGATATTTCCTGAACTAACCAGAAGAAACCCTTGCTTCAGTACAGGTCTGACAGAGCCCTACCAAAAAGCCCATTCTCTCCGGACAACCTGCTTGCCCAGAGAGCAGGCAGGCATCTTTTTCTTAGAATCATAGAATGTTTTGGGTTGGAAGGGACCTTTAAAGGTCACCTGGTCCAACTCCCCTGCAGTGAACAGGGACATCTTTAACCAGATCAGGTTGCTCAGAGCCCCATCCAACCTGACCTTGAATGTTTTCAGGGACAGGGCCTCCCACTACCTCACTGGGCGACCCATTCCAGTGTTTCAATACCCTCATTGGAAAGAATTTCTGCCTCAGTTTTCAGCATGTTATTCTCTGTGAAGAGGTTCCAGTACAATGTTACCTGAGTGCAGAGGATTATTCCAAGTTTTGCTCTTCTTTCATCAGCTCTTAAAGACACAATTTTTTTGCATTCAAAGCACACCCATGTGTGCGTAACAGCAGGGCTGCTGCAAGTGGTGTTTCAATACCCTCATTGGAAAGAATTTCTGCCTCAGTTTTCAGCATGTTATTCTCTGTGAAGAGGTTCCAGTACAATGTTACCTGAGTGCAGAGGATTATTCCAAGTTTTGCTCTTCTTTCATCAGCTCTTAAAGACACAATTTTTTTGCATTCAAAGCACACCCATGTGTGCGTAACAGCAGGGCTGCTGCAAGTGGTCTAGGCGTGCCCTCAGCTGTGACCGCTACACAAATGCAGTGTATACAATTGTTTATGATATCACTGCCCCAAACTCTCCCCAGAAACATGCTGCAAGTTTTACCCGTAACCATAAAGACAATAATAGTTTCATACCAAATTTTGGTTACTTTCTAGTCAACAGTTTAAAACAGAATCTTAGCATTCTAAGTATCTGTACAGATATGAATAAAGTTAGTTAAATATGATTGCAAGGTTGAAGTCTTTCTAAAATTAATAAAATCTTTTTGCTTGATACCCTCTCCAATCATTAAAAACCCTCAAAAGAACTACTATTTAAACTACAAAAGATATAGCCAGATTTTTTGCAGGTCTTTAGCAAAGGCTATAATTTATCATCAGATACTTTTTTTTTTTTTTTTTTTTTTTTACACTAAATTGTAAGGAAACAAGCTGTGATTTTCTGGGATCTACCTAACCACTGTGAAAGGAAAATCAACTACTGTACCATCAATTTTTATTTAAATGGACTATTTTTATGCATTTCTTCGGGTTGATCGATGAACACAGCTACCTACTGATCTAATGTGCCAGATCCTAATAACATCTCCAAAACCTGAAATACATAAAGCACTGAATCTGAAAAGTAAGTAGTTCTTGCTCATTAGCAGTCTACTTGTGAAGTGCTCTTTCCCCATCACTGCTCCCTTCCAAGCCTTGTTATTTAACATTCCACTGTCAAAATAAAATATAACTATAGCTATGTCACCTTTAAACTTTCAAATATTGGGCTTTTTCCCTTTATGTCTACTTAACAAGTAATTTTTATTATCTAGCGTAGCTAGGAATAAATTATGGTGGTCGTACATAACATTTTCTAGACTGCACAGAATTTTGGGGACAAAGACTGCCACCTTTTGGCAATAGTCTATAACAGAAAAAATGCCTGTTTTCTTATGCAAATTAACACCACTGTAATAAACATTTTTGTTGTATTATTTTAGCAACTTATATCCAGCAAACAAACTAAGGAACAAAACATAGGGTTCAACTGAAGCCAATCTGAAAAAAAACCCCTACCTTTAGGATTACTATATACAAAGTTTCTTAGCTTTAATCAGAAGAATCAGAGATAGGGTTTTTTTTCCTGGAGGACACTATTTGTAGATAGCACTGGCACACAATGTTGACTATTATACAGGACAACTCATTTGTTTAAAAATAAAAAGATGAAGGAAAGCATATATGAATTCTTTTATGCAAAATTTTCTTTTCCATGCAGCACTGATTTAACCTTTGAGTACATCTGCTCAATGAATTAGGTCAGAATACCTAATGAGAACTTATTACATTATTAACAATTGTATCATAATAGAAATAACATATTGCCAACCCTAGATCTGGTGTTTCCCACACTTTCTGTGCTTGACCTTGGAAACAAGTATTTTCATTTGGTGAGTGATTTTATTTTTTAATAGCTGGAAAAAAAAGGGGTAAAACCAAATTCCATTATACAGCATGACAGTTATGCTGGCATGGATTCAACAGAAAGACCTTTACATCTGGTAATGTATCTGATGGAAAAAAAACATCGGGAATGGTTAAGTGAACAATCCCTGGAGATATTTAACAGAGATGTAGGTGTGGCACTTAGGGACACGGTTTAGTGGTGGACTTGGTAGTGCTGGGTTAACAGTTGGACTTGATTTTAAGGGTCTTTTGCAACATAAATGATTCTATGATTCTACATTGGTATTTTGCCATTGGAGCAACGTAACTGTAACAGCAAAAGACTGAGCCAGCATCAGAAAAGGAAAGGACAAAATCGAGTTCCTAAGTGTATGGATTCCCTAGTCATTTGCTGATAGCAGAGGAACGATAGGGAGTTACACTGCATTCTCACTAGAACTGTTTCACCGTACTTAAAGATGTGCACATGAATGCACTGAAATGACAGTAGTACCACAGCTAAGTGTATCCTTATTGCCAAAGAAAACCCCCAAAAGTTATTTTCTGGGACCAAAAGAGCTTCAGGTGACCAGCCTAACTCACAACTACCGCCTTGATAGAGCGAGGTGAAAGACTTACTGTAACAAAGAAATTAAAAGAATGGATGAGCTTTTGGATTCCTCCTGAGAAATGCAAAAAAATACAGGGAGAACTCTCCTTTACAGACAACCTAAAACACGGACAGAAATTCATGTGGAATAATGAGGAAACAGCTTGAGGCTTTAGAAGAGTACATAGAGGTCTCAGAAAATACTTATAGCAAGTGAACAAACCATCCCATGTGTATGAAATATGCTGAGAAGTCCAAAAAAGATAAGAAATACAGAGGACAATGGAAGGGCCAAAACAGGACAAGAAAGGGCCTGAGGAAACTTTTATAAGTTTGTAAACCAGCAGCATGGAAAAAAGAAAACAAAACAAACATTGCTGTTACTTTTCATTTTCACTAGATAATGTAAAAGCCAGAACTTGCACAGAACAGCAGAGAATATGAACTAAGATAGCACTAATAAAGCAAGACTAATTTGTAAGGATATCGATATGTGAAGAAATCACATTAATAAGTTAAAGAACGAACACAGAAAAGCAGACTTTTTTGTTAAAACAAATGCAATTATGGAAAGATCAAAAGAGTATTTTACTGAGCTCCTCAATGCTGAAATTCACAAAAGCAAACAACAACCGGCCTTTTTCCAGACAGCTGAGCCATTTGTGGAAGAATGAAATTGCGAAGAGCTTCAAGAGGCAATCAGAATACTGAGGAGCAACAAAAGCACCAGGTGTGAGTAATCTTGCCACTGAATTATGAAGAACAAGAGGAGAAAAGGAAGTCAAACACTTTATAGGGCTATTTGGTTAGTTTGAGTTTGGGGAAACATTTTGAGCATACAGAGAGAGATATATGCTGCACTGCAGTTTTAAAACTTAAAAAAAAATAGTCTACTCATTTTACAGAAAGCTAATCTGATATTGGAAAATAACATTTGGAAGCCTTAGCCTAAAACACTATTTTGAAAACAAGTTACATTATACCAGCATGTTAAATGCATATCTTCTAAAAATGAACACACACAACCTATTAAAACCAGGAACTTAAATAGAACTCTACTTCTGATTTTAAGACTCTAAATATCTTCACAATTAAGAGCTCACCCCCTTTCACCTAGCTGTACTGAAAACAAGTGACTAACCTCACGCCATACAGAATTTCATTGATTTAACGGAAATTCAGCACTATAATTCTGCTTTCACTAGTGGGAGTTATGAAAGCAGATGAAGGGTAGCAGAGCACAGCACAGCCTGCTACCTGTCTGGCACCATAACCATCCTGCACAGATGGAAGAGGGAGATGGTGCAGGCTTCCACATAGCACAATTCACAGCTCTTTGGAGCAGTATGACTGTACATACTGCTTAAAAAGTAGTTTGCTACTGTCAGCAGGACTTCCATATGGGGACTGCTGTGTTCCCAATGCATATATTACACCACTTGCTAAAGAACGCACCATTTACAGTCTTTTCAAAATCATGTCCTGGTGGCCAGGCTTAATGTCTTTAATATCCTTCCCTTGATAGCTCTCAGTGGACTGAGGACGTAAAGAAAAAGCTGGTTTAGGACTCTCAGATATAAAGTCTAGGCATAGGGGTATAGCACAGTATCATTATCTTGGCAGCCTCTCAATTTCTGTTGGTGCTGAGGTTGTTCAGGGTTTTTTTTGTTGGGTCTTTTTTTTGGTTGGGGTTTGGAGTTTTTTTCTGTACATGTTGTTTAGTGTGATTCTTATGAGATATTTAAGCCTCTTTTTTTGCAGTCTGTGCTTAGACTGTTTGGAAAATGATATTCAAATAAAAATATGGAAGATGTTTCCCATGAATCTTTAAGAAATAAGAATGATGGCTAAGTCATAAACCAAGAAAACTTGCAAGGTCAATTTTATTACACAAACAGGTGACAGATCATGTAAGTGGTAATCAAGCCCTCACTTTTTGGAAGTTGTGATATTGCTTTCTTTTGCAGACATTCAGTAGGGATTTCCAAAAGCAGACACTGAAACCCAGAGGACTCCATTGATATATCTAGGAAAATATTTCAGTTCCTCATTAGCACAGTCAAACAGCAAAAAGACAAAGGATAAGCCCTTATACAGTAGTACAACAGTACAGTAATGCAACGCTCCCATGTATAAACCTGGGTGCTGATATATTAATTCAGATAATGTTTAGATACAACAGTTGCACTGACCACCATCATGCTTAACTATCTGATGAGATAAGGTACACGGAAGAATAGCATAATATCTTAATTACACTTTATATACATGTGTTGTATATATTAACTTTTAACATCTGCAAAAACCACAGTCATGGGAAATCGCAACTCCGATCTGTTCTCCCCCTGTTTATGCAGGCATCATACAGAGATCTGCTCGATGACCTCTCCAAAGAAAGTAAGTTATTGTTCCACAGTATTTTACCAGGCAGGTACTTTGTCTTTAATTCTACTTTCTTGTTCTGATAAAGTGAATCAATGCGACAAAACCATCTTAGAAGAATGATTTTGAGGACGATAGCTAGGATAGAAACTAATAGAAAGTCCCCATATGATAATTTTGAACATCTTTAGTCCCATTCTTATAAGCAGTTTCACAGATAATATTTCTATTTATGCAGACTATACTGGTTTGGGCTAGTTTCCCAAACCATTTACACTGTGATACAGGTTTTTACCATTTTAAAAAATAATTTTATCTCCATTTTAAAAGACTGCAGAAATACTAAAGAAAAGTTACCACACTAAGGGAGCCAACATAGTAAAAATATTGTTTCATTTATGACTCCCATCTCTATTTTTCATTATGTTTACGTTTTTTCTGATGCCATGGAAATATCAAAGGATATGCTAATGATAAGCCATAGTGGCAGTGACAGATAACGCTTTAAAGGTGAAACGCATAATTCTCTAATAACCTTGGTAGCACAGTCACCTTCCCTGAAACACAGAGTGCAAAGCCACTCTTCTGGCATCACATTACTCAGCCTCAGAAATTAAGAAATAAACCTCAGGTTTTTGTCTTTTTTTCTGGTTTGGTTTTAATACATCTAGAACTAAAACTTATTTGGAAGTGTTGCTTCTTCAAAATGGATATTATTTTGTTTCAGGTTCAACTGTTAAAAGGATAAAAAAAAGATACCTTTAGCACTGTGAGACAGCTAACTGTTTTCTGCAGGTACACTGGTAAAGCTGCACAAAAAAAAAGCTGTTCTGTCACCCTAAATTGTAGTATTACATCCCTGAGTTTTGCATGGCAATTGTGATATTCAAACATTGTTTATGTATAAAGATCAAACCTTGAAAAATTACGTGGTTTGCTCTGCTGAGATGTCTAACTATTTACATCCCCAAAGTAGTTTGGAGTCATTCACTTCTCAGCTCATTTAACAGATTTTACAGATTTCTTCCACCTCAATTAATACTGCCTAAAACATTACAAACTGTGAAATTCTTTCACATTCAAGAGAAAACAAATATTAGAAACATTTCCAACCAGCCTGCATCCAACAACTGTCACCTTTACATTATACCATGAAACACCACGATCTCTTCGCATTACTTCACATTTTGCAACCAGAAAGCATACTCTATTCAGTCTATTTTGTCTTTGCGCATTATCGTAGGCAAACATTTTAAAAAGCTTTTCTCTAGAAATTCAAATGCAGAGGAGCCCTGTGTTTTCAATCCATATATTAATATTATTACAGCACAGATTTTTGAATGACTGCAAGAATGAGAAGTTTACACATACTGACCAATTTGTGTTTAAAAAAACCCCCTACAAGATATGTTAATAGGTGGCAAAATAGCTTGATTTCAGATATGAATAGGCTCAAACTGCACATTTCAAACCTGAATTGCGATATTACACTACCCCGTCACCATACATGAGTGCCAGCATGTTAGGTTCCAGCAGTACACCAGCCTCCCACTTGTCACAAATACGCCCTTTTTCTCTTTTCAAAAGATGATACACATGCAATAGTTTCCTTTTAATTTTAGTAACATTATTTGAGTTGGTGCTGCTTTTTAAGCTGTTACTTTTCAGTCATTCATATGCTTTTCTTAACATACACGTTAACATCACGTACAGCAGAGAGAGCATGGACAAAGGCATTGCTTTGTACTTGGAGTGGACAAAAGGAAAATTTGAGGCTATTTGCCATACGTTCCTGATGGAGTTCATTCTGTGAAAGGTAAACCTACCTCCCACCAGCTGGCATTGTGGAAAGTTCCACTGCACCACAGAAATGAAGCTGCTAATGATGCTTTTCATACTTGAATTACATATTCAATCACATCCATTTGCAAATCTCCCATGGCAATTTGAAAGCTCTTTTTCCAGAGTCTCCGAGTCTGGAATTAACTCAGGGCTCTCTCTGGAATGGTATCTGGCCGAACCCCGATTCCTCCATCCTGGGAGTTTAGAAGGCAAGCAGTAAGTGGTCAGTATCAGCTACAATACACATTCGTTCAAAAAAAGTTCAGATTAATCCTTTGTCCAAATCAGGATTTAGAAGCTTGGGAACACCAGACAAGACATCACCAAGAACCCCACTAGCTCTGGGTTCAAGAGAATGAGTTTTCCTGTCTGAAAATTCCATCTGTTTCAGTAACTTCCCAGAATAAACTCCTTTGCATTGTTCACACTGCCTACCAAACAAAAGTCCACTCAGGAAAGCCAAACATAAAATCACTTTCTCAAAAATTATTGTGAATATTTTTTTCCCCCCTCAAAGCTCCAAACTTCTGTAGAGTTACAGCAAAGGTTACAGCCTGACTCACTAGCAGACAGCTCTGTATCGCTGGGGCTGTGCAGCTCCTGGACAACCGGGAGCCACACACGGCTGCCTGAGCATACAGACTGCTGCAGAGTCTTTTTGGAAAATTCTGTGTTGTTGGGGTTGTTTTGCTTCATTCACTTTGGGTCCCTAAGGACTCAGTAAGTAAATAAACACATAAGAGTTTCAGAGTATTTTCTATGATTTACCAGTACAAAATAATCACCTGCACAGGTGCTTTAAAGGCACTGAGAGGAGCCAGGTCTGTCAGAGACACAGAAATCATTCCGATTTCAAGCCAAGTGCTAACAGAGGACTTCAGAGCAGGCATCTGCGCCCCAGCCAGCACTGCTCTGGTTTTGGAGCAATTTGCCTTCCATGGAGGCTCCCTCTCTCAGCCACTCAGTGTAAATCTCTTCTTCACAATGCAGGTTTGGGGACTTCAAAGCCAGTTAATTCTGTCCTTTAGTCTGAGAGAAAAATTATAAAGCTTACTGTCTCTACAGCCCAACTACAGATATAGGCCATCAAAAGGAAATCCAACGAGCTATTCCTTCAGGTAGCAGAGAAGGTGCACTGTGGAGGGGGGAAGGTTTAAGAACAGTATGCCTTGCTCATTAGAATGTAGGACGATTAATATCTCAAGGACATCTCCCGTAGCTGTATTGATGGAATTACCAGCAACCAGCTAAAGAGTGAGTGCAGAGATCCGTAGATCCTTCGCGGGTATAAGAGGACCAAGATCAGCCAGGGGAGAGCTACAGAGATGGAAGAGATCACTGCTCACAAGCCGCTCTTCGCAGAGGGCAGCTGCTTAAGGAAAGCAGCAGGGCTATGAGAGGGAATGCTAATTCCGGGACAGTTTATTATCTGCTTGAAGTAATGAAATGAGCCAGGGTGGCACTTCATCCTTGAGGTTTAAGGTTTATTTTCAAATCCAGAGAAAATGAAGCTCAGGGATACTGTGAACTCAGACTGACAGATTTCACACAGCTTACCCCAAAATTAATAAATGCCTTGGTGATATTCCCTTCTTTCTTTTTTAATTAAGTGATTTCCAGATAGAGTAGATTGGAGTATTAAAATTAAAGGATATACCAGATCTTATTACTAGTTTTACCGTTCTGCAAGTCCAGTGAGAATTTTACCGTTTCTAGAAGCTCTCTGTATTTCTGCTTATTTTTTGTCTTGTTCTGAGGCAAATTTGGTGCCAGTTCCAGAAGATGGGGGAAAGTGCTATACAGAATTAATTTCAGCTGCAATTCCTATTTCAAAGTATCTCTTTGAAGTAGTACATGCAGCAGATTTTATATGCTCAGAACATATGCATCACTGCATATCTACTTTGCCTGACAGTTTAAGTGAGACATTTAAATATTCTTTCTTGATTGCAGTATTCCACATTTCACCTAAGTCCCACAAAATCCTTTGCTGTCAACATCTCCCTGCTCTATCATATGGTACCTACCACGACATATTATGAATTGTAAGGAACATCCACAGAACAGAAATACTAGGTATGCCCTATGGCAAAAGCCTGATTAATTGCTAAAATGAGAAAAAGATCCAAAACACTCCCTGGGGATCACTTTGCAATGGTATCTCCTGCAATCACCAAAGGCAGGTTTTCTGGGGGAAAAAAAAAGGTCCTTTATGAACCCTTGAAACTGTCAGTACAAGAGCTGCACATACATCAAAACTACAGAAATTAAATAGCCCTCAGGTTTAAAAGTAGAGCTTGATTTAAAATAGAAACAAAAAGCACAAAGCCAACTTTTGTCAAAAACTAAACTCAGTTAAAAACTTGTCAGGTTTTTTTTGTGTGTGCAAGAAGATAATGGCATTTTAACAGAAATGAGAGAGACCTCTGAATACATGACAGCCAACCAGTGGGGGCTGTCACCCAAGGATGTGGGAAACTGCATTTGTATACTTATATTTGGGCATTATGGATTCTAGATCAGAGCTGACCTTAAAAAACACCCTCCCTGCAACAGAAACTGATGAGCTGTAAATTTTTCTTACTTCATTTTAGTTTAATTAGTTTTCTGCATAGAAATCTATCTCCTCACTAGCAAGCTGCTGAGTCTGGGCTTTTCAGGCTGTAACTACTCCAGAGCTAGACCATGCACTTCCTCTCCTACACCTGAGAGCAGGTACATGCAGTCAGATCATGGAGTGCATCTAGACCAGCACCCAGTCTCAGAGGTGGCCAAAAGATGAAACCCAAAGAAGCACAAAATAACAACGTAACTATACATGATAACACTCCAGAGTACCCTGCCAAGCTTCCAGTCTGCAGCTCTGGGACTTCATGAGAATTGAGCACCCCCCTTCAGCATTGCACTGGAGAACAGAGCAGCCCTTTGCTCTTCAATTCTCCCTACCATTTATCATGTTACTGACTCCTTTTATATACTCCATCCCTCAGTTCTCTTTTTTCCAGAGTGACGAATCCACATGCATGTAAATCCACTTGCAATAAAGTCATTCAAACCTGTGATTGTCTTTTCTTCCCTTCTTGGAAGTTTTGAAGTTCATTATTGCCTTCCTAAGACAGACAGACACAAACCATGCACTGCTGAAGGTGCAGCTGTGCTGTAAATTATGGTTTCCCTTGGCAGACAGCTTACACAGAAATTAGGGAGTTCACAGCGGCCTTTATCACACCTGGAAGCATAAGGCAAAAAGCCTCAGCATAAACCAGAGCACAGCCACCAAATCACAAGTGAGGCTTTGAGGTCTAAAACATGACCATATAGACTGATCTGATGAAACCTGAAGGTTGCAGGCTTGAGCCAGCCAGCTGCCCATGCCAGGACCATAAGGCCTTGGCTACTACTAAGTGAAAGCTTATGATTTTTCTGTTACATCACTCTTGCATCATGATGCCATTCACTACATCACAATACCATTTGCGCTCACCTAACAGAAACAGTGTTTTTAAAATGTGAAAAATACATCTAGCTTTCTATTATCTAACATCTCGGAATCCCACCATTTTTAAAATAAAATAGTTGTTTTCTCTTTTATGCTACCCATTTTGACATTAAAATCAGTTAAAAAGAACAGAAATACTAGAAGTGCTGTTTAGCATTAATGGGTGAGGAGGAGAAACAATGGGAGAGAGTACTACTTAAGACCACAGAAGCACTGAAAGGCTTCCCAGGCCCCATCAAAGGGATGGGGAGCTCTCCAGGTCTGCATTAAGACACTGAAAGTTAAGACATGGAACTGAACTCCTTTTCAGTTGTCACACACCTACTGAGTGATATGGGACATCTTAACTTACTCCATCTTACAGCTTACAAAATAAAAATATCATTTCTCTATTCTCTTATCCTAAAAAACTGAATAGATTGAAAACTCTGAGGTTCACAAAAAGCATTGAGATCTTTAGTGATGACGAGAGAGAAGTGTGATTTTAGCAGAATGACTGAGGACATTACGAAAGCTGGGAACATCACCTTTATTAACAAGGAGATTGTACTAAGTTTACAAAGTTTATACATAATGTAACTTTTATTTGACATTTAGAGTGCTTTACCTCAAGACCATAAACATTGCCCAACTGCCTGTCGTATGAGGTCTTGCTGGAGCTTAGATTCCCCCCTCCCTTTCTTTTTTTTTTTTTTAAAGAATCACAAAACTGCATCTTATTATGAAATAACCAATACCTGGGAAAGACCAAGTTTATTTATGCTGGCATTTGATAAGACAACGGAGCCCTACTCGGAGACTGCCAAGTTATGATTCACTGAGCAGAGTCAAGGTTAGACCCAGATGCCAATAAAGATTCATTAGGTATGAAATACAATATCAGCAGTGTCTTTGTAATGACCTGAACGCTAATTTTGGCTCAGAGTATTCAAATTCCCCAATGAAAGAAAGGCAAAGGGGAACAATTTAACAGCTCTTAACCACAAGTGTGGTAACATGTAAAACATTTATATAGCTCCCAGTATCTTTTCAAAAGTGAGAGTAGGCAAGTTATATACAATGTTGCAAATTAGAAGTATTTACTTAGATTATTCTTTATTATAGTGCAAAGAATGATTTATTCTCCTATTTTAATGTTATGATTACTGCACCAAAACAATACATTATTTGTGTCATCTAAGTCATACACCATGCCATACCAGAAAACTAAAGCAGTTTGCTAACACAATAGCACCTAGAGAAAAAAGTAAAATTCATGCATAAATTGCCTATTCCCAACTTTTCATAAATAACTAGCATGAGACATAATTAACTCATAGAAAAGGGTGGATTTTCAAAAGAAGCAGAATTGTATAGGAAGAAACACTGAGGTCGATATTCTCTTTTTAAAATAAAATGGAAATAAAATTAATAAAACAACAAAAAGAAAGCTTACAGTGTTGGTAGATTAATAACTGTGTTCTTATTAAATTTTACAGGCTGTTTTCTGTAGGTTATACTTGCTCATCTCCCAAGAAGCACTATAAGCACCCAATGGTGAAATCAGACAATGAAATTTCATCCTGGATAAAACTTTATACTTTTTTAGTTTAGACTGAAATTAAATTTTCAGCCCATTTTAAATTGCAGTACAATTAATTTCTGGTGGAGTAACAATCACCACTTTCTCATTTCACTTGTAAAAGCATTAGTGCATTGTAACACAAATAAGGGAAACAAAATAACAGACGTTTATAACAGATAATGAAGCCTTTTCTCCTCCAAAACACTTTCTTAAGTTCAGTCCCGTTAGCAATAATTCCAAGTTACCATTGCAGGCTGGTCAAAATCCTCTGTGAAATGAGTTGCTGGTCCTAAGAATTTCTGACTGGACAAACATCCATATCGCAATGAGTATGACTTGGTAAATATGTTACTTTTGACAGACTGAATGCAGAGTATTAACTAGGCTTTGATACTAAATTATTCTTGTCACTGTACATAAAGATCAGAACTAAGTCCACTCACATTTCAAGTCTGATAGATGCTTTCTTCCTTGATACTGGCATTAAGGATAACATGCAAATTATTTTATGTGATTTAAAGGAAAAACACTTTGAGTAATGGGGGCAGGCAGATGTTACCACTAATGGGGCTGTCTGAATGACAAATTGTATATATGGCATCACAGGCTTTTCTACGCTGGAGCTTTAAACCAGCTTTTGCAGGATCTCCATCAGTGAATGCTTGTGAGTTTGTCTTACCTTTTAACTCCCTTGGAAGACTTTTTCTCCAACAAATTAAAATTAACCTGAGCTTATGATTTTTATTATCCCACATGCCTACCTCTTTACACTGGACACTGATACACCATGCAAGAAAAAATAAAGCATATCATCTACATCAATACCCACAAGGATTCCAGCCTTCTAAGATTTGCATGAACAGCATGGATTTGTCTCATGTGGGAGCGAAACAAATGCAGGTGTATGCGGCATGGAGCTTCTATCACATGACTGGCACTAAATTCTCCTTGAAGACAGACACAGTTTTTATGGCTACTTATAAACTCCAGGTCTTTGTCTGAATTCTGGAGTGACATTGCAGAGTTTATTTACATCTAGAATGTTGTGCAGTCTCCTGAGTCTTTGCTCTATGACACGATCAGAACAACGTAAGATCAATTGTCTTCATAACATGAAGCACTACATTATACCACGATTCTCAACTTTCCTGCTGCAGAATGAAGCTTTTTAAGACTGAATTTAATCATGAAAGGCATCTAATTTTGACTTAGCTCTGTCATTTTAGATGCAATATTTCAGTCATGTCACATAGAAAACACATATTTTGTGTTGACTACTTCCTATATCCCTTTAACATAGGGAATCCTCAGCAGGAGCAGCTGGATTTCTGTGATTTTGCAACTACAATAAAATCATGTTTCTCCTATACCTGCTATGCACTCTAATGAGATACTAGCAGTAAAAACATATATGCCTACAGATTTATACAATATGTTACATTAAAATGTTTTAAGAACATGTAATATAGAAGCCATTATTTTGTATTACTTTTTCGAAATTTTAAAAGTATGCTCTATTTCTTTATTGATCTTGTAGTGAAATCATATTCTTTTCTGTGCCATCGTCTGATTGCATCATCAGATCTCATGCTGACAATTACATTTTTTCACCTGTTCCACCCTAGTACTCCCATGCACATGCAGAAGGAAGTCTAATTCTAATAAACTCCTCTATTCCCCCTTCAGTTCCTGGACCATAATAATTTTTCATCTTATTTCATAAAAAGCTACTTGTTTCACTAAGACTTATCAGGTATGTGGCAGCAAAACTGTTAAGCAATTGTGCTTAAAAATGTGTATCAACATACTCATAGTACAAAACCAAATTGAGGTAATCCTGTTCTAGACACAGGGAGTGGCTGGAGCCATTCCCAAATTCATGATGGTTTTGAGTATTTTGTACAAGAAACACTGAAAATCCAAGTAGCTTCAGCTACAATAGATTAGCTTAACTGGTTTCATTTCAATCATCATTTCTAGCATTCTGAAAGGGTAGAAGCCTTCTTTTCAAATCCTTACCTTCAAAATAAATACCTCATTTAAACACAAAACGTGTCTTGTGACTTTTTCATCACTTTCATTGTTATTGACAGTTGCAAAGTTCCAGTGGTCTTTTATTTCTTCATAGGAAACGTACCTGTCCTGAAAACTCATGCACTGAAAGCCATGTGCACCATAAGGTCTTACAGCCATCGCTTCTTTAGCAAACAGCACGCTCAGACAAGAAGTATCAAAAGAGAAATGAAAATTATTCCTGGAATTGCACCTCAGGGTAATCACAAAATAATCACCTTGTGTTTTCCTTATCTGTTCACAAAGAACATAGAATTCTAGTAAGATAATGTTATATTAATAAATATAATCTACATCTGAAAGATGAAATAAGAAAGGCAATGCTGATGTCATTAGGTTTACAATGGCAAAGATAAATAACCAGTTTAATTATGGGAGAAAGGAGCAAGTACACCATCTTAGTTTTAAAATATCTAAGGAGCAAGGCAGTGGGTAAACAGATACAAATGTAAGATGAAGCATCACAGAATGAAAAAAGGGGCGGGGGGGGGAAGAACCCAGGTAATTAAATCATTTCTACAAAATTCCAAACCTAAGAGTTACAATAGCTGCTCATTTAAGGGAATCCATAAAGGGTCTGATAAACCCTTTGGTGCAGACTGTCACATGGAATAGTCTAAAATAATTAGCAAACCTAAACCTCCATTCCTACAGCTTACCAGCTATGCACACCATCTCCTTAGTCATGAAAAATGGCAATTCTGTGAAGTGTTTATGTGATATATTGCATTATAGTAATCAGGAGAGAAATGGAGTAATAAAATTTATTTCTACTAATGAATTGTTAAAAAAAAGACCAAAAAACAACAACAAAAAAACCCAAAACCACAACACACATCAACAAAGACCTCAGACTATTTTAAACCAAAAGCAGCTCTGAACATTGCTTTGGGTTTGCACAAAGAAGCCAGGCCAGTGTCATCTGCATGGTTCACTTCTCTCTCCGGGCAGAAAAGGAAAAGCTTAAGATTCAGCACGTGGCTGTGTCTGACACCAATTCACACTGAATTGAGCTCAGAAAACAAGATGATGAACAGGGAAAAGACAAAAGCCAGAAACACACAGCATTTTTTAAAATAAAATAAAAGTTTTTAGTTAAAGATTGTACCAGCTCCCAAAGAACTGTGTTGTAAGCTCAGCAAACTACTTAGTCTTTCAAAAGCACAGCATTCATCTAATAACTTCTTAGGTTCAGCTCTTCGAGATGTTTACAGAATGACAGCAATGAGTCTATGTTTTCACACAATATATTGTCAGCACATAAGAGACATAAGTAAGATGGCTCCAAACCACTTTCCAGCAGTGGTCAACAGCACATGCTGAAGAAAATAACTTAAGAAAGAGGACAGAAGCTTTTTTGGGGGTTGTTTTTTGGTTTGTGGGGTTTTGTTGTTTTTTGTTTGTTTGTTTTTTGGTTTTTTTTTTACTAAACCATTCCAGCTTAGGGCAACCAGTAGTTTATGGACTTCTTGAGTTAAAGGTTGTCCATCAGTATATTAATTAGCCACCTATGGACTCATCTGTCATGAATTTATCCAATCCCTTATTGAACTTCAGTCAAAAATAAAGATCAAGAGGTTAGTGAATTAATTTCTAGATCATGAGCATGGAATTATCTAAAAGCAAAAGGAAAATAACTATTCCCATTTCTATAATGATTCATAGTGGCATTTAACTGAAAATGACTTAATTCACATATCAAGGCAGCATTTCCTTTTTTATGTGTCAAAAATATTTGCATTAAAATTACTCAGCTTAGACCCATCTCAAAAATAACGCTGTAGTAATATTTTTCAGGTGTAAAAAAGTAAAACTCCATAAATATCCATAAATGTAACAGTATTAAGATAAACACAAAATACATTAATCTAGAATTACTAATTTACCAGCACATTTACAAAGCGCTAAATTACCATCTCACCACAAGATACGGGAAACGAGTGACAAAAATATGATTTTCCTGACAAAACTCAGTTTTTTCAGTATAATGAAAAATTACAATATAAACCAATCTTTTTTAATTACAGATTTTATTCTAGTCTGCTCTGGCATCAAAACCAAAACCCCTGTTGTTGAAACGAAGTGAGGCATAAACTAGCAAATAAAAATGTTTACCCATCTTCTCCCTTAAAGTGTCCCCTTCCTGTGCCAAAGATTTACCAGTTGGAGTGGTTTTAAATACCATCTTATCCTTACACCTAAGAATTAAAGAATTTACCTCAGATAACCTGCAAATTTTTTTCTGAAACGTATAAAAATTTGTCTTGTAATCCTTTTGGTGAGGCTGTAGTGTATAGCCCATGAGATGATAAATCTGGGAAGGGTAATGGAAGATACACAAAATCTCTAAGTGCAGTCTAAGTGCGTTTTTCTGCAGCATAGCTTGCTTCTCCAGTTCCAGCTTGTTTTTAAAACAAAGACTTACAGGTACAGAGCAGTTATCTCCTTTTTTCTTGCATATAATGTTTTTGTTGCATTTTTTCATTGCTCTGAAATGACCCATCAGAAATACAGGGCACAAGATTTTTCTGTAATGGGGTATTTCTGTCGTGCTTTGTGCTGCAATGGTTGCTGTAATTTAACCTTTATAATAAAAAAAAAAAAGTGTCATCAATAAAACTTCAATTTATAGTATTAACTTGGAACTGTTTATTTCTTCTATGAAACACCTTTTTTGTTGTGATTTACGCAAAGAGTTTGTCCTCCTGGAGTACTTACACAGCACTGCCAGAAGCAATCATCCAAGATATGCTGTGCTAGCTTGAAGGACAGACGAATGTGTTTGATTCAAGAATACACAGCTATATTTATATGGACAGTAAAATAAGTTACAAAGTGTTCTCTATAATTTATTGTTTGTTCCCTTCAGCATAGCTAATTTTAAAACATATACCAAAGTTAATGTGGCATAATTACATGGCATTGAAATCAAGATGCTACCTGAAATAAATGACTATGCTGTCATTTTTCAGATTGCTACAGCACCAAAGACAATGCAGCAAGTGATTAAACACTTAAGACACTTACAAGTTTGAATATGAGCTATGCGATATTCTTCCTTCCAAACTTAAAATACCACAAAACCAAAAATCACACTTTTGATTCCCCACCCCCAGGGATTTTTAAAACTTTGTATCATCTCAAAATAGAAAGCCATCTCAAGCACCCGTGCCACGCTCTCTACCTACTCTTACAGGAGTGCGCTGCAGTGCTGCTTTACAGAGCTGTGGTCCTCAGCTGTTACACAAATCCTAATTCTGCAACATAAATGTTTTAAGCTCCTTATGTCTGTGTACATGGAAAGAACTGCCTGGACATTTTCATGAAACCCCACATTCAGAGTTCGTCTTTGGAAGTGATTTGAAAGCTGTTAACGTTATTTTTAAGCACATTTTTATCAATGAGTAAAATCGATCAACAGCAAGGCTATGTTTTTAGCAAGTTTTTTCCACCCCTCCTATCACCCTCCAAGCTGGTTGATCTCCAGTGTCAAAGACTGAAGTACCTTCCGAATCTGAGCATTATGAGATTCAGGCTTCAGTGGCTTTATGTTGGTCCCAGGATTGTTGCCCCTCTGCCTAGTAAAAGCCTCCAATCTAACAATCGATCTGTGCTGTGTGCGCCAGTTTGCCTTATTCCCTCAAAAAGTGGAAGTTCCAAACCTGGTTTCTTTTTTTCTGAAGCTCTAGAGATTCAGATTACTAATTTGAAACATTTTTTTTATCAGACATCTACAGTTTGAGCTAAAGAGCCCAGTTTTCTGCAGCTACCATACACAACAAATGCATTGGAGGAGGAGATGCTCACCTGCAACAGTATGGAATGCAACAGCAAAACAGATTCAGCACAGTAACACACACAACATCAGACCTGAAGCATCTTGTTTACACACAAGTGATAAGACTATTTCCCTAAACAGCTGCGCAGTTACCACAGAGCTTAAAAAACATCCAAACAAATAGGAAGATGGTTCAGTACGGTTTCATAGCTATCATTGACACCCCCACAAGGAAACAGGGGGGAAAAAAAAAAAAATCCACATCCATCATAAATCCAACTCATTCCTGCCTCCTATCTCTTTTCTGCACTTTGCTGTTACAAGTATTTTTCATCTCATGTAATGAACAAAATCTTAATTAATGTAAGGGACAGAAAGCCTCTCAAGTTTTTGTTTTGGGGCTTCTGGCCTGGATAATTATTCAGCTTTATAATTCTCAGACCTCACCCCGCATAGCCACACAACCATTTGCCACAGTGCAGTGGAGGGAAAGGCAATAGAGAAAGGAGAGCGGGGCAAGCACCTGTGGAAGCTGGTAGGGAGACTTCTTTCTGAAGAGCCAGTGCCAACCTGCGAGCACATCAAAGTACAAGCTAACAAACAAAACTTGGGTCTTTTTCTTGGTATTCATTAAAAGTAAGATTAGTTTTAAATATTTGGAGTTCTAGGTACAGCATCAAGTCTGATGTTTTTTTACAATTGTATTTCACACAGCTGTTAATAAACAGTTCAAAACAAGAAGGTTAACTAAATGCTTTGGTTAACTCACTCTCAACCCCCCAGCATTTCCAGGAAAAAAGGAAACTTCCCACCTCACTTTCAATCAGCTTTTGTCTCCCAAAAGTATCTCACCTAGCACTAGGCCAGACACGATAAACCTGCACTCCTGATTTACTCAAGCAGCAATGGTGACTACCTGAAATTCAACACTGTTGTGAAGAGTTTCTTTACATACACACACCCCCACTGGAAGCTGCCTAGAAAGATTAGAGAGCCTGTGCACTTAAGAAGCCCACCACTAGAGTCCATTTGGTTTTCCAGTCTTAAAGAAACTGTTCGACTAGGGGAGGAAGGAGCATGATGGGTTTATTGTATAAATCTATAAAACATAGATGCATTCAAATAAGAAGATAGAAGTAACTATAGTGTTCAGGGAAAATGGGATGAGGCAGAATAACTTTTGAACCAGTAAGTGTTAAAAATCCAAAAGGTGAAAGAGAAAGTAACTGTGCTGACCAGCACTGTGTACGTTGGAATACATCAGCTGTTAAGAGATGATCTAACAAATGATCTAAACTGGAAGTGTTTTAGATTAAGCAGGCATCTTCCTACCTAATTACACTGAAGTCAAATAAACTCAGGAAGGGTGGGAGTGAAGAGGATAAATGGGGTATTTGGCCTCAGTTGTCTGTGTAGGAGGCTCTTCTCCCATGATGGTGCTCCAGCGGCAATTTAGGCTAAGCTAACAAACCTGACCTAACACAATACCCACTGTAAGCTCTATCACAAATAAAGAGCAGAGTTAGAAATTATTAAAAAATGCTAATGAATTCTCTTTACAGCTCTTTTCATTGAAATGCTTCTGTGTGCTTTAAGAGCTTCTATGGAGGAAGACTTACAGCAGTATTAGGTGGATGCAAGACTTTACCGGCAAACAACCGCCAAACTGTTTTCCCACCCGTTTATTTCTAGCTCAACGCAGTAACCTTTAGTGCAAAGAGTTTGAAATTGGGACCTGATGTACCTCCTGCCCAACTCTGGGGTGAGGCAGGACAACTGGTTAAGCTGGGCATGTTGGGAGGCAAGCGACAAACTGCAAGCTGCTGCAGCAAGCAGCAGTTACCCGAGGCACACCACCACAAGCCAAGGAGCACGCTTCAAAAACTTTGCAGAGTCAGGGCTATACCATTTTGTTCATTTCTCAAAATGAAGAATCACACAGAGAGATGATAGTCTCCCTCCTACTCCAAATATTGATAAATGACTACTCATTAAATCCCTCCAGGAAAGCTATTATCAGGCTCCTCCTTACAAGGGCTTCTAGCGTTCCCTCATGCACCACAGGCACGACAGGAGTTTGGCATCATTTGTGCAACAAGAAAAGGAGGCAGCAGCTTGAAAACCTGCTCTGTACCAGTGCAGGTTACGCCAAATTGAGCATTCTCTTTAAGAAGATACCTTTTCTCATTATCTAACCATTAAATTGAAAGTATGTAAACTTTTGGAAAATAGGATAATGTTACATGAGCAGCAAGCAAGCTACAGTGCATCTTCTCAAGAGAATATTTGAAGTTTTCAATTAATACTAAGTACCAGTAAACACTCTAAAAGTGAGCCGACTGAACTTTTTTCATTAATGTTTTCAATGACATAAAGTACCAGTATTTATAAAATCTGAGAATAATTTTATCATTCCAAAAACAGACTTAATGATATGTATTTACAATATGAAATAATTGAAAATTGAACAGGTGACAGTTGTGCAAGTGGAAGTAAATTTTGTTTATAATACATTACTATTTGCAGTGACTAGTTTACATCACACATTGAAGAGCAAGTTGCACAATATAACTGTTTTGTTAAAATAGTTAAACTTAATGTAAAATACTATATATGCTAATACCCTATAACAGTGATAAGAAAGGATACATGAGGCTAATTTATCCTACTTCATTCTTCCAAAACTGCTTTACTGCTTTCTTCCTGCTGTGTAGAAAGCTATTTTACGTTATTGATGGCAAAGACTGAATGTTATGTACTTTTGCAATGAAATCTCATACAAGAATTATTCTGTGAAATGGCTGGTTTGATTTTTCTCTCTGCCTGTATTTTCAGATAAGTGTTCCATATATGAAAGCACTATCTTTAAATACTTTCCACTTCTTTTCTTAGCACTGAAGATGAAACCATCATAATCATCTCCAGCAGCAAATGCTTTTAGGTTTTCTCTACAAATCTTTATTTTCCCCCCCTTTTTTCTTAAATTTGAACTTCCAAAAGAAATTAGCTAAATTTCCTAAGACTAGCTGTGGACTTTTTTTTTCCCCAAACATACAAACATGCCAGAGTTTTAAAGACAGCTGAAATTCAAAGCACAGTTTAAGTTGCTTCATTTTTTGTAGATATTTATTTCAAGCTGCACCAAGACAATGAAAGCTCAAAATCTGCAGAGCCTTAAAAGCATGCATTTAGGAAACAGTCATTCCTAGATACCACACGTACCAGATTATGTACAGAACTCCCTGGAAATCTTGACAAATGCATATCCCTGAATCTCCTAAACATGATCAACATGAACTACTGCTCCTTCCTCAATCAAGGCACCTAGCAAGTTCATTTTCTGTATTAAAGTTTTCCTTAATACATATTAATACTCAGAGACTGAAAACAGAATATTCATTCTCAGAGAAAAATAGGTTGATTTACAAAATTCTTTTGATCCAATTTAAGTCTTTTCAATGAAGGCAT